>NC_079189.1:535072831-535389474 GCF_029499605.1 Hyla sarda
GGCAGTTTTCCCATTTTACCCTCAAAAAGCCTAAAAAAATGTTTTTAATAAACATATTTGGTATCGATGCATGCGTAAATGTCCAAACTATCAAAATATAATGTTAATGATCCCATACGGTGAATGGCGTAAATGTAAAAAATAAAAAAAATCCAAAAATGCAGCATTTTTTTCACATTTTATTTTAAAAAAAATAATAAAAAATTATCTAAAAGTTTAATATATGCAAATGTGGTATAGATAAAAAGTACAGATGACGGCGCAAAAAATGAGCCCTCATACCGCCCTATATACAAAAAAAAATGAAAAAGTTATAGGTGGTCAAAATAGGGTGGTTTTAGATTACTGATTTTGTACAAAAAGTTTTAGATTTTTTTTTTTAAGCGGTACAAAAATATAAAATTATCTAGCCATGGGTATCATTTTAATCATATTGACCCACAGAATAAAGTACACATGTCATTTTTACTGTAAAGTGTACAGTGTGTCAACAAAACCTCCAAAATGTGCAAAATTGTGGGTTTCATTAAAATTTCCTCCCTAAAAAAATTTTTTGGGCTTCGCCGTACATTTTATGGTAAAATGAGAGGTTTCATTACAAAGTACAATTGGCCACACAAAAAAACAAGCCCTTATATGGGTCCCTAGATGGAAATATAAAAGAGTTATGGATTTTAGAAGGCGAGGAGGAAAAACGAAAACGCTAAAATAAAATTGGCCTGGTCCTTAAACCCTTAAAGGAGTAGTCAGTAGTGAAAAAGTGGTGAACAACTCATCCCCTATCCTAAGGATAGGGGATAAGTTGCAGATCGCGGGGGTCCGACCGCTGGGGCCCCCGCGATCTCCTGTACGGGGCCCCGGCAGCTCGCGCAAAGGGGGCGTGTCGACACCCGATATCTGGCCGGAGAGCCTGGCCCCCGTACAGAGAGATCGCAGGGGGCCCCAGCGGTCGGACCCCCTGCGATCTCAAACTTATCCCCTATCCTTAGGATAGGGGATACGTTTTTTACCACTGGACTACCCCTTTAAGGACCATTGACGTACGCATATGTCATGACACCCTGGTAGTTAAGGACCCATGACGTACACGTATGTCATGGAGAATTCCGGCCCCCGCCGCGCACCAGGCGGGGACCGGACAGGGATGCTTGCTGAAATCATTCAGCAGGCATCCCGTGCAAATGCCCAGGGGGGATCATCAGACCCCCCCCCATGTCGGCGATCACGGCAAATTGCAAGTGATTCACACTTGCAAATTGCGCGATTCCGGGTCATTATGGGTCTATAGTAACCCGGTGACCCGGAATATAAGGGGGATCGCGGTTGTCTAAGACACCCACGATCCCCCTGAAGGCAAGGCATAGGAGTGAGGTGGCAGGGGCCACCCTTCCTATCCCTGCTATTGTTGGTCTAGACGTGACCACCAATAGCAGATCGGGGGCGGGGGGGTTGACTTTCGTTTTCCCCATCCTGCCCACCCACAATAGGCGGGGCAGGACGGGGAAATGACAGGGACCGGCGCCGAAGATCCACTTACCGATCCGGGCGGGCGACGGAGATCGGCGGGCGGCGATGATGTGCGGCTGGATCCGACGGAAGCCGGTGAGTTTCCTAGCAACATCTGGAGGGTACAATTTGAGACCATTATACAGTGGTCTCTAACTGTAGCCCTCCAGATGTTGCAAAACTACAACTCCCAGCATGCCCAGACAGCTGTTTGGGCATGCTGGGAGTTGTAGTTTTGCAACAGCTGGAGGGCTACAGTTTGAGACCACTATATAGTGGTCCCTAAACTGTAGCCCTCCAGATCTTGCAAAACTACAACTCCTAGCATGCCCAAACAACTGTTTGTTGTCAGGGCATGCTGGAATTTGTAGTTTTGCAACAGCTGGAGGAACACAGTTTGGAGATCACTTTGCAGTGTTCTCTAAAACTGTAGCCCTCCAGATATTGCAAAACTGCAAATCCCAGCATGTCCAAACAGCAATCAGCTGTCTCGGCATGCTGGGAGTTGTAGTTGCGTACATCCAGCTATTGCATAACTACATCTCCCAGCATGCCCTTCGGCGATCAGTACATGCTGGGAGTTGTAGTTTTGCAACAGCTGGAGGCAGACTGGTTGGAAAATACTGAGTTAGGTAACAGAACCTAACTGAAGGGTTTCCAACCAGTGTGCCTCCAGCTGTTGCAAAAGTACAACTCCCAGCATGCACGGTCTGTCAGTACATGCTGGGAGTTGTAGTTTTGAAACAGCTGGAGGTTTGCTCCCCCATGTGAACGTACAGGGTACATTCACACGGGCAGGCTTACAGTAAGTTTCCTGCTTCAAGTTTGGACTGCGGTAAATTTTTCACCGCAGCGCAAACTCCTAGCGGGAAACTCACCATAACATGCCAGTGCGAATGTACCCTAAAAACAGTACACTACACTAACACATAATAAAGGGAAAAACACTACATATACACCCCCTTACACTGCCCCCCCCCCCCCCCCCAAATAAAAATGAAAAATGTATTGTATGGCAGTGTTTCCAAAACGGAGCTTCCAGCTGTTGCAAAACAAGGCACCCTGTTTGGAGGCACCCTGTTTGGGAATCACTGGTGAAGAATACCCCTATGTCCACCCCTATGCAATCCCTAATTTAGTCCTCAAGTGCGCATGGAGCTCTCTCACTTTGGAGCCCTGTCGTATTTCAAGGAAACAGTTTAGGGCCACATATGGGGTATCTCTGTACTCGGGAGAAATTGCACTACAAATTTTGGGGGTCTTTTTCTCCTTTTACCCCTTATGAAAAGGAAAAGTTGGGGTCTACACCAGCTTGTTAGTGTAAAAAAATAAAAAAAATTACACTAACATGCTGGTGTTGCCCCATACTTTTTATTTTCACAAGCGTTAAAAGGAAAAAAAGACCCCCAAAATTTGTAACGCAATTTCTCCTGAGTACAGAAATACCCCATATGTGGGCGTAAATTGCTCTGCGGGTGCACAACAAGGCTCAGGAGTGAGAGCGCACCATGTACATTTGAGGCCTAAATTGGTGATTTGCACAGGGGTGGCCGATTTTACAGCGGTTCTGACATAAACACAAAAAAATAAATACCCACATGTGACCTGATTTTGGAAACTAAACCCCTCATGTAATGTAATAAGGGGTACAGTGAGCATTTACGCCCCACAGGGGTCTAGCAGATTTTTGGAACAGTGGTCCGTGAAAATGAAAAATTTAATTTTTCGTTTGCACAGCCCACTGTTCCAAAGATCTGTCAAACGCCAGTGGGGTGTAAACACCTAAAGGGTTAACAAACCTTTTGAAAATTTAGAAAATTTCGTGAAAAATTGGAAAATTGCTGCTATACTTTGAAGCCCTCTGATGTCTTCCAAAAGTAAAAACATGTCAACTGTTACGCCGAGCGCTCCGGGTCCCCGCTCCTCCCCGAAGTGCTCGCAGCGTTCTCTTATTCACAGCGCCCCGGTCAGACCTGCTGACCGGGTGCGCTGCGATATTGCTCCCAGCCGGGATGCGATTCGCGATGCGGGACGCGCCGGCTCGCGATGCGCATCTCGGCTCCCGTACCTGACTCGTTCCCCGTCTGTGTTGTCCTGGCGCGTGCCGCCCCGCTCCTTAGGGCGCGAGCGCCGGGTTCTCTGCGATTTTAAGGGCCACTGCGACACTGATTGGCGCAGCAGGCCTAATCAGTATCTTCACCTGTGCACTCCCTACTTATACCTCACTTCCCCTGCACTCCCTCGCCGGATCTTGTTGCCCTTGTGCCAGTGAAAGCCTTTCCTTGAGTGTTCCTAGCCTGTGTTCCAGACCTCCTGCCGTTGCCCCTGACTACGATCCTTGCTGCCTGCCCTGACCTTCTGCTAAGTCCGACCTTGCTCTTGCCTTATCCCTTGTACCATGCCTATCTCAGCAGTCAGAGAGGTTGAGCCGTTGCCGGTGGATACGACCTGGTTGCTACCGCCGCTGCAAGACCATCCTGCTTTGTGGTGGGCTCTGGTGAAAACCAGTAGCAACTTAGAACCGGTCCACCGACACGGTCCACGCCAATCCCTCTCTGACACAGAGGATCCACCTCCACCCTGCCGAATCGTGACAGTAGATCCGGCCATGGATTCCGCTGAGGTGCCGCTGTCAAGTCTTGCCGACATTTCCACGGTGATCGCCCAGCAATCCCTAACGATCGCCCAACGAAATCACCAGCTGTCGTACTTGACCACCGTGACACAGCAACTTCAGTCACAGATAAAGCAGCTGCTACCGCAGATACAGCAACTTCAGTCACAGACACAGCAGCTGCAACAGCAACTACCATCTCCTCCGCCGGCTCCTGCACCTCCTCCGCAGCGAGCGGCCGCTGTCAACCCCCGCTTGTCCCTGCCGGACAAATTTGATGGGGACTCTAGACTCTGCCGTGGTCTCCTGTCTGGGAAGGCCCTGCCATGGGCCACACCGCTCGGAGCCCCTCTCTCACAGTATCCTTTGCAAAATACCCCTGTGCCTTCCGCCGAGGAGGCTATGCAAGTGGATCGGTCTCGCCTGACCCCTGAAGAGAGGACTCGCCGCAGAGATAAAGATTTACGTCTATACTGCACTGTGCGTTACCGCACAGAACCCCTGCTCATGAGCATGGAACTGCATCTCGAAAAAATTGAACTTTTGGTTTTGCCCAAATGCTCCTCTGAAGTCCTCCTCGGTCTGCCATGGCTCCAACGCCACTCTTCTACCCTTGTCTGGACCACCGGGGAGATCAAGAGCTGGGGTGCTTCTTGCCACTAAAAATGCCTCACGTCTGCTCCCAGTCCCGTCAGTCTAACCTCAGTGTCTCCTCCTTTACCTGGTCTCCCCAAGGCCTATCTGGACTATGCTGTGTCTCCGCCTCATAGCCCCCGTCCTGTTGACACTCTGCCCCGTGCCAAGCTTCACCCTCTTCCCTCCCTCCCCACTCCCACGCCTTCTTGTTTGCCCGCTGTTGATGAGGTTTCCCGGGGCTTCGCCACCGTCTGGAAAAAGACTCTAAAATCCCTCATACTAGCCTCATCCCGGGTGAAGAAGCATGCCGGAAAAAAAAAGAAGAACTCCTCCTGTTTTTGTGCGGCTCTCCGCCAAGTATATCCGCTTCCGTGTCCCCAGTTTTAATCTGGGACCACGTTATCTTGGACCCTTTGAAGTTAAGTGCCCAGAGGAGAGATCTTGGGAACCTGAGGACAACATCCTGGACAAAAGTCTTATCCTCAGGTTCTCAGGCTCCAAGAAGAGGGGGAGACCCCAGGGGGGGGGTACTGTTACGCCGAGCGCTCCGGGTCCCCGCTCCTCCCCGAAGCGCTCGCAGCGTTCTCTTATTCACAGCGCCCCGGTCAGACCTGCTGACCGGGTGCGCTGCGATATTGCTCCCAGCCGGGATGCGATTCGCCATGCGCATCTCGGCTTCCGTACCTGACCCGTTCCCCGTCTGTGTTGTCCTGGCGCGCACGGCCCCGCTCCTTAGGGCGCAGCAGGCCTAATCAGTATCTTCACCTGTGCACTCCCTACTTATACCTCACTTCCCCTGCACTCCCTCGTCGGATCTTGTTGCCCTTGTGCCAGTGAAAGCCTTTCCTTGAGTGTTCCTAGCCTGTGTTCCAGACCTCCTGCCGTTGCCCCTGACTACGATCCTTGCTGCCTGCCCTGACCTTCTGCTACGTCCGACCTTGCTCTTGCCTTATCCCTTGTACCATGCCTATCTCAGCAGTCAGAGAGGTTGAGCCGTTGCCGGTGGATACGACCTGGTTGCTACCGCCGCTGCAAGACCATCCTGTTTTGCGGCGGGCTCTGGTGAAAACCAGTAGCAACTTAGAACCGGTCCACCGACACGGTCCACGCCAATCCCTCTCTGACACAGAGGATCCACCTCCAGCCTGCCGAATCGTGACATCAACTTTATGATGGAAACATAAAGTAGACATATTGTATATGTGAATCAATATATAATTTATTTGGGATATTCATTTTCCTTATAAGCAGAGAGCTTCAAAGTAAAAAGAAAATGCAAAAAAGTATCGACAAAATTTTACCGCTAACATAAAGTAGAATATGTCACGAAAAAACAATCTCGGAATCAGAATGAAAGGTAAAAGCATCCCAGAGTTATTAATGTTTAAAGTGACAGTGGTCAGATGTGCAACAAATGGCCGTGTCCTACAGTGAATATTGGCTGGGTCCTTAAGGGGTTAAAGGGATATTCCAGGCAAAATTAGCTTTTGAAGTTTTCTGTCTAACTGCTCAATGATGATGTCACGTCCCGGGAGCTGTGCATGATTGGAGAATATCCCCATAGGAACTGCACAGCTCCCGAGACGTGAGTCATCAGAGAGCAGTTAGACAGAAAACAACAACTCAACTTCAGAAGCTAATAATTATTGGAAGGATTAAGAATTTTTAATAGAAGTAATTTACAAATCTGTTTAACTTTTCGGAGCCGGTTGATATATAAAAAAAGTTTTGGCCTGGAATACCCCTTTAAAGTTAAAATGGGCTTGGTCCTTAAGGGGTTAAACATAAAAAAACTTACTGTAATAATAATTTGGAACAGTGCATTGTAAGTTTTCAAACACTTTATAGGTTGTAAAGAACTGAAAATTGTCATCTGTTGTGTTTGCAGCATATTTACTGAAATCAAAAGCTATTTCAAATTTACTTTTAACAACATTTAAACTTTTTAAATATTTTAACAGGTCATGTTACATTTTAACATACGACCCCTTGTTTGACAGCAGCTTCACAAGTCTTGCATCCATTGAACTTGTGAGTTTTTGGACAGTTTCTGCTTGAATTTGTTTGCAAGATGTCAGAATAGCCTCCCAGAGCTGCTGTTTAGATGTAAACTGCCTCCCTCCCTCACAGATCTTTTGCTTGAGGATGCTCCAAAGGATCTCAATAGAATTGAGGTCAGGGGAGGATGGAGGCCACACCAAGACTTTATCTCCTTTTAACCCCATAGCAACCATTGATGCAGAGGTATTCTTTGCAGCATAAGTTGGCGCATTGTCATGCATGAAGATGATTTTATTACGGAAAGCATAGTTCTTCCTTCTGTACCAGGGAAGAAAGTGGTCAGTCAGAAACTCCACATACTTTGCAGAGGTCATATTTACACCTTTGGGGACCCTAAAGGGGTCAAACAGCTCTCTTCCCATGATTCCGGCCCAAAACATGACTCCACCACCGCCTTGCTGACGTCGCAGCCTTGTTGGAACTGGGTGGCCGTCCACCAACCATCCACTACTCCATCAATCTGGACCAGCCAGCGAACAGGACAGTTTGAAAATTAGTCTTCATGTATTTTTCTGCCCAATGCAGCCGTTTCTGTTTGTGAGCATTGGTTAGTGGTGGCCTAATAGAAAGTTTATGCACAGTGGCAATACTCTGGAAGACTCTACACCTTGATGTCCGTGAGACTCCAGAGGCACCAGCAGCTTCAAATATATGTTTGCTGCTATGTAATGATATTTTAGCAGCTGCTCTTTTGATCCGATGCATGGATCTGGCTGAAATGTTCCTCAATGTGCCTTTATCTGCACAAACCCGTCTGTGCTCTGAATCAGCCACAAATCTCTTAATAGTGCGATGATCACACTTAAGTTTTCGTGCAATATCTAATGTTTTCATACCTCGTCCAAGGCATTGAACTATTTCACTCTATTTGGCAGCAGAGAGATCCTTTTTCTTCCACATATTGCTTGAAAATGGTGTTCTGAAATAATGTGGAACACCCACCTTTAGTAGTTTTTCCTTCAATTGGGCTCACGTGGCAATCTAATTATCACAGGTTTCCGAGATTGTTTTTAGTGATCAAAAGAGCCAACACAATGCCATAGTTCATAACATAGTAACATAGTTCATAAGGTTGAAAAAAGACCAGAGTCCATCACGTTCAACCTATATCCTTCATGAGACCCTACTGAGTTAATCCAGAGGAAGGCAAAAAAAAACTCATACTAGAGGTAAAAAATTCCTTCCCGACTCCAAATATGGTAGTCAGAATAAATCCCTGGATCAACGTTCTGTCCCTATAATTCTAATTTACATTACCAGCAATGTTCTTACTCTCCAAAAATGCATCCAGACCCCTTTTAAATTCTTTTACAGAGTTCCCCATGACCACCTCCTCCGGGAGAGAATTCCACAATCTCACTGCTCTTACAGTAAAGAACCCCCATCTGTGCTGGTGTAGAAACCTTCTTTCCTCTAAACGGAGAGGATGCCCCCTTGTTATAGATACAGTCCTGGGTATTAATAGATCATGGGAGAGATCTCTGTACTGTCCCCTGATATATTTATACACAGTTATTAGGTCTCCCCTAAGCCTTCTTTTTTCTAAACTAAGTAACCCTAATTCTGATAATCTTTCTGGGTAATGTAGTCCTCCCATTCCCCGTATTACTCTGGTTGCCCGTCTTTGAACCCTCTCCAACTCCACTATATCTTTCTTGTACATTGGTGCCCAGTACTGTACACAGTATTCTATGTGTGGTCTGACTAGTGATTTGTACAGCGGTAGAATTATTTCCTTGTCGTGGGCATCTATGCCCCTGTTGATTCACCCCATGATTTTATTTGCCTTTTCAGCAGCTGCCCGACACTGGTCACTTCAGCTAAATTTACTGTTAACTAAAACTCCCAAGTCCTTTTCCACGTCTGTCGTCCCTAGTGTGCTCCCATTTAATACATAATCCCAGGCCGGATTTGTCCTCCCCATGTGCATTACCTTACATTTATCAGTGTTGAACCTCATCTGCCACTTCCCAGCCCAAGCCTCCAACCTATCCAGATCCATTTGTAACAGTGCCCTGTCCTCTATTGTGTTTACCGCTTTACAGAGTTTAGTATCATCTGCAAAGATTGCTACTTTGCTATTCAACCCCTCTACAAGGTCATTAATGAATATATTAAACAGGACAGGACCTAATACTGAACCCTGTGGTACTCCACTAGTTACAGTCACCCATCCATGAGTTAAACTGAAAAACAAAATATTTAATCTTTGTGACACTTAAATAGTATTTGCATAATAATTTGGAACAGGATGTAAATACATTTTGTACAATTACATGTATCCAGCTTTGTGGAATCAGTTTTGATTCAGCCCTTTTCTGTGCCAGCCTGACTGTACCCCAGTGTACAAAACAAGGCCCATAAAGACATGGTTAGGTGACTTTGGTGTGGAAGAACTTGTGCACTAACTCTATTGTTAATTGCAAGCCAGACCTTGTCATCTAGCAATAAAGCCTGACCTCTCAAATGCTTCACAAATTCCTAGACACATTTTAACATTTTCCCAGAATTTTTATTACCACAAACAGGTGGCCAATGCCCATGGTTTGGGAATGGGATGTCCAACAATCTTCTGTACATATGAGGGTGAGCTGCCCACATACGTCTCGCTACGGGAAGAACAAAAGTGGAAAAATTCATGTTTAACCCAACCTCTGGCAAATCAGACTATTAGAAGACTCCATATACATCTAAGGCAGGCATAAGAACTTGGCAAAGCAAGGCAGACAGAAGGGCCCATTGCCCTTTGGGAGAGCCATAGACTACCTGGACATTGTGTACTCCTGACAGTGGAGTGGGCCACTTTCTCAAACCTTCACAAGTAGTAAGGCACTGTTAGGTACACTGGATAAACTTGCTATTTGTACTTAAAGGGTTCCTCCAGCACTTAGACATCTTATCCTCTATCCAAAGGATAGGGGATAAGATGCCCGATTGCGGGGGTCCCACCGCTGGGGACCCCCGTGATCTTGCACGCCGCACCCCGTTAGAATCAGCCCCCCGGAGCGTGTTTACTCCGGTTCTGATTACTGTCGATCACGGGGACGGAGCGTTGTGACGTCACGGCTTCGCCCCTCAATGCAAACCTATGGGAGGGGGCGAATACGCTCTGGGGACTGATTTTAATGGGGTGCGGCGTGCATGATCACGGGGGTCCCCAGCTGCGGGACCCCCCCGTGATCAGGCATCTTATCCGCTATCCTTTGGATAGGGGATAAGATGTCTAAGCGCCGGAGTACCCCTTTAAGGGCACCAAAACAGTTAGCAAGTAACATCCTAGCTACATGTGAGGCTTCATATAGTAATGCTTGTTAAATTCTTTAAACAAGTTTAACCCCTAAACGACAATGGACGTAAATGGACGTCATGGTGCCGGGGTTCGCGTCATGTGCAGCAGGTCCCAGCTGTTATCAGCAGTCAGGGACCCGCCGGTAATGGCCGACATTCGCAATTGTGTGGATGTCCGCCATTAACCCCTCAGATGCCATGATCAATACAGAGCACAGCATCTGCAGCAGTGCGGTACTTTAAATGGATGATCAGATCGCCGCAGTGCTGCAGCAGGGATCAGATCATCCAGGATGGCAGCCGGAGGTCCCCTCACCTGGCTCTGGCTGGCTCCCGGGGTCTTCTGCTCTGGTCTGAGATCGAGCAACCCAAAGCAGATCATCTATAACACTGATCAGTGCTATGCCCTATGCATAGCACTGAACAGTATTAGCAATCAAATCATTGCTATAAATAGTCCCCTATGGGGACTATTAAAGTTTTTAAAAAAAGTAAAAAAAAATTAAAATAAAAAAGTAAAAAAATTTGAAAAACCCCCTCCCCAATAAAAAGGTAAAACAAAAAAAAAATGTATACACATATTTGGTATTGCCACGTGCGTAAAAGTCTGAGGTATTAAAATATATTGTTAAATATCCCTTACGGTGAACTGCACAAGCGTAAAAAAAATGTAAAAAGTCCAAATTGCTGCTTTTTTGTCACATTTTACTCCCCAAAAAATTTATAAAAAATTAATAAAAAGTAAAACCTAAGCAAAAGTGGTACCAATAAAAACTACAGATCATGGCGCAAAAATTGAGCCCTCATACCACCCCATATACGGAAAAATTAGAGTTATAGGTGGTCAAAATAGGACAATTTCAAACATACTAATTTTGTTAAAATAGTTTGAGATTTTTTTTAGCGGTACAATTATAGAAAAGCATTTAACATGGGTATCATTTTAATTGTATTGACCCACAGAATAAAGAAAACATGTCATATTTACCGTAAAGTGTAAAGCGTGAAAACAAAACCTTCCAAAATTTGCTAAATTGCAGTTTTCTTTTCAATTTTCTGACATAAATAATATTTGTTTGGTTGCGCCGTACATTTTATGGTAAAATAAGTGATTTCATTACAAAGTAAAATTGCTGACGCAAAAAACAAGCCCTCATATGGGTCTGTGGATGGAACTATAAGAGAGTTATGATTTTTAGAAAGCGAGGAGGAAAAAACGAAAATGCAAACATAAAATTGGTCTGGTCCTTAAGGGGTTAAGCTAATTTATGTAGAGACTCCTCTCTTCACAGTTGCATCATGTTGTTCTTAAAGGAGTACTGCAGCCATAGAACGCTTATCCCCTATCCACTGGGACCCCCCGCGATCTCCCGTACGAGGCCCTGGAACTGCACAGCTCTGCACGGCTATAGCAATATGAGCTACAGTGTATATATTATCCTAAAAGGGAGAAGAATGTGATGTTCATGCAATGACCTCCATTAATCGGAGCCTCTCTTTCCTAACAGTCAGCAGGTTGCCCCGTCTCTTGTCTGGCAGCAGATGTCAGAGGGAAAAACGGATCGGTCATTTTAAATTCCAGAGAGAGGTGTCAGGCAGCATCTTATTCCTCCTCTCTCCACTGATAACACATGCCCATTTGGCAGGGAATGAAGCACATTTAACCAACCTTGGTAACCATGACCATTTTTCTTTATATGAAACAAATGAAAAAGCATGACTATGAGGAAGTATTCCACATCCCATAAGGCCACTGTAAACAGCGCTGACAAACTACAAAAGGTCATCTGCTGAGGTCTGAAAGCTGAGACCTTCACCAATTGCCAGGACGAAGAGGCCTCAACCTTTGGAGCATCAGTTTCCTTCATTTTTCCAAACTGAACATTTCAGGAGGGAATATATACAGTAATTCCATGCGTATATTCTGTTGCACCTATTTATCTATCAAACTCTATGTATGTGTGTATATATGTGTATATGTATGCTGTAGCATAACTTTCGAACCTGGTACAAGTTTAATTGACATATGTCAAATAAGAATATAGTAGAGTTTAAAGGAAAACAATCACCCATTCACCCACACTGAACCCAATACACTGGGTTATAGTGCTGGTGAACAGGAGACCGATGCGGGGTCTCTGACTTATACACATACCTGCAGTCAGATGCCCGGTCCCTCTGAGGATCCTCTTCTTTCTGCACTGAATTGCGCACTGGAAGCGGGCCTGTGGTAGTGGTTGTGCCCACTAAGCAAATAAATAACTCAGATCTTCAGAGAGACCGAGCCCCGGACTGCAGGTATGCATATGAGTCAGAGACCCCGCATCGGTCTCCTGATCATCCGCTCTGTAACCCGGTATATTGGGTTTAATGTGGGTGAATGGGTGACTGTTTTCCCTTTAAGGATGTCTCAATATCAACAATCTTCACAGTCTGAGAGTTTAACAATGGAGCTTGGACAGATACTTTACTATGATGTTGGTCCGGTGGAAGGATGTTACATACAGCCTCCTGCTGCCCGGGCTCCTTACATGACAGTGCGCTCAGCCTATCACCTGCCGAGGCGGGACATTGCTGCAGCTGGCGATACACTGACCGAAGTCTGACGTTCCGAGCCTAAGAAGCAGGTAGTCGAGCAGCATCGAAGGAATGGGACGCCGATATTGGCACAGCAGAGGAAAGTAGGAAAATGAGTTAAAGTTTTTATTTTTTTTATTTTTTTTGCAGCCCGGGCACAGATGTTAAAAGTTTTGTGGCACAATTCTCCTTTAAATTTGATGTTATCACTCTCTAACACTGGTCACTGAAAGTTCAACATGAAACCTCATGGCAAAGAACTCCCTAAGGATCTGCGAAAAAAGAATTGTTGCTCTACATAAAGATGGCCTAGGCTCTAGATTTTAATTACCTTATTTTTAACCCCTTAAGGACCAAGCCCATTTTGGCATTAAGGACCAGAGCGTTTTTTGCACATCTGACCACTGTCACTTTAAACATTAATAACTCTGGAATGCTTTTAGTTATCATTCTGATTCCGACATTGTTTTTTCGTGACATATTCTACTTTAACATAGTGGTAAATTTTTGTGGTAACTTGCATCCTTTCTTGGTGAAAAATCCCAAAATTTGATGAAAAATTTGAAAATTTAGCATTTTTCTAACTTTGAAGCTTTCTGCTTGTAAGGAAAATGTATATTACAAATAATTTTTTTTTTATTCACATATACAATATGTCTACTTTATGTTTGCATCATAAAATTGATGAGTTTTTACTTTTGGAAGACACCAGAACTTTGAAGGTTCAGCAGCAATTTTCCAATTTTTCACAACATTTTCAAACATGAAATTTTTCAGGGACCAGTTCAGTTTTGAAGTGGATTTGAAGGGTCTTCAAATTAGAAATACCCCATAAATTACCCAATTATAAAAACTACACCCCCCAAAGTATTCAAAATGACATTCAGTCAGTGTTTTAACCCTTTAGGTGTTTCGCAGGAATAGCGGCAAAGTGAAGGAGAAAATTCAAAATCTTCATTTTTTACACTCGCATGTTCTTGTAGACCCAATTTTTGAATTTTTGCAAGTGGTAAAAGGAGAACATTTTTACTTGTATTTGTAGCCCAATTTCTCTCGGGTAAGCACATACCTCATATGTCTATGTAAAGTGTTCGGCGGGCGCAGTAGAGGGCTCAGAAGTGAAGGAGCGACAATTTGGGGGGCGTGTCACCTTTAGGAAGCCCCTAGGGTGTTAAAACAGCAAAAAAATAAAATAAAGCACATGGCATACCATTTTGGAAACTAGACCCCTCGGGGAATGTAACATGGGATAAAGTGAGCCTTAATACCCCACAGGTGTTTCATGACTTTTGCAAATGAAAAAAATAAATAAAAAATTTTACCTAAAATGCTTGTTTTCATAAAAATTTTACATTTTTAAAAAGGGTAATAGCAGAAAATACCCCCAAAATTTGAAGCCCAATTTCTCTCGATTCAGAAAACACCCCATATGGGGGTAAAAAGTGCTCTGCTGGCGCACTACAGGTCTCAGAAGAGGAGTAGTCACATTTGGCTTTTTGGAAGCAAATTTTGCTCTGGGGGCATGCCGCATTTAGGAAGCCCCTATGGTGCCAGGACAGCAAAAAAAAAAACCACATGGCATACCATTTTGGAAACTAGACCCCTCGGAGAACGTAACAAGGGGTTAAGTGAACCTTTATACCCCACAGGTGTTTCACGACTTTTGCATATGTAAAAATAAAAAAATAATATTTTACCTAAAATGCTTGTTTTCCCCAAAATTTTACATTTTTAAAAAGGGTAAAAGCAGAAAATACCCCCCAAAATTTGTAACACAATTTCTCCCAAGTACGGCGATACCCCATATGGGACCCTAAACTGTTGCCTTGAAATATGACAGGGCTCCAAAGTGAGAGTGCCATGCGCATTTGAGGCTTAAGTTAGGGACTTGCATAGGGGTGGACATAGGGGTATTCTACGCCAGTGATTCACAAGCAGGGTGCCTCCAGCTGTTGTAAAACTCCCAGCATGCCTGGACAGTCAGTGGCTGTCTGGTAATACTGGGAGTAGTTGTTTTGAAACAGCTGGAGGCTCCGTTTTGGAAACAGTGGCGTACCAGTGCCTTCAGCTGTTTCAAAACTACAACTATCAGCAGTCACCGACAGCCAATGGGCATGCTGGGAGTTGTAGTTATGCAACCAGCAGATGCACCACTACAACTCCCAGCATGCACTTTAGCTGTTTGTGCAAGCTGGGGATTGTAGTTATACAACAGCTGAAGGTACACTTTTCCAAAGAAAAAATGTGCCTCCAGCTGTTGCAAAACTATAAGTCCCAGCATGCCCATAAGGGAATGCTGGGAGTTGTGGTGGTCTGCCTCCTGGTGTTGCATAACTACAGCTCCCAGCATGCCCTTTTTGCATGCTGGGAGCTGTTGCTAAGCAACAGCAGGAGGCTGTCACTCACCTCCAACTGCTGCTCCACGCCGCCGCACACAGGTCAGTCCCTCGTCGTCGTCGCCGCCGCTCCTGGGGCTCCAATCCCAACAGGGACGCCGGGGGATCAGGGTCCCCAGCTGCCGGGGTCAACTTCCCGCACCTGCTCACGTCCTCCGGAAGAGGGGCGGAGCGGGTTGCGGGAGTGACACCCGCAGCAGGTGCCCTGATTATTCGGCCGGTAAACCGGCCGGCGAATCAGGGCAATCGTGAGGTGGCACCAGTGCCACCTCACCCCTGCTGGCTATGGCTGTTCGGGGCCGTCAGAGTCACTGGAGACCCGATTGACCCGGAATCGCCGCAGATCGCTGGACTCAATTGTCCAGCGATCTGTGGCCATCGCTGACATGGGGGGACATAATGACCCCCCTGGGCGATATGCCGCGATGCCTGCTGAACGATTTCAGCAGGCATCCGGCTCCGGTCCCCAAACGGCTAGCGGTGGGGACCGGATTTCCCACAGGCGTATGGATACGCCCTCGGTCCTTAAGGACTCGGAATGCAGGGCGTATCCATACGCCCTGTGTCCTGAAGAGGTTAAACTTGTTTTATTGACAAATTGCGTACAGGATTCATAGACAAAAAAGACATACATTATGTCAAGTGTGATATGACACAGTGTCAAAAATAAATACAATCACATATTCAGGTAAAGATTTAAAAAAATAAAAAAAATAAACAGAAAACAAACAATGAAGTGCAAGTACCTTCTAGCACAGGACAATTTTAATTGATTTTCATTAATTTTAATTTAACTTTTTAAGTAGTGCCAATGACTGCACCCAAGAGCAACAAAAAATATGGCAGCTTTTCCACAGGAATTTGCCTTTAATAAGTATCAAACTAGTTAGTCTTACAGTCATGTCATTGTCTAAATGAACCGCTTATTCTGTCTTAAAATATCTCGCCAGCTTTAGCCAACATTTAAATGCCATAATTGGGACATTTTAGCCCCACCCCCAGAACATCTGTTATGATTCGGCTAGCTGGATGTGGATCCTCTGTGTCAGCGAGGGATTGGCGTGGACCGTGTTGGTGGACCGGTTCTAAGTTGCTACTGGTATTCACCAGAGCCCGCCGCAAAGCGGGATGGTCTTGCTGCGGCGGTAGCAACCAGGTCGTATCCACCGGCAACGGCTCAACCTCGCTGACTGCTGAGAAGGCGTGGGACAGAAGGACTAGGCAGAGGCAAGGTCAGAAGTAGCAGAAGATCGGGGCAGGCGGCAAGGTTCGTAATCAAATAGCAATAGCAGAAGGTCTGGAACACAGGCTTTGGACAACACTAAACGCTTTCACTGGCACAAGGCAACAAGATCAGGCAAGGAAGTGCAGGGGAAGTGAGGTAATATACACAGGGAGCAGGTGGAAGCTAATTAGGCTGATTGGGCCAGGCACCAATCATTGGTGCACTGGCCCTTTAAATCTTAGAGAGCTGGCGCACACGCGCCCTAGAGAGCGGAGCCGCGCGCGCCAGAGCATGACAGCCGGGGACCGGGACAGGTAAGTGACTTGGGATGCGATTCGCGGGCGGGCGCGTCCCGCTATGCGAACCGCATCCCCGCCGGCAATGTCAGTGCAGCGCTCCCGGTCAGCGGGTCTGACCGGGGCGCTGCAGAGAGAGAGACGCTGCGAGCACTCCGGGGAGGAGCAGGGACCCGGAGCGCTCGGCGTAACAGTACCCCCCCCTCTTAGGTCTCCCCCTCTTTTTGTCTCTTTGTCCCTTCAAAAGAGACGAGAACATAGGGGACGCCTCTTGAGTCTCCTTCTGAAAAAATAAGTCCTGGGTAGCTATACCAGCGGCAGGTAGTTCAGAAGAAGTGGGAATGGGGAGAGGGGGGCAGAGGGTGAAGCTTGTCACGGGGCAGAGAGTCACCAGGGCGGGGCTATGAGGAGGCACGGCACAGTCCTGATAGGCCTTGGGGAGACCAGGCACAGGAGGAGACACTGAGGCCCGACAGACGGGACTGGGTACAGATGTGAGGCATTTCTTACGGCAAGCAGAACCCCAATTCTTGATCTCCCCGGAGGTCCAGTCAAGGGTGGGAGAATGATGCTGGAGCCATGGCAGACCAAGGAGGACTTCAGAGGTGCAGTTGGGAAGGACGAAAAATTAAATCTTTTCGTGATGGGGTCCAATGCACATTAAGAGGGGTTCTGTGCGGTAACGCACAGTACAGTACAACTTCACTCTGTTGACCGAAGAAATGTAGAGCGGCTTGACGAGACGGGTCAGCGGGATGCAGAACTTATTCACCAAAGAGTCCAGAATAAAATTTCCAGAAGCACCAGAGTCCAAGCAGGCCACGGCTGAGAGGGAGGAGTTGGCAGAAGGAGAAATCCGCACGGGCACAGTGAGATGTGGAGAAGCAGACTTCGTACCAAGGGACGCCACACCCACGTGAGCTGGGTGCGTGCGTTTCCCAGACATGGAGGGCAAATAGGGCAATCCACCAAGAAATGTTCGGTACTAGCGCAGTACAGACATAGATTTTTTTCCCTACGGCGAGTCCTCTCTTCATGGGTCAGGCAAGACCGATCCACTTGCATAGCCTCCTCGGCGGGAGGCACAGGGGTAGATTGCAAAGGATACTGTTGGAGAGGTTCCCAGAGATCAAAGTCTTTTTCCTGGCGGAGCTCCTGGTGTCTCTCAGAAAAAAGCATGTCAATGCGGGTGGCCGAATGGATAAGTTCTTGCAGGTTGGCAGGAATCTCTTGTGCGGCCAGCACATCCTTGATGTTACTGGATAGGCCTTTTTTAAAGGTCGCGCAGAGAGCCTCGTTATTCCAAGATAATTCGGAAGCGAGAGTATGAAATTGGATGGCGTACTCACCTACTGAAGAATTACCCTGGACCAGGTTCAGCAGGGCAGTCTCGGCAGAAGAAGCTCGGGCTGGTTCTTCGAAGACACTATGGACTTCAGCGAAGAAGGACTGGACTGTGGCAGGATCATTGCGGTCCCAGAGCAGTGTGGCCCAAGACAAGGCCTTTCCAGAAAGAAGACTCACTACGAACGCCACCTTAGACCGTTCTGTAGGAAATTGGTCCGACAACATCTCCATGTGTAGGGAACATTGAGACAAGAAGCCACGGCAGAGTCTAGAGTCCCCATCAAATTTGTCCGGCAGGGACAAGCGGAGGCTAGGAGCGGCCAGTCGCTGCGGAGGAGGTGCAGGAGCTGGCGGAGGAGATGGTTGCTGCTGTAGCAGTGGCAGAAGTTGCTGTAACGTGGCGGTCAACTGCGACAGCTGCTGTCCTTGTTGGGCAATTTGCTGCGATTGCTGAGCGACCACCGTGGATAGGTCAGCGAGACTTGGCAGCGGCATCTCAGCGGGATCCATGGCCGGATCTACTGTTATGATTCGGCTAGCTGGATGTGGATCCTCTGTGTCAGTGAGGGATTGGCGTGGACCGTGTTGGTGGACCGGTTCTAAGTTGCTACTGGTATTCACCAGAGCCCGCCTCAAAGCGGGATGGTCTTGCTGCGGCGGTAGCAACCAGGTCGTATCCACCGGCAACGGCTCAACCTCGCTGACTGCTGAGAAGGCGTGGGACAGAAGGACTAGGCAGAGGCAAGGTCAGAAGTAGCAGAAGGTCGGGGCAGGCGGCAAGGTTTGTAGTCAAATAGGAATAGCAGAAGGTCTGGAACACAGGCTTTGGACAACACTAAACGCTTTCACTGGAACAAGGCAACAAGATCCGGCAAGGAAGTGCAGGGGAAGTGAGGTAATATACACAGGGAGCAGGTGGAAGCTAATTAGGCTGATTGGGCCAGGCACCAATCATTGGTGCACTGGCCCTTTAAATCTTAGAGAGCTGGCGCGCGCGCCCGCGCGCCCTAGAGAGCGGAGCCGCGCGCGCCAGAACATGACAGCCGGGGACCGGGACGGGTAAGTGACTTGGCGTCCCGCTATGCGAATCGCATCCCCGCCGGCAATGTCAGTGCAGCGCTCCCGGTCAGCGGGTCTGACCGGGGCGCTGCAGAGAGAGAGACGCCGCGAGCGCTCCGGGTAGGAGCAGGGACCCGGAGCGCTCGGCGTAACAACATCCCAAAACAGGAACTTTTAAGTAGAGTTTGCCGAAACCATGCATGGTTGCAGCCAAACCAGGTTTGTTGCAATGATGCTTTAGGGCCCTATGGGTAACTCCCCACAGGTGTGGACCCACTGTTACACAAGTGACAGCTGGGAAGGGAGGCCGAATGGGGCAAACTGAAACTAAAGATTTCGTCAGATGCAGCAGAACTGAACAGGTGTTATTAACAGAGCAAGTACAGAGACGGCAGCGTGTCAAGATGACTACAGGTGCAGGCTGGAACAGGAATCATGGTAAACAGTCCAAGTTCATACACAGGAGATGCGGGTCAGATTCCAAGGGATGAGGCCAAGGTAAAGTCCAGTAAACAGGCAGGGATCAGGAACACAGGATCAGACTTTAGGTGAGGCAGACAGGCTACAGAGACTTTGGCAGTGCAGGATGCAATCCAGAATGCAAACTTGCTGAGGGCTGAAACAACAGGTGTGGTAGATTTATATATGCAGTGCCAGGTTGGGATTGGAAGATCCATTAGGGAGTGCATGCTGGCTCTATAAAACTCAGCCAGTGCTCGCACCTGGCCCCTAGTGGACAGAGCAGAAACTGCAGCCAGAGACACACCATAGCAGGAAGACAAGGACATACTGCAGACACATGGCACAGAGAATGTCGCACGACACTGGTAAGAACCAGGCATATGATACGCAGGTAATGTTGCCAACCAGCAACATTACACTGTGCAATAGAGCCAAAAATCTGCCAATAAATGAGTAAATGATGAAATTATCAGATCGTTTTGAACTGTCAAAAAAATCAATGGCTGTTGGTTGCACATCTCCCCATGTAAAGCTGCCTAGTAGAAGGCGGTTCCGTTGGATTGACATTATCTTTTGTAAAGCAAAGGAAATAGGATGGGGTGTTATAAAAGATCCTCTTTAACAGTACACAGGTTACTTCTACACAAAGATATTTTACACTTTCTCTTTTTCATATAGTGTTATATAGTTCACATTTCTGTGGAAATAGTATTCAAAATCTGTTGTAAAGTATTCAAATATATTAACATGTAAAAGTCAATAAATTACCACTGTGCATGGAACTAGAATGTCAAAAACATCGTAATACATATGGAATTGCTGTTTCCATTTTTGCTTCACTGTAAGCAAGAAAATAATACAGGCGTTAAAGTGTGTACACACATCTCTTAATAGAGGGAGGAGGAATTAAGTCTCTTGGGAACTAAACAGCAAAACACTTCTTAGGAATCCCTATGAGACACAAGTCACAGTGAAAATGTGGCAATAATCTAAAAGTAGAAAATATGTCATCTAAAACATCTATGTGTACAAGATAGTGAGCATACCAGGGTGGTTCTTGTAATGAGGCCCCAAGGTTCTTGTAATGAGAAATGAGTAGAGGCCTGGGGAGGGCACCTAGCAAAGGCCTCTGGTCCAGTGGTACTAAGAAGGACTTAGCAAGGACACATTCACTCTTCAATAAAACAATCTAAGGCTTTACTGGTCAACCTGACGTACAGATAACAGATGAGAAATGTGGCACAAGTCTTCCCCTACAGGTATGCCCAATTCTTAAATGGTTGCAACAGACTTTAACAGTACAACAATTTATTGCGGGCTGTGAAGCTGTCCTTACACTCATATGGGGATATTTAAGTCAGTGTAGGTGCATTGACGTTATACACAGGTTTTCATGGTGTAGTTGGAGTGTACATGATGCACCAAATGTATTACATGGTGCAGGGCATGGGGTAAATATGACGCTAGTATACATTGTTGTGAAATTTCACTTCAGAACATCACATTGTATGATTCCTACTTGCGATTTTTCTGAAACTTTTTCCACCTATGTGACTCTCGCACTACTTTTCAAAAATGTTGTCTACAGACAGTTTTGTACACCAGGTCTGGACTGGTGTATGTTTGTGGTGTAATTTAGGGCTATGTGACAAATCTGCAACTTTTTGAGAAAAGTCTTACTTCATAAATCTCTTACCACCAAGTGAAAAAACAAAAGTGTGTACCAAAGTCCTTTTAGCCAAAATAGGAAGGTTCTTTCATATAGTTTGAAGATCTTTGAGGTGTCTAAGGCTAAGTTTCCACTTGGTTTTTGTCTGGCAGTTTTTGGAATACTGCCACTGCAGTTTTTGAGCCAAAGTCAGAAGTGGATCCATTAGGGAGGAGAAGTGTAAGTCCTTCCTTTATATGTCCTATTCCTTTTGGATACACTTCTGGCTTTGGCTCAAAAACTGCAGAGGCAGCTATCCAAAAACTGCCAAAATTTTTTGCGCCATGATCTGTAGTTTTTATCAGTACCACTTTTGCTTAGGTTTTACTTTTTATTCATTTAAAAAAAAAAAAATTTTGAATAAAATGTGACAAAAAAGCAGCAATTTTGGACTTTTTTTTAAAAAAAATTATGTTTACGCCGTTCACCGTACGGGATAATTAACAATATATTTAAATAGTTCATACTTTTACGCAGGCGGCGATACCAAATAGTTGTATAAAATTTTTTTTTTTTTTACACTTTTTTGGGGGTAAAATGGGATAAACGGACGTTTTACTTTTTATTGGGGGAGGGGATTTTTCAAATTTTTTTACTTTAAATTTTTTTACTTTTTTTTTTTTTTTTTTTTACACTTTTTATGTCCCCGTAGGGGACTATTCATTGCAATCAGTTGATTGCTAATACTGTGAAGTGCTATGTATAGGACACAGCACTGCTCAGTATTATCGGTGATCTTCTGCTCTGCTCGATCTCAGACCAGAGCAGAAGACCCCGGAAGACGGCCGGAGCAAGGTGAGGGGACCTCCGGCCGCCATGCTGGATGATCGGATCCCCGCGGCAGCGCTGCGGGCGATCCGATCGTCCATTCAAACTACCGCAATGCCGCAGATGCCGTGATCTGTATTGATCACGGCATCGGACGGGTTAATGGCGGACATCCGCGCAATCGCGGATGTCCGCCATTACTGGCGGGTCCCTGGCTGCTGATATCAGCCGGGACCTGCCGGGCATGACGTGAGCAGCGCACCGATGCTCGCGATCATGTCGGCGCATAAATGTACGTCATGGTGCGCTAGGTACCACGTCACCATGACGTACATTTACGTCCATTGTCGTTAAGGGGTTAAAGGGGTACTCCGGTGGAAAAAAATATATATATATATATTTTTTTTTATCAACTGCTGCCAGAAAGTTAAACAGATTTGTAAATTACTTCTATTAAAAAAATATTTACCCTTCCAGTACTTTTTAGCAGCTGTATGCTACAGAGGAAATTCTATTCTTTTTGAAAAAAAAAAAATGTTGTCTTGTCAACGGTGCCCGTATCAGGAACTATCCAGAGCAGGAGAAAATCCCCATCGCAAACCTATGCTGTTCTGGACAGTTCCTGACACGGAAACAGTCTCAGTCCCATAGACAAAGTGAGGAGAGAAGCGCTGAACTGTGTACTTCTTTCCCCACTCCTTCTAGCGATTGGTTGGGGTGTAAACACTCAGACCCCAACCAATCAAAACTTTCACATATCAAGTTTTTTTTTCTTTTGTTGTTATTTAATGACAGGTAAACTATGCAACATGGCTACACAATGGCTTTATGGCAGGGGTGGATAGTGCGGAAACAGAAAATCGGATAAGCATGACAATCATTAAAGGGGTACTCCGCCCCTAGACATCTTATCCCCTTACCCCTGGATAAGATGTCTGATCGCGGGGGTCCCACCTCTGGGGACCCCCGCTATTTCTGTAGCCCGTGTTTGTTCAGAGCGTCGGGTTCAGCGCCGGAGGCAGTGACGTCACGAGCCTCCGCCCCGCATCGCCAGTCATCCAGCACGGAGCGAAGTTCACTCCGTGCACAGGATGTCTGGGGTGCCGCAGCCGAGATAGGGGGGGGGGGGTCCCTAGTGGGGGGACCCCCACGATCAGACATCTTAACCCCTATCCAAAGGGGATAAGATGTCTAGGGGAGGAGTAACCCTTTATGATACACTGGCTTGTAGGCTCCAAGGAACACCAGTATGGATACATTGTTTAGATAAACCTAGAAAGACAAGATGATCAAGCAGGGACCCATGGAAAAGCTGCAGTTGGCATTAAATATAAGCCTGAATACATTTGACTGCAAGCATTATGTAAGACGTAGGCGATTATTGCCTTCTTAGTCATTCATCACACTATTACAATTTTCCTAATAATAGAAAGGTACTTGCCAAACATTAAGCAAACCAGAAACACAGGTATGGAGCACACCCTCAGGAATCTGCCAGTTTACAAGAAAGGGAAATACCTCTGTAGCTTCTAATTCTTGTATTTGCCTTGAGCAAAATTCTTACTCTACACAGCGCAGAAATAGTTACAGTTGTTGGTTACTACATGAGTTATAGTATGTGCAACAAAAACCCAACATAGAAATTGCACTATAAATTCTCCTATACATATCTGCCAACTCTGATTGCTTAACAAGGTGACACCCTTAGGTAATAAACAGGAATCCATTGCATTTGATATACTGTACAATAATTAAGGTAGATAATCATTTTCTTGTGGGCCGTGTAATTCCCTTTCGAGTTACTTTAACCTTTGTATACACTTACCAGCCATTATGATAATGCTGTGCAAGGCGGCAACATCACCCATAGGTAGAAGGCCTGGAAACAGTACTGGGAATGTTTTGTATAAACATATTTGCCATCAAAATAACATTAGCAGTTAAATTACTACTTTAGCGCATTGCAATTAATAATGTATAGTCTAGACCTGTGGTTTCTACAAGTTTTTTTCTCGCTCTGAAGCCTGTCTTCACGGATGGAATTGCCTTCAAACCGCAAAGAAAGTGATTCAGCTTATCAAATAATATTATCATCTTATAAACCCGTCCAAAGAGGGGTTTGCTTTAACCCAAAGGGAAAGGTACTATGAGGCACTTCACCGTCTATTTCAATAAATTTATGACATGTCTTAGGCTGGCCATAGATATTTTTTTTTATTGGAAAAAACATCAAGAAGAGGGCATACCGTATTTTTCGCCGTATAAGATGCACTTTTTCTCAGTCGGGCTGTTCGGGACCGCTGCGGTGAAATCGCGGCATCCCGAACAGCTTACAGGACACCGGGAGGGACCTTACCTGCCTCCGCCTCCTCGGTGTCTGCTCCGTGTCGGGATCCCCTGCATGGCCGGCGCTCATCCTCATCGTCGTCACATCGTCGCACACGCCGTCCCGTCATCCAATAGGAGCGGCGTGCGTAGCGGCAACG
Source organism: Hyla sarda (assembly GCF_029499605.1). Classification (NCBI taxonomy): domain Eukaryota; kingdom Metazoa; phylum Chordata; class Amphibia; order Anura; family Hylidae; genus Hyla; species Hyla sarda. Next base: position 535,097,261 of record NC_079189.1, read on the forward strand.
GAGAGTGAGGATACCGGGCAGCAGAGACGTTCCGGAGCGACAGGGACACCCCGGGGACGCGGCGACAGCGATGGAGGGTGACATCCAGGGCAGCGGTGATGAGCGGTGATGGGTCCGGAGCGGCAGGGACACGCGAGTATTACCTCCTATACCAGTGGTCTTCAACCTGCGGACCTCCAGATGTTGCAAAACTACAACTCCTGGCATCCTCGGACAGCCAACGGCATGCTGGGAGTTGTAGTTTTGCAACATCTGGAGGTCCGCAGGTTGAAGATCACTGTCCTATACTTTACATTGTATTTGGTTTTTCAAGATTTTCATCCTTTAAAATTGGGTGAGTCTTATGTGCTATTCTTATATGGTGAAAAATGTGATACTTTTAAGGCTATATCTCTCCTAAATCTCTCTGCAGTGTTTTAAACCATAGATACCAACTCCATTGGTCTTAATCCCTTAACAACACCGGACATAAATGTACGTCCTGGTGCGGTGGTACTTAATGCACCAAGACATACATTTCCGTCCTGTACATGACCACAAGCACCGTAGTGGTGCTCGCATCATGCACGGCAGGTTCTGGCTGCTATCAGCAGCCAGGGACCCGCCGGTAATGGAAGAGATCAGCGATCGCACTGATTTCCACCATTAACCCCCTCAGATGCTGCAATCAATACAAATCATGGCATCTGCAGCAGTGCGGTCAGTAAAATGGATGACCTGATCGCCTGCGGCGCTACTGCGGGCATCCGATCATCCATAGTGGCAGATGAAGGTCCCCTCACCTGCCTCTGTCCGTCTCCTGGGGTCTTCTGCTCTGGTCTGAAATTGAGCAGACCAGAGCAAAAGATCACTATTAATACTGATCAGTGCTATGCCCTATGCATACCACTAAACAGTATTAGCAATCAAATGATTGCTATACCCCCTTTTCCAAATAATTATGCAAATTATATATATTTTTCTCATTTACCTAAATAATTGATGTAAATAACAGTCAGCATAATTCTCATTATCTACTATTAAGAGTACAATTCCAATTTTTATTGAACAAACCTAATGATAACAGTATTTTTTTAACATAAAAAAACTTACAATGCACTGTTCCAAATTACAACAAATATATTTCAGAAAAATTGGGGCATATATATGTAAAAAAATCAAGTAACGGTACACTATTTAAACACCCAATAATTAGAATGCTATATGACCTCCCAAATTTCATAAATGCTTAAAGAAAAAACTGGAGTCATTTACAAAAGGATTTTTCTCATATGATGATCTTTATTTAGACACAAAGATTAAAAATCGGAAGGATTCCCCCCGGGGGGGCGGGGGAGCTTGAGAAAAAACAATAGGTGTCACCCAGGCAGCCATAAGACGTCCATACAAAAGATCATGCTGGTACTAAAAAAATGCCAAGTGTACTGTAGAGCTAAGTTACAATATATAAGAACGCATCATGCATGAGGTCATCAGTACAGGACATGAAGCACTATACATTACCTTGCAAAAATGTGAAATTTGGGGGGAAACACATTTTAGTGGCAAAATTTTTTTTTTTACATATGCAAAAGTCGTGAAACCCCTACGGGGTATTAAGGCTCACTTTATTCCTTGTTATGTTCCTCAAGGGGTCTAGTTTATAAAATGGTATGCCATGTGTTTTTTTTTTTTGCTGTTCTGGCACCATAGGGGCTTCCTAAATGTGACATGCCCCCCCCCCCGATCAAAATTTGCTCTCAAAAAGCCAAATATGACTCCTTCTTTTCTGAGCATTGTAGTTCGCCCGTAATGCATTTCAGGTCAACTTATGGGGTACCTCCATACTCAGAAGAGATGGGGTTACAAATTTTGGGGGGTATTTTCTGCTATTAACCCTTGCAAAAATGTGAAATTTGGGGGGAAACACATTTTAATGAAAAACATTTTTTTTTTACATATGCAAAAGTTGTGAAACCCCTGTGGGGTATTAAGGCTCACTTAATTCCTTGTTACGTTCCTCAAGGGGTCTAGTTTCCAAAATGGTATGCCATGTGTTTTTTTTTTGCTGTTCTGGCCCCATAGGGGCTTCCTAAATGCGACATGCCCCCAAAAAACCATTTCAGAAAAACGTACTCTCCAAAATCCCCTTGTCGCTCCTTCGCTTCTGAGCCCTCTACTGTGCCCACCGAACACTTTACATAGACATATGAGGTATGTGCTTACTCGAGAGAAATTGGGCTACAAATAAAAGTATAAATTTTCTCCTTTTACCCCTTGTAAAAATTAAAAAATTGGGTCTACATGAACATGCAAGTGTAAAAAATGAAGATTGTGAATTTTCTCCTTCACTTTGCTGCTATTCCTGTGAAACAACTAAAGGGTTAAAACACTGACTGAATGTCATTTTGAATACTTTGGGGGGTGCAGTTTTTATAATGGGGTCTTTTATGGGGTATTTCTAATATGAAGACCCTTCAAATCCACTTCAAACCTGAACTGGTCCCTGAAAAATAGTGAGTTTGAAAATGTTGTGAAAAATTGGAAAATTGCTGCTGAACTTTGAAGCCCTCCGGTGTCTTCCAAAAGTAAAAACACATAAATTTTATGATGCAAACATAAAGTAGACATATTGGAAATGTGAATAAAATTTTTTTGGGGGGAATATCCATTTTCCTTACAAGCAGAGAGCTTCAACGTTAGAAAAATGCAAAATTTAAAATTTTTTCATCAAATTTGGGGATTTTTCACCAAGAAAGGATGCAAATATCGACAAAAATTTAGCACCATGTTAAAGTAGAATATGTCAGGAAAAAACTCTCTCGGAATCAGAATGATAACTAAAAGCATTTCAGAGTTATTAATGTTTAAAGGGACAGTGGTCAGATGTTCAAAAAACGCTCTGGTCCTAAGGTGTAAAATGGCCTGGTCCTTAAGGGGTTAAGGATCCTACCTTTCGGTCTTATTTTCCGGCTCTACTACTTCTACTCTTACTCTTGCTGTCGGAGTTGCTCAGAAATCAGTTTTGGGTCCTTTTCTCTTTTCCTTATTTGACAAATGATCAGGAGATTTGGTTTCCAGTACAATCTCTACACTGATGACACTCAGCTCTATACCTCTTACCGTGACATCACGCCTGCATCCTACAAAATACCAGTAAGTGTCTCAAACATTATGTCCTCCTGTATCTTAAACTAAACACCAGGTATTTATTCCATCGCCTAATCTAACTAAACCTGCTATATCCGTTTCTGTGGGTGATACTACCATAACTTATGGGCAGCAAGCTGGCATTCTTGGGGCTATGCTAAACTCTGACCTGTCATTCACTCCTTATATGCAATGCCTTTCACGTTCTTGTCACCTGCAACTCAAAAACATCTAAAAAATGTGCTTGTTTCTAACTACTGAAACTGCTAAAACTCATTGTTGCTTTAATTCATTCTTGGCTTCACTATTGTAAATCTCTACTAATAGGTGTTCCCTTCTCTAAACCTTTCCCTCTCCAGTCCTAAATGCTGCAGCCAGACTCCTCTTCCTCTCCAGCCATGCCCCCCCCCCCCCCCCCCGCCGTGTCAGTCACTACACTGGTGGCCTATTCAGTCCAGAATAAAGTACAAAATCCTCTCTCTCACCCACAAAGCTTTCCACAATGCTGCACCTCCCAACATCTCCTCCCTCATCTCTCTCCACTATCCTACATGCTGGTCTAAGGCTAACAACTTTCATAATCCAAACCTCATTCCTATCTCCAAGAATTTGCTCACATTGCACCAATTCTCTGTAATGCAAAACCAGACTACTCAGTCCTATACCCAACATACACAGTTTTAAACAGGTCCTGAAAAAAAATCTCTTCATGCAGGTGTATAACATTGCCTAATCGATCCCCATCATGATCACTTGCCTCTATTTTTAAACCTCTGGGTCTTGGAGACACTAAAAGTGTCATATTCCGAAGTCTCATCCCAACCATCCTATGCTCTATGCACTTTATACATTCACAATCTTGTTGGCGACTGGTTCACCCACCTTTATGTAACCTACCCTATTTATAAAAAATTACTGGAACATTGTATCTGTAAAGTACTTTCTGCCTTTTGTCCTAACCCTATGCCTTGTAGACTGTAAGCTCTCACTCCTCCTGTTTAAATATTAAAGGAAATCTGTAATCAGTGTCACCTGCACTAACCTGTACAGACAGGTAATGCAGGTGACACTGATGACAACGGTACTTACATTGTCCCGTTCCATGGGGTCGTTCTCCGGCAATCCTCTTGGGCATCTTCAGCTCAGAGCCTGAATTGGAGCATGGGTGGAGCTTAGTGACGTCACCACTGCCGTTTTCTGCTGGGTCCCGCTGCTAGTAAACAGCAGTGGTGATGTCACTAAGCTCCGCCTATGCTCCAAGTCGGGCCTGGAGCTAAAGATACTGAAGAAAATTGACGGAGAACCACAGCATGGAACGAGACATGGTAAGTACCGTTGTCATCAGTGTCACCTGCACTACCTGTCCATACCGACAGGTTAGTGCAGATGACAATGATGACAGATTTCCTTTAAGTGATTTACATTGTAATGTCTGATACTGGTCTTTATTTGTACCCAAAAAATTGTAAAGTGCTGCAGAATCTGTTGGCGCTGTATAATTATTATTCACCATTATTCCCTATGATAAACACAAACAAGTACAATGAATGTGAAAGAGTAAATGACAGACATAGAGGGAGAGCGGGCTTACAATCTACTAGGAGCGGGATGGGAAACAGAAGGTGTGGGTGACAGCTGGTTATCTGTGAGCAGTTAGGGAAGTAGCTCATAGTTCATATGGCCATAAAGTGGCAGCAGGATTATGTGGGTCATAAGCTTGCTTGAAGATATGGGTCTTCAGGCTGCTTTTGAAGGTCTTGAGGGTGGGTGAGAGTTTGATGTGTTGGGGCAGACAATTCAAGTGTGTGGGGGAAACATTGGAGAAATCTTAGAATAAGCTGTGTGGGGTGCAGGAGGGAGAGCACAGGTTCAAATAATCAACACTGAATAAATATACAGCTAAATTTATTCCTAAGGGGAACAAGTATGAAAGATAAACTAAATCCTGCATGGCTGACAATTCATGTTAAAAGAGCAATAAACAACAAAAAATAGCTTTCAAAAACTACAAATCTGAGGGGTCAGCTATGGAATTTAAACATTACAAAGAGCTTAATAAAATCTGTAAAAATGTAATAAAAACAGCAAAGATTCAAAAAAGAAAGACAGGTGGCCAAAGAAAGCAAAACAGATCCTAAATATTTTTTTTAGATACATAAATGCAAAAAAAAAAAAAAAAAAAAAAACAATTAAAAAATAAAATGAAATAAAAAACAATGACAGAGCATGTAGGACCCCTTAATGATAATTGGGAGGTGGTCACTGGTGATAAAGAGAAGGCAGAGCTACTGAATAGGTTCTTTAGTTCTGTATATACGAAGAAAGAGAGAAGCTGATGAAGGTCGGGCCGGTGCTGGTAACACATCATGTAATGTACTGAACTGGCTTAATGGTCCAAGGTAAATTAAGTAAAGTAAATGTAGGCAAATCTCCAGGACCAGATTGATTATACCCCTGAGTTTTTAGATAACTAAGTTCAGTAATTTCTGTACCCTTGTTCATGATATTTAGAGATTCTCTGGTGTCTGGTATTGTGCTGAGGGACTGGCGCAAGGCGAATGTGGTGCCAATCTCAGGGCTTTAGGTCTTCCCCAGGTAATTATAGACCAGTAAGCTTAACATGCATTGTGGGAAAATTGTTTGAAGGACTCATAAGGGACTACATACAGGAATACATAGGGGATAATAGTATTATAAGTGATAGCCAGCATGGGTTTACTAAGCATAGAAGTTGTCAAACCGACCAAATTTGCTTTTATGAAGACGTGAATATAGTGTGGCTGTGGATATAGGGGGAGATTTATAAAAACCTGTGCAGAGGAAAAGTTGCCCAGTTGCCCATAGCAACCAGTCAGATTGCTTCTTTCATTTTAAAAAGGGCCTGTGCAAAATGAAAGAAGCGAGCTGATTGGTTGCTATGGGCAACTGGTCAACTTTACCTCTGCACAGGTTTTGATGAATCTCCCCCATAGTGTTTTTGGATTTTGCAAAAGCTTTTGATACTGTCCCTCATAGACGTCTGATGGGTTTGGAAAAACTTTAGTTTGTAACTGGATTGAAAACTGGCTTTAGGCTCGTACCCAGAGAGTGGTGGTCAATGATTCATACTCTGATTGGTCCCTGGTCATTAGTGGGGTACTCCAAGGTTCAGTACTGGGCCCGCTCCTGTTTAATTTATTAATGATATAGCAGATGGGATTAACAGCTGTTTATTTTTTGCAGATGACACAAAGCTTTGTAGTATGGTACGGTCTATAGAGGATGTGCATATGTTTCAAGATTACTTGGATAGACTAAGTGTCTGGGCATCCACTTGGCATATGAGGTTCAAGGTTGATCAATGTAAAGTTATGCATCTGAGTACTAAAAATCTTCATGCAACATATGTCTTAGGGGGGGTTAAACTGGGAGAGTCACTGTTAGAGAAGAATCTAAGTGTACTTGTAGATCATAAACTACAGAATAGCATGCAATGTCAGGTAGATGCTTCTAAGGCCAGTAGGATATTGTGCTGTATCAAAAGAGGCATGGATATAATACTACCCATCTATAAAGCATTGGTACAGCCTCACATGGAATATGCTGTTCAGTTTTGGTCACCAATTTATAAAAGGGACATTGTGGAGCTGGAGAAGGTGAAGAGATGCACAACTAAACTAATATGGGGCATGGAACATCTTTGCTATGAGGAAAGATTAAAAGAATTAAATTTGTTTAGTCTTGAGAAGAATCGTTTAAGGAGGTATATGATCACTGTATACAAGTATATAAATGGCCCATTTAACCTATGTGCCCCTGATGCCAAGTTAGGTATGGTGTCAATTTGGTTGTATTACCAGCATTGGGTGAATGGTGGTTCTGCATTCTTCTGCACTATGCATGACTGTCGTCTCAATCCCTTCCCATGTTCCTGTGCAGCTTGAGACTTCCCTAACATGCCAACCCACTGATGAGGTGTGCGGCCCATCTGTGTGTCCCACTGTGCCTATCTTGAATGCATCTTTACTATCTGCAGACTGTGCTAAGGTCACGTAATGGGAGGGAAATGCATTCAGATTCATTTATCATGAACATCAATTTCCAAAAAGTTGGTAAATCATTGCATCATTTCATCCTAGGGGCTGTATGTTTAGTTTAACACCTAGAGAATGCAAAGTGTACCTGCACACCCTGGCTGCTGGGTACTTCACACTTCAGGATACACGGCATACCTCCCAACCATCCCGGATCCGGTGGCATATTCCCGCATTTGGGGTGATGTCCAGCCGCCCTGGGACAGCCTCCACATTTCCCGCATTTAACTGTAAATGCCTCTTATGAGGAATCTACAGTTAAATGTGGAGCTCGGTGGGAAGTTTGACAGAGTGAGGAGCCATTGGCTCCTTATCCTGTCAATCATTCTTGAGCCCAATGGCTAAATTTAGCCAGCAAGAGGTCGGGTTGAGCTCTTCCTCTGCGCTCTAGTACAAGAGTGACGTAATCAGATGCCGGAGCACAGAAGAAGAGGAAAGAAGAGGACGTGCAGAGGGAGCTGCAGGAGCAGATGGGAAGAAGACAGAAGAGCCACAGTAGGGGTATAGGGAGGGGTGGTGCTGCTGCCTACTATGAGCTGGAGAAGAAAAAGGAAAGTGAACGACTCCTATCAGAGAAGACATCACCTGATATAACTGTATGTAATCACTTAAGGTCTGTAGTGGTAATGATGGGGGTTGTGGTTAGTCACCTGATGTAACTGTAAATACAGTGGTCCCTAAAGTTACAATATTAATTGGTTCCAGGATGACCATTATATGTCAAATCCATTGTACGTTGACACCATAACTCTATGGAAACTTGGTAATTGGTTCTGTCTCCACCAAAATGTCATCCAAAAAGGATTAAAGAAAAATAAGTAGATAACTAATACAGATAAAGCAAGTCCTTCCATATAAAAGTAAAGAGCTGCAGGGAGCTGTAAATCACTGTCTATTTAGAGGACAGGAGCTTCTTCAGGGTTCTGTACAGTACACACAATGTCCCACAAAAGTAAAATGGATCCGCCCTTACCTGGTGTCCAAAGGAGCAGCTAATCCTGGCACAGGCGAAGAGTAGTACAGAACATGTAGTACCACCCTGTACTGTAGGGTGACACTACCAGACAGCCAATTAGTGCATGCACTTCAGATAGATAAATGTTCCGACTCCCCGACTCAGACTCCTCTGTATTAATATGCCAATGTATTTATAAACACATAGTTGAATCCAAGAAGCTGTTCCACCAAGTTCTTCTAAGCTCTTCTAGCAGAGAGAGGTAGTTGGGCAGAAGCTGCTGTCTTCTCCTTTTTGTGTGCTGATCTGCTGCTGAAGATAGGGCAGTGGGAGGATCCAGGAAGGGGCATTTATTATACAACATGATTTCACTAGTAAAATCCTATTGTGAATGCGAACAATCGGCATTCACAAGTTTTTATAGCCTTAGCTGAATGGCAGCAGTTTTTCCAATGGTTTACAGCTTCAGTCTTGAACTATTGACCCTCCATTCCCTTCACTTATACAAGTGTCTCTAGTCCTGCAAAAAACATATTTACTTAATCCTTTATCAGTGGGAGGCTAGGTTACCCATGGATTCCTGTAACAGCAGAACACAACACTATGGAAAGTATAAGTATTGCCACTTCTAATTGTGCGTTGTGTGCCATATAGCGAAGCACATGAAAAGCATGCTTCTTCACGGTCACTTAACGTGTTTGTTTTGCGGTTACGCGAGGTACTGCATGCATTGGTCTTTATTCTTACAGTAGAGAAGTCATTAATTATAACTTTTTGTGAATTGGGACATTTAAACTTGCTTTTTTTTTTATCCAATCTAAATTTAGTAGGAGTCGGTGTCGGTGATTTGTTTGCCGACTCCAACTCCAGGTACCCAAAATTTTGTCCGGCTCAGACTCCTTGACTCCGACTCCACAGCCCTGGGTAATGATGAGGGGTTGTTGTCTGTCAATAGAGGAGGTCCTGCTAAACTTAGGTGACTGACACCATTATTGCTGTTGAAGGGGTACTTCAGTGGCCAATGTGTTTTTTTTTCAGTTTCTACTTACCCTTGCAGGTGAGATTTCTCATCTCTGGTCTCATGCTTGCTTTTTGTCTTTCTTTGCACAAGTGTGTCCATTAGAAATGAGCGAAGTTACACTGATTCGATTCATCACAAACCTCGCGGCTCGGCGTTTGCTGACTTTAGCCTGCATAAATTAGTTCAGCTTTCAGGTGCTCCGGTGGGCTGGAAAAGGTAGATACAGTCCTAGTAGACTCTCTCCTAGGCTATATCCACTTTTTCTATCCCATTAGGCTAAAGCCTTTTTCTAGGCTAAAGACATCAACTGCTGAGCCGAGAAGTTCGTGACTAATGGAATTATTGTAACTTCACTCATCTCTAGTGTCCATGTAGTGTAGCATCTATTTCAGTTTTGCCTTTGTTTTAAAATCTACAGCTCCCAACATGCCTCATAGCCCGTCTCCTCTTTCAGTGCTTTGCCCAGCTTGTTTTGCATTGCTGCCCATCCCTGTTTATGGCCGGCTTTATTCCCTGATGTGGGGACTTGGGGTGAGAAGCTGACCGTGAAGAGGGGGGGGGGGGGGGATCATGATAGCACTGCGGCTGACAAGTTACAAATTCCCCTGCCATTGGGACCATGCGCCACAGGGGGGGGGGGGGGGGGTTGGGGGAGATGCTGGGAGAGATGCTGGGAGAGAAATCATAGCCAATTCCCCTGGTCCCCATGGTGGGGAAGGCTTTACATGTCAGCTGCAGCACTTATACAGGGTATTCAGTATACTGCGCCATGGGCGCAGGGCTGGCTGACAGCGGGAGGTGACATCCATCCTCCCGCTGTCATCTTGTACTATGCAAAAAAGGAAGGGAGAGAACAGAACTCCCAACCAATCACGGAACAACAATTCAATGAATATTCATTACAGGGGTGTGGAAAGGGGCAAAACCATTTCAAGGAGGAAAAAAAAAACAGCAACACCTGCATCACAGATGTCTTGTCCACAACAGTGAACAAACATGGCCGCGAACGTGGACGACAATCAAAAGCAACCAGGAAAAACTACTGAACTTAAGTCACAGAAAAGAGTTCAGTAAAAAAACAGACATGCTGTGGACAGATGTATAACATGTGATTTACAAAAGTGCTCAACTCGCTACAAACACGCTAGATAACCATGAAGCTGTGGTACCGGAGTACCCCTTTAATGGTATATTCACACATACAGTATTCTGCACAGATTTGATACACAGGATTTTCTGCTACAGATTTCAATGTAAACTAAATGACTGAATACAGCATCAAATCTGGGCAGAATACTGTATGTGTGAATAGACCCTAATGAGGTATTTCCATTCTGCAGCTGCAGGCTTAGTTATGGCATGGCTGGGAGTGTAGTTAGTGGTGTGGCTTGTCCCTCTGCTAAAGTTGGGAGGTGTATGTACAGGAGTATCTTAAGTCCTGTTCGGCTAAGCAGCAAGCACAGGAGCTGCGAGAGTGGGTCCTGGCTGCAATAACCGGCTAACCTGCCATCTTTTTTTTCTCTGTCCCTGCCTATTGCCCATCTATCCCTAACTAGCCCCCACCTGTTATTTTATTTTAAACACTATCCTAGCAATGCCTTTTTGTCTGCCTGGTAGTGTGCTCACTTACTGGGCAGACTTCCCCAGCAGGCGCGACGTCACTGATGCCTGCTTTTTTTTTTTGGGGGGGGGGTGACTTCCGCCCTTAGTTCACCTATACAGGGTGCCTACAGCTGTTTCACCACCAACTCCCAGCTTGCCCTGACATTCGATTGGGTGTCAGGGCATGCTGGGAGTTGTAGTGGTGAAACTGGAGGCACCATGTGGTGAAAATAATAACTTTGTTATGGCCGCGGCGCTACCCCCGCAACATACCAAAGTGAGTCCTTCCTGAGGCAGCAGCGGGAGGCGGGGCCTGCATGTGAGGCAAGGGAGCCAATGGGCTCTCAGCGCTCGCTCCCGCCTATCTGACAGGCAGGGAGCAAGCGCAGGCTGAATGAATTTGGACAGATTGCCCGGCTGGCATCGGTCCAAATTCAGGCATGATGTCACACCAGGCTGCAGCCGGCCACTAGGAGGACCCCTAGCGGCTGTATTTCAAAATAAAGTGTTTTACCCCCTTAAGGACTGAGCAATTTCACGTTTTTTGCATTTTCGTTTTTTCCTCCTTGTCTTTAAAAAATCATAACCCTTTCAATTTGCACCTAAAAATCTGTATTATGGCTTATATTTTGCGCCACCAATTCACCAGTGACAGTCATTTTACCGGAAAATCCATGGTGAAACGGGAAAAAAATTCATTGTGCGACAAACTTGGAAAAAAAATGCCATTTTGTAAATTTTGGGGGCTTCCGTTTCTACGGAGTACATTTTTCGGTAAAAATGACACCTTATCTTTATTCTGTAGGTCCATACAGTTAAAATGATACCCTACTTATATAGGTTTGATTTTGTATTACTTCAGAGAAAAAAAATCATAAATACATGCAGAAAAATTTATACGTTTAAAATTGTCATTTTCTGAGCCCAATAACTTTATTTTTCTGTGTTCAGGGCGCTATGAGGGCTCATTTTTTGCGCCGTGATCTGAAGTTTTTAGTGGTACCATTTTTGTTCTGATCAGACTTTTTGATCACTTTTTATTCACTTGTGGTAATTCACGCTGTGTAATCGGTGGTTGATTGCTCCATGCCTGAGTTACAGGCTGGAGCAATCAATCAGAGCCGGACGCCGACGTAAGAAGGTAGGGACCTTCTTCTCTCCGGGTAGCTGATCGGGGCATCGCGATTTTATCGCGATGACCCCGATCAGCCGGACTGAGCAGCCGGGAAGCATTTACTTTCACTTTCAATGCGGCGGTCAGCTTTGAGCGCCGCATTGGAAGGGTTAATAGTGCGTGGCCGAACGGTCGCGGCCACGCGCTATTAGCCGCGGGTCCTGGCTGTGAATAGGCGCCGGGATCATCCCGTCGGGACCCCGCGTTATAGACAGGGACCGGATTTAGGACGTACTCATACGTCCTAAGTCCTTAAGGGGTTAATTTAAAAAAAATGAAAAAGTATACTAGAAATATGTTGTAGTACATCAGTGCTACAACATATTAAAAAAAAGTTCATGACAGAGCCCATTGAAGAAGTGTTAAACTTTTTTTAAACAAACATATTTGGTATCTCCACATGCAAAAAGGATAAAAAGTAATCAAAAAGTCATAAATATGCAAAAACAGATACAACAACTGGTACAGAAACTACAGCTCATCAAAAATAGAAAAAAGTTTTAGGGGTCAAAAGAGGGCAATTTTAAGCATACCACTCTTACAAAAATTATAATTTTTATAACTAGTAAAATAAAACCTATTTAAGTTGGGTATCATTGTAAGTATATGGACCTATAGAATAAAAATTACTTGATAATTGTACTGTTAAGTGCACTGCATAGAAACTTATCCCCTTAAAAGTTGCATAATGACAAATTGTTCTCAATTTGGCCCCCCCAACAATTTTCTTTGGGCCTCACCGTACATTTTGTGGTAAAATGGATGTTAAAGTACAATTAGTCTTACAAACAACAAGGCCTATAGAGGGGAAAAAAAGTTTTATTCATATTAAAAGGGGTTAACAGTAGTACAATAAATATGTAAAGTGTGTTAACATAGGCATCATTTTAATCATATTGACCCACAAAATTAAGAAAAAGCGTACAAATGTAATAGTTTTCTTTTCAATTTCCCACCAGACAACTTTTTTTGGTAGCGCTGTATGTTATAGAAAGTTGTCATTACAAAGTACAAATTTGTAAAGCAAAAAAAAAATTAGTTATAATTTGTGTCAAAAAACGCATAAATGGGTAGGCAAACATGGGCTGTGTCCTTAACCCCTTCAAGACTCAGGGTTTTTCCATCTTTGCACCTTCGTTTTTTCCTCATCACTAGAGATGAGCGAACTTCCAGTAAATTCGATTCGTCACGAACTTCTCGGCTCGGCGGTTGCTGACTTTTCCTGCATAAATTAGTTCAGCTTTCCGGTGCTCCGGTGGGCTGGAAAAGGTGGATACAGTCCTAGGAGACTTTCTTAGGACTGTATCCACCTTTTCCAGCCCACCGGAGCACCGGAAAGCTGAACTAATTTATGCAGGAAAAGTCGGCAACCGCCGAGCTGAGAAGTTCGTGACGAATCGAATTTACTGTAAGTTCGCTCATCTCTACTCATCACCTTCTAAAAATCCTAACGCTTCAATTTTGCGCCTACAGACCCACGTGAGTCTTATTTTTTTGCGCCACCAATTGTACTTTGTAATGACATCAATAATTTTCGGTAAAAATTACACTATATCTTTATTCTGTAGGTCCATACGATTACAAGAATGCAAAACCGTCATTTTCTGACCCCTATAACTTTCTCTGTACTATTTTTGTTTTGGTGGGATTTTATGATCTTTGAGTATGCAAAGTGACCAAAAATACACAATTTAGACTTTGGAATTTTTGTTATGTGTTTGCCATTGAATGTGCGGTTTAATTGACATTTACGCACACAGCGATACCACGTTTTAACACTTTTTTTTGCCATAGCATTGATCAGGGTTATCTGTGCTCTGCTGCTCTAGCCTGGATCTCAGGCATGGAGCAATAGAACGCTGATCAGACAGTGAGGAGCAAGGTAAGGAACCTCCCGCTGTCCTCTCAGCTGTTTGGGATGCCGTGATTTCACTGCAGTGGTCCTGAATAGCCCACTGAGCTAACCCGCAACCGGTTTCTTCCATTTTAGATGCCGCAATCAACTGATCGTGGCGTCTAAAGGGTTAATACCAGACATCAGCCCGATCAGCGATGTCCGATATTAGCCGGGGGTCCTGGTTGCTGGTAGCAACCAGGACCTGCTGGGTATTAAGCGCGCTCAGCTCCTGAGCGTGCTTCACATAACAGGAGCCAGCCGTGGACATAAATATATGTCCTGCAGGTGTTAAGACAGATATTCCTAGTTGATAATTGTTATGTGTGGGGGAGGAGTTCAAACAGTATAAACGCTCTAAAGTTGTCATTTTACAACTAGTAAATGTAATTCCAAAACAGAACAAAATCCAGCCAAGGCCTTTCCCCTTTTCTCACAAATATTACCAGTCAAACTAGATTTTATGAAGGCTGGGTGAACCAAAGGACTTGAACTACTAGAAGCCAACTTCATTTTATAACATTTTATATACACACACATTAGAAGATGGATTGCATGCTAAATACAGAAATATAAAATAAAGTACTAAAAATAGTATCGCTCACATAAAACATCAAATTCACATTATGAAAAATATAATCTTGTAATAATTCTACATTATAACCGTCTTTACTGCTGTTTACCAGCCTCAGCACCTTCCTTAGACACACAGAATGATGCTATTGAGCAAATGGAAGTTCATTGATATTTATTTAATGGTCTCTACTACAATTTTAGAGTCTGAACACTCTCTGCACTGTAAGATTGTGTGCACCCTTACCGATGTTTAATAAGAAATTTGCTGTCTCCTAGTTTCACCCAAGTTCACCATGTACGATGGCATAAATACAAAACATCAGGTGGTAACTCTGCTTAGTTGTCCCTAAGGCTTTGTGTTTTATTATGGACATTTCATCTCCATTAAACTTAATTATTTGGCTGTACTTTTGCCTTCTTGACTCTTTACCAAGTACACAGTGTTTTCATTAGCTTACCTTTAGTTATTTTAGATTCCTGAAGGCAAGGCACATTGTTACTGTTACCCTGGCATGTAGCACAGATACAATAACAGGAGGACAGAGGAGCTCTGTGATCTGTCAGAACTATGGAAAGAAATAGGTCTAATGTTGCCACAAACAAAGGAATGCAGTAAAAACTTCCGAGGGTTAATCAGAAACTAAGAAAATACCTTCGACACCCACGCTTTAAATATTTGTAAGAATTTCCATCATATCTAGTTTATGCTACCATAAAGGATTAGGTTTTCCTCCTTCCTTGTCATTTACAAGCTTCAAATGAAAAGCTATGAAACATGAGCTCATGAAGATCCTTCTACATCAATTCCAGAACAAAGACCAACCTTAAGCACTCGTGACCCCCAAACCCAGCTTTAATCCTACAGGTCAAAATCTGAAAATAATGGATACATAAGGCCATACTTCTGAAATGGCTGGCACAGAAAGCTTGTTCAGCTAATATCTATTCCTTCAGACTGTTCTCAATAGAAAGAATAAACCTCTTCCGAACACTACTAGCGGCTGCTTATCTGCAGTGAGAACAAAGGATCAGGCATGTTAAAATACAGCATGCCCAATCCTTCCCCACCCCCGCAGGCTTAAACTTCAGTGCATTCATTTCTGTCTATGTAGCAGCTTTTTAGACTTAAGATGTCAATGATGAAACCGTGATCACCACAGTGTTTAAACATAACTAAAAAAAAAATTATGACAGTATAAAGTGGCCTACTGGTCAGTGCCACCACTAGAACGTTGTCATTTAACTCTTATTTCTAAGGAGCTTGGTATAATTATAGTAATCCACACAGAATGCTAGACCTAATAAACATGTTGCTACACGATGGATTTGTCCCCTGACCGCTCCAGGGATGCAAGTTGCCTTCATTCCTTTTAACAAGAATGGGAACACATCCCATCCCAAGAATGCTCTCCTTTCTGTTCTTCTAAACACAACACTGGAACATACCCCATAAGATCCCACAATGTTATTGACAACTGGGCTTTACAAAGGTTACATGTTCCTTTACAATACTTCCATACATCACAATGCTAAGGATTTCCATGACTATAGACTTCACACACTGAACATTCACTTGTAAATCAGGAGGTAATATTTGTACATTTTCCTGTGCTGGAAGGGCCTGCATTCTCACACAGAAAAGGTGAACACCACCAAAGTCTTCCAGTCAGAACTTGTTCCTACAGTGTCTATTGTGCGTCCTCAGCAGTTACTTGTCTTTGTGTTGCTGGACGTGCTCGTGTATGTATTGCTCTTTCTTGAATATTTCATGGAGCTAAAAGATATCTGCATCCTCTCCACAGTCCGCACACTCCTGCAGAGGAACGTGTTCTTGACATTTTCTCTAAAGTCTTTGGATACAAAATAATAGACAAAGGGATCGATGCAACTGTTCAAGGCCGAGAGGCATAGGGCCGTAATGTAGGATGCATAGAAGTTACCAACATTGCTTTGCTTTATAGTGGCATAGTTCACCAGAAGCAAAATATTACTGGGCAAAAAACACACCAGGCACATAACCAGCACGGTAACTATAAGCATGATGGCCCGCTTCCTTTTTTTCCCAATGGCTTCATCGGTGATAGAGTTATTCAGGGTCTTAATGATAAAGGCATAAGCCACCGACATGAGAATAACTGGAAAGAAAAAGAGCCCAATGGCCAGCGAAAGGAAATATCTGAACATATCATAAGCCAGAACGTCGTATGGCAAGACATCATGGCAGGTTCTGATGTTGAGGTTGGTGACATAGATAGTCTGATCGAACAGATATAGTGGAATGGTGCTTAACATGATGATGATCCATATTGCTCCTGATACAATTAATGCAATTTTCGTCTTTTTCCTGGAATGGGAGATGGGATTCACAATGACCCAATATCTTTGAACGCTTAAACATGTGATGAAAAGTATTGAGCAGTACATGTTTCCATAGAAAAAGGCCACCAGGACTTTGCACATGGCTTCTCCATAAATCCAGTTGTTGCCATTCAGGTGATAAGCAATCTTCAGCGGAATCCAAATAATGAACATTAAATCAGCCAGCGCCAAGTTGGCCATATAGATCACCGCTGGGTGGATCTTCTTTGTTCGAAAAAAAAATACCCATAATGCAATGGCATTGCTTGGTAATCCAACAATGAACACGATGATATAAACTAAAGGGAGGAAGATCCTCGTCAAACCGCCAGTCAAGACTTTCTCTGCAAATTCGTTCACCCTGTAGCCATACTGACCAGTGCTATTGTCAACCAAGTTGTCTTGTACACCAACAAAGTTTCTTCCCTTTTTCGGACTTGTAGCATTGTTACCTAGAATAAAATAAAAAAAATTTAAAGACATACAAAATTTGTTTTTCTTTTTAACTCAAGGCTTCAAAAATATATATGCACAAAAAGAATGAACTCCCATGTTATTGTTAACAGTGATGTTGTACTGGTAGGTAGGTTGTGTTTTATATCATTAGCATTGTTTGACCTCACGCTTTACTACACTACATTTCCTTACCAGTATTGCAAGACCAGGCAACCTTTTATATAGATAAGGGCCATCTAAGTAGGGTGACAGCTTTATTTACATACAAGTGCACTTCCCTCTGTGCAGGTCTCAAATACCACATCAAGACTGCATAAGAAAAAAAATAAAAATAAAAAAAAAGTCATCTGCATATTTTGCTACCCATTGACTTCAATGTGTAGGAAAATATGCAGTAGCAAATACACAGCAAAATACGGCACGTGTGACCCTGTCCTTAAACTGTAAATTTTCTTGTGTACTTATGTGTCACCTGGCAGAGTTATATCCTGCTCTTTCATCTCTGATTCCCGGCTTATCAGACCTATGATACCAATTGATTGAATTCCAACACTGAAAAAGATTAATCAGCAAAGTAATAAGTCCCCTGCTGAAGGCCAATTGCAGCCGGTTTTATTATGGGAAACTGTTCTGTAGACATTCTCTTACAGAAATAGGTGGAAATATGTACCAAGATAATCCATTTCAAAACACCATCGGTTTCATGTTACAATATAGAAATGAAACTGAGTCATGTTAAATAAATAAATAAATAAATAAATAAATAAAGAATGCATACTAACCTCTCCCTGACTTCTAGTCCCCCATACTCATCTCTGTTTTCTGTGACGCATAAACCTTGCAGGAAATTCCCGCTCACTGGTCAGATCCTGTGGGGTTGATGCGTTCGGGAAACCAGTGGTGAGTATCACTGGCTTGGGAGTAGAGATGAGCGAACTTACAGTAAATTTGATTCGTCACAAACTTCTCGGCTCGGCAGTTGCTGACTTTAGCCTGCATAAATTAGTTCAGCTTTCAGGTGCTTCGGTGGGCTGTAAAAGGTAGATACAGTCCTAGGAGACTCTTTCCTAGGACTGTATCCACCTTTTCCAGCCCACCAGAGCACCTGAAAGCTGAACTCATTTATGCAGGATAAAGTAAACAACTACCGAGCCGAGAAGTTCGTGACGAATAGAATTTACTGTAAATTCGCTCATCTCTAGTGGATACAGTCCTAGGAGACTCTTTCCTAGGACTGTTTCCACCTTTTCCAGCCCACCAGGGCACCTGAAAGCTGAACTAATTTATGCAGGATAAAGTCAGCAACTACCGAGCCGAGAAGTTCGTGACGAATCGAATTTACTGTAAGTTCGCTAATCTCTACTTGGGTGCAGTCAGAATGGCAGCAGATCATAGCAGGAAAGTATGTAGTCTTATTTTTTACTTGCTGGAATATCCCTTAAATCTGTGCGGCTATGCTGTGAAACATTTATTAGCAGTTCTAGGTTCAGCCCTGTTCTTACTATTCTAAATTAGAAGCTATACAGAAGATTTTTACAGCTGAAACACTTACACTTTCTGGTCTGAACTATGCAACTAAAATATTGTAGTTTATGACAACATGAGACATTTTAGCAGTATAGTTCACCAGATTTGGAAAGGTAATTCCCAAAGCAATGCCAAGACTAAAATCTTACACGACATGATCTGAAAACTGTAGATTAACTAGTAAGTCCCTGTACACACACCACACATTTTTACATCAGACAACAGATTGGAAGTAGAGATGAGCGAACTTCCAGTAAATTCGATTAGTCACGAACTTCTCGGCTCGGAAGTTGATGACTTTTCCTGCATAAATTAGTTCAGCTTTCAGGTGCTCCCGTGGGCTGGAAAATGTGGATACAGTCCTAGGAGACTCTCCTAGGACTGTATTCACCTTTTCCAGCCCACGGGAGCACCTGAAGGCTGAACTAATTTATGCAGGAAAAGTCAGCAACCGCCGAGCTGAGAAGTTCGTGACGAATCAAATTTACTGTAAGTTCACTCATCTCTAATTGGAAGTTTAAAAAATAAAAATCAGGGCCAAGGATCTGAAGATCACTACCCTACCACTTATCTGATAATCTATACATAGTGCATGAAGATGTGCTAACTATCAGGTCTGATGGTAACTAACATGTACATACACAACTAAAGATAAGACCTTCTAGGCCAGTGGTCTCCAACCAGCAGACCTCCAGATGTTGCAAAACTATAACTCCCAGCATGCCCGGACAGCCAACGGCTGTCCGGGCATGCTGGGAGTTGTAGTTTTGCACCATTTGGAGGTCCGCAGGTTGGAGACCACTGTTCTAGGACTTCACAAGCCATCATTTACAGCAGCCTGGGGAAAAGGGATAATGTCTAGTAGGGATCAACCGATATCGATTTTTTAGGGCCGATACTGATAATTGTGACCTTTTAGGCAGATAGCCGATAATTAATACCGATATTCCGGTATAAGCTATCGGCTATTTTCTCCCACCCGGCGCCGCAGAAGCCACTGCAGATCAATGATTTAAAGCGGGCGCTTTAAACCGCCGCTGCCGCCGCCCGCTTCTCTCCCCCTGCCTGTCATGGGGTCCTCCCTAGTCCAACCACCACCACCGCTGCCCCATTGCCTACCCCATGCCCGGTTTTATAATTACCTGTTCCCGGAGGAACAGGGTCCGCGCTACTTCTGGCTCCGGCGGCGTCCTCAGCTGTCACTGTGCGCACTGACGGTGATGTCGCGTTGAGGACGTCACTTGTCATTGCGCTGTGCAGCACGTCGCAGGAGCCAGAAGTAGCGCGGACCCCGGGAAGAGGTAATTATAAAACCAGGGATGGGGGAGGCAATGGGGCAGCGGCGGTGGTCTCTGGCCGGGAAGGGGAGGCAGAGCATTATCGGCATGGTAATTGGCGATACCGATAATGTCCAAAATCGTGAATATCGGCCAAACCAATAATCGGTTGATCCCTAATGTCTAGTCCTGCTTTTACTTACACCACACTTGAAATAAATATTGAAACTTTGAGCCACACTGAAGCTTTAGGGTACATTCCCACACGGCGTATTTGCTGCGTATTTGCTGCTGCGTATTTTATTTTCTCTGTTGAAGTCAATGGGTAGGAAAATACGCAGCACCAAATACGCAGCAAATACGCAACAAAATACGCCGTGTGGGAACGCACCCTTAGGGTGCGTTCACACTACGGAATTTCTGCGGTGTGAACTTAACATTAGTGTGAATGGGTCTCCGCAAGGACAATTCCGCCGCTGAAATTGTTCCGCGCAAAGAAAGAACATGTTCATTCTTTGCGCGGATTCCGCGAGCACTGCATAGCAGTCAATGGTGACGGCTCAGTGCCCCGCGGCCCTGGCGCCGAAGCACCCTCGGCGGTGGCCGCCAGGCGGAATCTCCGCTCGCGGAATTCAGCAAGCGGAGATACCGCAGTGTGAACGCACCCTTACACATACAGGCTACATTCACATATGTATAATAAAGACATGTTTGCGTCCACACAAGTCCAGACTGGAAAGTTTCATTGTGACCTATGATGCAATTAGTCTTATGGTCAGGTCAGAACTTGTTTCGTAATACTGGGGCCAACAAATGTCTGTATTGTACATGTTAATGTGGCTTAAGGGTGGGAAATAATAATGCTGATCAGAGTAACAGAGCACTGTGTAGCAAATCCCCATCGAAGACAATAGGAAGGCTGCTGCACTGGAATTTCCAAGCAGACTTTCACCACTCAAAAATTCCGTAGTGTGAACGCACCCTACAATCAGCACCTCACACGCCGGTCTTAAGTGATCCCCTGCCAGTCCACTGAATTTATAAGTGGTTCTCCACATAAATGCCAGCGCATCTGAGGCTGCCCGCACCCCCACTAAAGTATATGACAAATGGCATACTGGCATAGATTTCAGATACAATGTTCACATCATTACAGGTGACAATGGTAGTAAATTTGGTGCCATACTCCTTTTATGTGATGACTCCCACTTCATGCCAAGCTCTGCCCACTTGCTGTACGCAAAGAAAGTGTCAAAAAGTGGCAACATTTGTCCGCAAAGCGAGAGTATGCGCAACATTGAAAAATATGCCAGACATAATAGATCACCTCCATACTGTTTCACTAGATCTATATACATTATTGGTGTGGCAGAAACCTTATTGACCTTGAATTCTGTCTAACTCTTCTGAGTTATCTGGTATGTGGGCTCACATTGCTTGGCTACTAAACTAAATGTCACCATACCATACATCCTTTCATGTGCCCCATTATTACTACCTCTAGAAGCCAGAGTGAAGAGGCACTCTCCATACATGTAGTACTACAAATGGCCACAAGGATACTCTCCCTGGCAGTATTGATCATTGTAGGCTAGAGAAGACACCATTGTGTTTATTTCTATTGTTTGGTTCCATTGTAGGAGCAGAACAAAAAGTTAAAGGGGTATTCCAGGAAAAAAAAAAAAATGATATCAACTGGCTCCAGAAAGTTAAACAGATTCGTAAATTACTTCTATGAAAGTTATTCTTTTTCTGTCTGGCAACAGTGCTCTCTGCTGACATCTCTGCTTGTCTTGGGAACTGCAGAGAGTGGAAGTGGTTTGCTATGGGGATTTGCATCTACTCTGGACAGTTCCCGAGACAGGTGTCATCAGAGAGCACTCAGACAGAAAAGAACAACTCAACTTCAGCAGCTCATAAGTACTGAAAGGATGAAGATTTTTTTTATAGAAGTAATTTACGAATCTGTTTAACTTTCTGGAGCCAGTTGATTTATAAAGTTCTTTCCTGGATAACCCCATTAAAAAACAGACCCTATTCTCTAATAGTCAGTAAGGTTTCCATCATAACATCACGCAATCTACCAGACAAAATAGTGCTGCATGCTGTGCTCTTCTGTCTGGGATTTTTGATGGAATTTTGAGGCACCTAACAAAACATCTAATGTAGATGTCAACAAAGCCATCCTCATCCAACTTTCTAGAGGTCTAGAACAACACTGAGGTCAAAGGGTTGTCCCAACACTTATCACTTCCCCCGATCTCAAGAACACAGTTCTAGGTCTCCCATCAGAATGGCGGCGCGGGCATAGGGTATAAGCGTCATTTGACCACCATGTCCTAATGCCAGCAACCTATTCTTTAACGCTATTGGAAGTAAAGACCATAGTTACACATCCAAAAGGTATTTCTCAGCACATGACCAGGTAGGAGATGAGTCGTCTATTATGTTCTTACTGACTGAATGCTTTAATCCATAATAACCACCCTCACTGACTAAGCTACATCTCCCCATTATATGCGAGGACAATGGTCTGCCTTTCAGATGCACTGAAGCTGGAGGACTTCCATACCCCCCGATGCATCATCCACCCTTTTTGTGACTACATGCAGAACTTTTAGCTGGAATAGCTATTACCTGTACACTATACTTAACTAAAGCAATAAAATGGATATAAAACGGATCCCTCAGGATGATTCTCTCCGTAATGGGATTTGTTCGGCAATTATCATTAACAACGTCCTGGGGAAATGAAGCAATGCCAGACTAGATACACCACAGAGAGAAGTGTGCTGGCAACACATGAGAAGCCTCCTATCAGGACGCCGGCAGTCCCAGAAGAACGCGTATTCACGTCGTTAGCACCAGGTCGTACAGAGGCAAAGGACTGAACTGTTAGTATGGGAAGAATAGGGCATGGATGGACTAACCACCATCATACAACTCCATAAATAACATCCACTAGAGGAGATCATCTCTAGTTCAGCGTTTCCCAAACAGAGTGCCTCCAGCTGTTGTAAAACTACAACTCCCAGCATGCCCGGACAGCCAAAGGCTGTCCGGGCATGCTGGGAGTTGTAGTTTTGCAACTACTGGAGGCAGACTGGTTGGAAAACA
Organism: Hyla sarda; assembly: GCF_029499605.1. Taxonomy (NCBI): domain Eukaryota; kingdom Metazoa; phylum Chordata; class Amphibia; order Anura; family Hylidae; genus Hyla; species Hyla sarda. The sequence continues at coordinate 535,120,420 of NC_079189.1, forward strand.
CTGGTCAAGTTGTACTGTTTTAGGGGATATCCAGATTTTATAAATCCCACTAATCCAAATGCATCACGTTAGGAGTCTGGCAGCAGCTTACCCCTACTCTCTACATTCAGAGCATATCAATGCTCAGCCAAGCCAAATTAGGGTGCACGCACACCACATTTTTACTATATAGTTCCCATATACGGTTTCAAAGTTAAAAACCATACAGAACAGTATAGAAAACCGTATGCATTGACTTAACATTGTAAACCGTATGTCAAACACCTCATCTGGTTTAGTCCGTTTTGAGTCATACGGTTTTGTCCGTTTTTTTACCCATACCCAAAACCGTAGACTACGTTTTATATTTTATTTAACATGGGAGTCAATGGGAACCATACAGAACTGTACGTGCGTATGGTTCCATCCGGCTTTTGACTTTGCACAGTTTTTTTTTTTCTTGGAATTTTAGTCAAACAAGGGAAACTTTATTCAAAATGGAGTGAAAAGTTAATAACTTAATTTTTTTCTTAAAAAACAGATGCAACCGGACATTCATTGTCAAACCGTATATGGGTTGAAATTTGTACACATGTTTTGATACAGTTTAGTCCGGTTTTGAGGAATCTGTTTTTCGTCAAAAACCTGATAAGGGAACTGAATTGCAAAATCGTAGTGTGCATGTACCCTTAACGGTGGAAGATCTCAGGGGGTTTCTGCGATCAGAACCCCCCTTGTTACAAATGGAACCAAGTCACACATACACACCAACACTCCATTCATTCTCTATAGGAGCTGCATTGTACTCTGTCCGCTCCTAAAAACAATGGGGGAGGAGATATCAATGGATTTATACTAGTTTTGTTGTGCATGTTGGGGGGCAGATTTTGGTGTAATTCAGCGGTTGTGCCCCTTTCAATGCACTTTTTGTAGTGTAGACGTTTTCAAGAACTTGTAGTAGAATGCGTCAGTTACTTTTTTTTAGCAGTGGTCATGAAATCATATGCACCTCTTTGCATTTAGGCGCAAATCTAGACAATCATTGGGCTTGCTTAAAGGGGTACTCCGGTGCTTAGACATCTTATCCCTTATCCAAAGCATAGGGGATAAGATGCCTAATCACGGGAGTCCCGCTGCTGGGGACCCCCGTGATCTTGCACGCGGCACCTCGTTTGTAATCAATCCCCGGAGCGTGTTCCCCGGATAGCTGTCACGCCCCCTCCCGTAGGCTTGCATTGAGGGGCGGAGCGTGACATCACACGGGGGCGCAGGCATGATGTCACACGCCGCCGCCCTGTGATCGCCCGTAATCAGACCCGGAGCGAACACGCTCCGGGGACTGATTACAAATGGGGTGCCGCATGCAAGATCACGGGGGTCCCCAGCAGCGGGACTCCCGCGGTCAGGCATCTTATCCCCTATCCATTGGATAGGGGATAAGATGTCTAAGCACTGGAGTACCCCTTTAAAAAGTGCTTTTAACACCATACCTGCATGACACCTGTGCATCTAATATATCATACTGCATGCACCTGCCATTATACCAAAAAAATAAATAAAAAAAGGGAGAAAAAGGTGGTAAAAGTAAGTGAAAGTAACTTCAGCCACAACAACATTAAAGTGGTACTCCGCTCCCCAGCGTCCAGAAGTTTATTGTTCCGAACATTGTGTACGGGCTTCCGTGTTCAGGGCCGCCCCTCGTGACTTCGCACCCGCCCCCTCAACGAAAGTCTATGGGAAGGGGGCACGACGTCACGAGGGGCGGCCCTGAACACGGAAGCCCGCACAGTGTGTTCGGAACAATAAACTTCTGGACGCTGGGGAGCGGAGCTCCGGAAGCAGGGCAGCGGAATACCCCTTTAAAGGAGTAGTCCTGTCCTGAAAAATGTATCTCCTATCCTAAGGATAGAGGATAAGTTTCAGATTGGCCCGTACAGGAGATCGTGGGGGGCCCCAGCGGTCGCACCCACTGCGATCTGAAACTTATGATAGGGGATAAGTTTTTCAGGACTGGACTACTCCTTTAATAAATGGCCATGACACAGGTCACACGGCCATACGCCCCCAAGTGAACCGGTCTTGATGCGACCACCTAAGATAGACCTCTGTGGGGGGGGGGGGGGGGGGTATTTATCAAGCGTGGTGCAAGGTGAATGATTTTTCTACACCTTTAATTTGTGCAATGGTAATGTGCATGTGGCCCAAATGTATTAAATGGTTGTACACCACATGATAAATATGGTGCTAGTACACATTTTCTTCAAATAACACTTTCCAACCCCCTTTTTCCCCCAGTTTTTTCCAAATGCCGACCACAGACAGTTTTGTAAGGCAGCTCTGGGCTGATGTAGATTCTCTACAAATTGTGCGACACGTTGCACATTATAGAGTCAGGACCATTGTTTAAAGTCAAGCAGACTATGGCATTGCTGCACAAGATTACAAAAAGTCCCAACGAAAAGTGACTAAATGGCCACGGCAAGAAAACAGCACAAAACAGGGTAAAACGAATGATAGGTTTGAGCCCCTCGTCCTGGCCCTTTGTGGGTACCAATATGATCACTAACCAAAAGGGGAGCGCCGCTGCCTCATTTTTACAAATGTGAATAGCACTTCTGCTAGAGATATTTGTCAAACACCACCGGGGTCTGGGGGTCTCATTCTGTAGAACAGATCCCCTATTGTACTGGTAGTGGCTATGTCAGCATTTGCCAACCAGGGTGCCTCCAGCTGTTGCCAAACTACAACTCCCTGCATGCCCAGACAGGCAACAGCTAAACTGGAACGCTGGGTGTTGAAGTTTTGCAACAGCTGGAGGCACCCTGATTAAGAAACACTGCACTAACTTATAATTCTTAAAAAAAAATGTTTTTAAAAAACCACACACTACAACTTCCAGTCAGGACATTGTGGTTTACAACAGCCACAGATAGGGGAACACTGCTCAGACCTACAGTTATGGGGGATTCATGGGACATATATGGACAGCCTGAGCCATAGGGGAAACATTATGCAACAAACAACTAAAAACTTTCTCCCCATAAACTTCCAATGACCGGACACGTTTTCCGCAATACCCGCCCGGGAGACAATACAAGGTGGAACACCCGTCATTGGGCACAGTGCACACTACAAGAAGACGCACTCACCTGCCGCCGCCAGCACACAGGTAGAGAGAAGCGCAGCGACCAGCAGGAGCCGCCAGCCCCTCATCCCGCAGTCACCCGGTACACGACCCGATCACACCCGAAGACAGCGAACACTGACCTGGGCGCGACAACTAGCGCGAACTACGCTCAACTCTACAATTACTCCCGAAGGTTTCGCTTTAGGGGCGGGGTCTGCGGTGACCACACCTACATCCTTTACCTGGTGCTGGTGACGTCACCCAGCAGGTATGTAAAGGTCGGTGAGGGCGCAGACGTGTTGCCTAATGTGTCACAATGAGGTCATTGAAGCCTGTGATGTAACAAAGTGGCCATATAAGGAATGTCTGATGACGTATTAGCGGCTAATAATAAAACATAAGCGTGGAGCATGGTCGGTTGTCTATTGCAGTGTTTCCCAACCAGAGTCCCTCCAGCTGTTGCAAAACTACAACTCCCAGCATGACCTGATAGCCATTATAGTGTACTACTACAGTATACTGTACATTATACCGTACTACTGTATACTGTACAGTACAGTGATCCCTCAAATGGCCTCAACATACAATAGTTTAAACATACAATGATCTTTTCTGGACCATTATAAGTTGAAACCAGACTCAACATACAATGACAATCTAGACAAAGACAATCCAGATCTGTGAAACTTGTCAATGGCCGAGAGATCTGACCAATCAGAATGGGCAATTTACTGGTAAAACACCTGTATTACTGAAGCGTATGCACTGACTGGTGTCTGGTAGCGCCCCCTACAGTACAGGGAGGTATTACATGTTCTGTACACTTTACCTGTACCAGGGTTACCTGCTCCTTTGGACACCAGGTGAGGGCGACTCCATTTTACTTTTTTAGGACATTGAGGGAGATTTATCAAAACCTGTGCAGAGGAAAACTTGCCCAGTTGCCCATAGCAACCAATCAGATCGCTTCTTTCATTTTTATGAAGGCCTGTGAAAAATGAAAGAAGCGATCTGATTGGTTGCTATGGGCAACTGGGCAAGTTTTCCTCTGCGCAGGTTTTGATAAATCTCCCTCACTGTGTGTACTGTACTGGACCCCGAAGAAGCTCCTGTCCTCTACATAGACAGTGTTTCCCAAGCAGGGTGCCCCCAGCTGTTGCAAAACTACAACTCCCAGCATGCCCGGACGCTGTCCGGGCATGCTGGGAGTTGTAGTTTTGCAACAGCTGGAGGCTCCCTGATTGGAAAACACTGACATAGACAGTTACAGCTCCCAGCAGATCTTTCTTACTTTTATATGTAAGGATTTGCTTTATATATATTATCTACTTATTTTTCTTTTATCCTCACTTTTTGCTATTTTTGGATGACATTTTGGGGATTTAGAACCAATTACCAGGTTTCCATAGAGTTCTGGTCTCAACATACAATGGTTTCAACATACAATGGTCGTCCTGGAACCAATTAATATTGTAACTTGAGGGACCACTGTATACTGAAACAACTAAAAAACTACTGCAGTATACTGTGTATTAGGGATGTAAGAAAAAATCGATTCTCGCGATAATCGCGATTTTTCATTTGCCGATACAGAATCGATTCAAAATATTTTTGAATCGATTCTTTTAGGGATGTGGAATTTTTAATAAAACGCACTTTATCTTACCTGCCAACGAGCCCCCGGAGCTCCGGTACAGGTGTTCGGTCCCCGGGCTGTATTCTTCTTACTTCCTGTTAGCCTGGCACGTCACATGGAGCTTCAGCCTATCACTGGCCGCAGCGATGTCCCGCCTCCGCTGGTGATAGGCTGAAGCTCCATGTGACGTGCCGGACTAACAGGAAGTAAGAAGAATACAGCCCGGGGACCGAACACCTGTACCGGAGTGTACCGGAGCTCCGCGGGCTCGTTGGCAGGTAAGATAAAGTGCGTTTTATTTTATTTTGCAGCCCGGACGGGATAACATGAGAAAAGTGAGCACCGGAGTACTAGATCGCCGCTGTCAAAGCTGACAGCGGCGTCTATTGGGATCTATGAATGCTCCCAGGTGGGCGATATATCGCGATGTATCGTCACCTAGACGGTATCGCGATATATCGGGATATATCGAATCGCCACACTGGTATCGCGATTCAAATCGAATCGCCAAATTCTTGGCGATTCACACCCCTACTGTGTATAAGCGGACCTTCAGAGGGACACCGCTCCGGGCTGCAGGTAGGTATCTCAGGTACCTTTCACACTGCTGTTGCTCCCCGTCAAGAACGGCCGTTAAAGTATCTTTTTTTTGTGTGTGACTTTACCGCTCATTCTGGTGACAGGGAGCACCTGGCAACAACGGGTATAGTGGGAGAAAAAGCCGGCGCTTGCAGTATTTTTTCTCCCCCTATGCTCCTCCGGCGGCCGTCACACACACGTGTGGGTGAATAGGATGACCGTTTTCCTTTAAAAAAAATAAAAAAATAAAAACATACAAATTTTTTAACTATACTTTTCAATGATGTTTAGCCAGGGTGCTCTAAAAGGATAGACTTTTGTATGTTTGCCCACAAAGGTCTTCAGGCCTGCTTATATATACACCAACAGTGTCAGTTCAGACAAGGTTATGTAGGGTAAATATTATATATTTGGAATCTTGAAGAGTAAATATTTATTCATTAGTGATATCTCTGAGTTCCAAATGACTAATTGTTGTTGGTTATGTCTCATTATGTCCAGTCATTGCTTATGCTTCTCGGATGCTACAGATGAAGATTGACATCTCTTACCTCTGCACACTGGTAGCGGAATAAAGTAGTTGGCAACTATATTATTCGTATATAAAAAATTATGTGTTATGTAAAGTACATTATACAAGAGGAGGGATCTGTCAATAAGTACAGGTAACTATTACTCCCATCATGGAACAGTGTGTTCCATGCTGGGAGTAGTAGTACTGCCTAAAAAATAAAAAAAAAATAAAAAGTGAAACACACACACACACACAATACATTTTTATTATTGTCGGCTAAATTTTTAGTGCTTTACCCGCTCACATAAATTGATCCCTGTTTAAAAATTAATAAACATTTCGTAATAAAAAAAGATACATTTCGTTAGGTACAATTTTTTCCATCACTACTGTATCTTTTTATTATTATTTTTTTTTTATTGTACCCTACAAAATTTTAATAGTTCAAAAAAGAATAAAAACTGCCTGCAAAAACGCAAACTTTAAAACCAACATGGCATTTTTCTTGGCGTTTTTGCTCTCCCATAGACTTCTATGGGATGAAAACGCCACGAATTCAGGGCAAAAAACGCCAAACTAGGTTTTGACAGGCGTTTTGAAAATCCAGCCTCTGAGCCCAAAATTGCTGAAAAAAAGCCAAAAGGATTAAAAAAACGCCAAACTGAAAAACGACAAGTGAATCTGGCACTTTGCAGTTCACCATTGACTTGCAGCTAACATCTGGACATGGCGTTTTTTCAGTGCGGGTAAATTGGCGTTTTTGACGGCATTTTTGCCAAAAAAACCTCAGTGGAGTTCCAGCCTTAAGTAGACTACAGGTGGGTAAGTAGCTTGTGAACTGAATTAGGCTGGGTCCACACTACGTTTTGTCCCATACGGGAGCGCATACGGCAGGAGGGAGCTAAAACCTCGCGCTCCCGTATGTAACCGTATGCGCTCCCGTATGTCATTCATTTCAATGAGCCGACCGGAGTGAAACATTCGGTCCGGTCGGCTCATTTTTGCGCCGTATGCGCTTTTACAACCGGACCTAAAACCGTGGTTGACCACAGTTTTAGGTCCGGTTGTAAAATCGCATACGGCGCAAAAATGAGCCGACCGGACCGAACGTTTCACTCCGGTCGGCTCATTGAAATGAATGACATACGGGAGCGCATACGGTTACATACGGGAGCGCGAGCTTTTAGCTCCCTCCTGCCGTATGCGCTCCCGTATGGGACAAAACGTAGTGTGGACCCAGCCTTACAACAGCAACAGAACCAGACCACTGCTGCCAATACAAACAAGATGATGGAATGTATAACAAAAACATACATTTAGGTATCACGTATGATACATAACATCTATATAAATCACTTGTCAGACCACACCTAAGATAACGTACACATTTTCAGATTCCAGTCTGCCAGGAAGAAGTCCCAGCTGGTAAAGGAGATCTGCAGTGTATAACACATCGCATCCCCGCCTCTCCAATAGAGCTGTATGGGGGGGTTGGGGGGGGGGGGGCGTGTCATCACAGCCGAGGCAATGCCTGGACCCCATACAGGAGATCACGGGGTGTCCCAGGGGATAAGTGTTATACACTGCAGATATCCTTTGAGGGGGCGTGACGTTACTAGGGGGCGTTTCCGAGACTGGAGCAGCACAGAGATCGTGGTGTGTGTGTGTGGAGGGGGGGGGCGGGACCCCCGAGATCAGACTTCTTATCACCTATCCTTTGGATAGGGGGATAAGATGTCTATTGGTGGAATACCCCTTTAAGGTAGTATCAGGATAAATCTCTGTTTCACATGGACGGGTCTAGTCTTCTGGAACATCTTTTAAAAGCGATTCCATAAGGGTACGAACACACTACGTTCTGGCCCCGGAAGCAGCGGATCCCATTGACATCTATGGCAGAAAGGAGTTACCTGCTGACTCCTTTCAGGACGTATTTGCTATTTCAAAAGCACAACAGCCCCTGTAATGTGTCCGCTTGAAATGGCGCATAGGTCCCAAATGGAAATACCAGGGGTCACTCCGTTTGGCAATAGAATTCAATGCGATCTGCTGCTCCTGTTAATAGTATACATTGGCATCCCGTTTTTAGCGGAATGCCGAAGGAGACAATTAACGGGGGCCAGAACGTAGCGTGTTAATACCCTAAAAGTTGCGCCTTCACTTTATGATTGGTGAAGACTTGACTACCGATTCTGACAGTGAACTGGCCACAGTGCTACCATTATGCTTACCCCTAGGGATGTTTACAGTAACCCCTTTACTGCCCTAAACCACCAGAGATGTTGGTATTAACTATTTCACTACTCTAGACCAATGTTTCCCAATAAGGGTGGCTTCAGCTGTTGCAAAGCTACAACTCCCGGCATGCCCGGACAGCCAAAGGCTGGCTGGGCATGTTGGGAGTTGTTGTTTTGCAACAGCTGGAGGCACCCTGGTTGGGAAACACTGTTGACATCTTGGAAAACAAATAGTAAAAACATGAAGCCACACACCCAAGTTTTTACACATCAATCAGACCCCCACTCACTAGCTGGAATTACCCCATAACCAATGGAGGTTGGATAACTTTTAATTTTGAATTAACCCCTTCATTGTAACCAGTTTTTGACACTAGACACGGCCTTTTCAGTGTGGACAGGGCTTTAGACCTCTGAGATTCAAAGGCTGGTCTTTGTACTGTATTATTGAAGTGCCACCCATGTATGTTCCTAATAATGTTTAATAATCTATAAAGGGAATATCTAGTCATTCTGGTACTTGAAGTGATCTGAGAGCTGCACGGTGTCTCCTGATCTGAATAGCAAAGTCGTATCTACATGGGACTTGGGCTTGTGGCTATTTGGCCTTCTAAGTGTGGTAGAGGGAGTGATGCAGGGCAGATGGAATTACCCTGGGGCAGATGGCATTAACCCCTTGTATTCGTGATGCCAGGGCATGGTTTCTTCCTTAATACCACCCAAAGGTATACTGCTCGATCCGGGGCTAGGCACGGGGGGCAATAATGACTCCGATGCCAAGTTACGGAAAACGGTAGTTTTACTGAGTAATAGATGGAACAGTCTATACAGTTCAGCCCGGCCCACGGAGGTGACCAGTGACATCAGAGACCATAAGGGCTTGCTGGGACTTGGACAACAAGGGCAGATTTGGACAATTTTAGTGCAGGCCACTCTGACTTTACAATAGATGACTGTGACTGACTTGACTTGAGACTGACTAAGCTGTGACTGTAGCTTACTTGTAGACTTGAAGGCTTGTGGCTGCAGGACAGACTTGAGGCCTCCTATAGACTCCAGACACACTCTAGGACTTGACTGCACTGGACTTCAGCAAAGACTTAACTGGAAATCAAGAGCATAAGAGAGCGAGCTAGCTCCACCCAGGGCTGATATGGGGGAGACTAGGAGGGGTCCCATAGGTCACATGGTCACTGATACCTCACGGGGTTACACTCACATGACAACTGGTGATCATATGTTAAAATTTTTAAAGCAATAACACTCATATACATTTTACAGTATAACACATGGCAGAAAATATATATACATAAGGAGACAGGTGTCAGGGGCCCAGGAGACACTGCAGGAAGGCTGCTTGACAGGTGGCAAGGGTACAGGGGTATAACTCCTGTACTGGGCCACTACATAAGCATAAAATGTGACCTTAGTACTAATGCTTGATTACTTTTTTCACCTTCACTTTTTATTACTTCTTTACTAATGTCACGTGAGGAATAAAGTTGAGAAATTCTTGTGCAAATTCTCAATGCTTCCTGTTTGCTAGTTTACCTTATCCTCTCCCCTTCTTAAAATAGAAACGTACATGAAACTACATTTTTTCATTGTTGATACTATTACCATTGTTCCTAGTGGTGTATTGCAGCAAATCTGGTCTGTATTTTATAAAAAAATTGCAAAATTGCAACATCAAGGATCCATTCACACTACATATTATTTACATATTTTCCGAGCGGATGTCCCCAGGAGCTCACCTGCGGAAAATGAGGTGCAGCATCCTCCTGTTGCCTTCAGTGGGATTCGGCTGCACCATTCACACTATGGACTTTCCACAGTGGACCTTCTGGCGAGGAAATTCTAAACCCTAAACTCTGCCAAAAGAATAAACATGTTCATACTTTCGGGGCAATGCACTTGGAAATGCATTGTTGTCTATGGACAGTGCACATCCCAGCAGTCAGATGAAATCTCTGTCCGGAATATCTTCGGGCTGAGATTCCTTAGTGTGAATGAGCCCTAATACTTGACAAAAAAAAACATAAGAGTAACCAAAAGCCTCCCATAAAAGTGTTTCGGCCCCTTTAAATAGGTACTCAGGTGGAAAAAAAAATTCAAATCAACTGGTGCCGGAAAGTTAAACAGATTTGTAAATAACTTCTATTTAAAAATGTTAATCCTTTCAGTACTTATTAGCTGCTGTACACTACAGAGGAAGTTGTGTAGTTCTGAAATTCTTTTTAGTCTAACCACAGTGCTCTTTGCTGACACCTTTGTCCATGTCAGGAACTGTCCAGAGCAGGAGAGCTTTCCTATGGGGATTTGTTTCTACTCCGGGCAGTTCCTGACATGGACAGAGGTGTCAGCAGAGAGCACTGTGGTCAGACTGGAAACAACAACTCAATTTCCTCTGTAGTATACAGCATAGAAGTTATTTACAAATCTGTTTAACTTTCTGGAGAAAGTTCATATGAGAAAAAATAAATGTTTTCCACCGGAGTACCCCTTTAACCATGTGGTAGCCCTTGGGGGGGGGGTGTATGGTGGTGGTGGTATGGTATCGGTATATGAGGGGTTAATATTAACCCTGTCACTCGTGACGCCAGGGTGAGGGCTGGTATTACTGAGGTATAGTTTCGGACTATCGCCGCCCTTCCCAGAAACGACAGGCGTATGCAGATAATGACTGAAGGTTCATACTGGAGTTAAACTTGAACTAAAGTAAACTTTACTCTTGAACTTGTGGTACATTCAGAATACAGTTACAGTCTCTGTAATACACTTGTATAGACTTCAATGACTGACAGTTGCTGTGGACCTTGCGTCTTTTGCAGGTTAATGGAATCAAGGTAATTGATGCGTGGATCTGTCCGGATTTAGGGGTAGATTAGGTCCGGTAGTCCCGCAGAGTGTTTGGGGATTGATACACTCTATAACTATAATTGTTCAGCCGTTGCCGCAAGGCTCAGGCCTAACTCACTGTGATTGCTGCTGTACAGGTCTTCTCTCATCAAGAGCACAGGAGCAAGAGAGCTAAGATGGCTGCCGCGTCCCTTATATGGACCGGGGACGGAGCCTAATTTGATAGGTCCAAGGTCAGCTGTCACTCACCATCACACAGGCTTCTGGGTGATCATCTGACTTCCTATACACATAATAAAACCAAAACAAGGCTAGAAATACCAAAGTGAGGCCTGGAATGCATCCATAGTGAGGCTTGGAACGCATCACATGACCCGAAGGCCCTGCGACGCCATGGAAACAAGTAATTAACCATTTATTTACATATACTATCCTATTTACATTAACCCATGCATAAATTAGAGATTTATACACTAGAATAGAGGCGACCAGGGGTAGACTAGATTACAGGGATCCCTACGCCCTAGGGACTCTGGCTATGGGGACCCATAAAGAAATAAGTACTGTATAGAATGCGGTACTGGGACACCACAACCACTTAAGGACACAGGGCGTGCAGGTATGTACTGGCTCCCTGGTACTTAAGGACCCAACTGTATGCCCCTGGGAATTCCGGTCCCCGCTGCTCACTGGTTGGGTACCGGACCGGGATGCCTGCTGAACTCCCCCCATGTCGGCGATCTCCGCAAATCTGAATTGACCGGCGATCTTCCGGTTCATAAGGGTCTCTGGTAACCCAGTGAACCAGAAAATAAGGGGTATCGGGGGTCCAAGAAACACCCCTGATCCCTCTGAAGGGATAGGAGTGAGGTGGCAGGGGTGACACCCCTCCTATCCCTGCTATTGGTTGGTCAGAAGCGACCGACCAATAGCAGATCATGGCCGGGGGGATTAAAGTTTGGTTCCGTAGGATCGCCATACCAGAGAGCCGCACGTCATCGCCGCCCGCTGTCGATCACCGCCGGTAAGTGACCTGCAGTGCCGGTCACCACCGGTTCCCCCGCTCTGCCTGGACTACAGTGGGTGGGCAGAGCAGGGGAACCGGTGGTAACCGGCACTGGAGGTCACCTACCGGTGGTCATCGACAGCGGGTGGCGATGACGTGCGACTCCCTGGTGCGACGATCCTACGGAAGCCAGTGAGTAGTTGCCTAGCAACATCTGGAGGGCTACAGTTTGGAGACCACTATACAGTGGTCTCTAAACTGTAGCCCTCCAGATGTTGCAAAACTAAAACTCGCAGCATTCCCAAACAGCTGTTTGGGCATGCTGGGATTTGTAGTCTTGCAAGATTTAGAGGGGTACAGTTTGGAGATCACTGTGCAGTGGTCTCTAAACTGTGGCCCTCTAGATCTTGCAAAACTACAACTCCCACACAGCAGTTTGCTGTCTGGCATGCTGGGATTTGTAGTTTTGCAACATCTGGAGGGCCACAGTTTGGGGATCACTCTGCGGTGGTTTCTAAACTGTGGCCCTCTAAATCTTGCAAAACTACAACTCCCAGCATGCATGAAGAGCAAACGGATGTCTCGCCATGCTGGGAGTTGTAGTTGCGTACCTCCAGCTGTTGCATAACAACATCTCCCAGCATTCCCTTCGGCTATCAGTACATGCTGGGAGTTGTAGTTTTGCAACAGCTGGAGGCACACTGGTTAGAAAATACTGAGTAAGGTAACAGAACATTACTGAAGGTTAGGCTACAGGGTATATTCACACGGGCAGGGGTTTACAGTGAGTTTCCTGCTTCAAGTTTGAGCTGCGACAAATGTTCCGCCACATAGCAAAATCCTGGCGGGAGACTCACTGCAACCCCCCGCCCGTGCTAATGTACCCTAAAAATACTACACTAACACATAATAAAGGGTAAAACACTACATATGTACCCCCTTACACTGTCCCTCCTAATAAAAATTAAAAACGTATTGTACGGCAGTGTTTCCAAAATAGAGCCTTCAGCTGTTGCAAAACAACAACTCCCAGCATTTCCAGACAGCCACTGACTGTCCAGGCATGCTGGGAGTTTAGCAACAGCTGGAGGTATCCTGTTTGGGAATTACTGGCGTGGAATACCCCTATGTCCACCCTTAAGCAAATCCCTAATATAGTCCTCAAATGCGCATGGTGCTCTCTCACTTCGGAGCCCTGTCGTATTTTACGGAAGCAGTTAAGGGCCACATATGTGGTATTTCCATACTCGGGAGCAATTGCATTACAAATTTTGGGGGGCTTTTTCTCCTTTTACCCCTTATGGAAAGGAAAAGTTGTGGTCTACACCAGCCGGTTAGTGTAAAAAAATAAATTTTTTACTCTAACATGCTGGTGTTGCCCCATACTTTTCATTTTCACAAGAGGTAAAAGGAAAAGCAGACCCCCAAAATTTGTAATACAATTTCTCCTGAGTACGAAAATACCCCATATGTGGGCGTAAAATGCTCTGCGGGTGCACAACAAGGCTCAGGAGTGAGAGTGCACTATGTACATTTGAGGCCTAAATTGGTGATTTGCACAGGGGTGGCTGACTTTACAGTGGTTCTGACATAAACCCAAAAAAATAAAAACCCATGTGTGACCCCATTTTGGAAACTACACCCCTCAGGGAAGGTACCAAGGGGTATAGTGAGCCTTAACAACCCACAAGTGTTTGATGAATTTTCATCAAAGTTGGATGGGAAAATGAAAAAAAAATTATTTATTAAATTGCTGGTGTTACCCTAAATTTTTCATTTTCACAAGGGAAAATAGGAAAAAAGCACCCCAAAAATTGTAACCCTATTTCTTCTGAGTAACAATATACCCCATATGTGGATGTAAAGTGCTCTGCGGGCGAACTACGATGCTCAGAAGAGAAGGAGTGCCATTGGGCTTTTGGAGAGAAAATTTGTCCAGAATTGAAGGCCACGTGTGTTTACAAAGCCCCCATAGTGCCAGAACAATGCACCCCCCACATGTGACCCCATTTTGGAATCTACACCCCTCACAGAATTTAATAAGGGGTGCAGTGAGCATTTATGCCCCATAGGTGTCTGACAGATTTTTTGAACAGTCGTCGGTGAAAATGAAAAATTTTATTTTTCATTTCCACAGCCACTGTTCCAAAGATCTGTCAAACGCCAGTGGGGTTTAAATGCTCACTGCACCCCTTATTAAATCCTGTGAGGGGTGTAATTTCCAAAATGGGGTCACATGTGGGGGGCCCACTGTTCTGGCACCACGGGGGGCTTTGTAAACATACATGGAACTCGACTTCCATTCCAAACAAATTCTCTCTCCAAATGCTCAATGGTGCTCCTCCTCTACTGAGCATTGTAGTGCGCCAGCAGAGCACGAGACATCCACACATGGGGTATTTCCATACTCAGAAGAAATGGGGTTACACATTTTGGGGGGCATTTTCTTTCATTTCCCCTTGTGAAAATTAAAAATTTGAGGAAAAAAATGCATTTTTGTGAAAAAAAAATTTTTTTTTTCATTTACACATCCGATTTTAACGAAAAGTCATCAAACATCTGTGGGGTGTTAAGGCTCACTGTACCCCTTGTTACATTCCTTGAGGGTGTAGTTTCCAAAATAGTGTGCCATGTGGGGTGTTTTTGGCTGTTATGGCACCATAGGGGCATCCTAAATGCGACATGCCCCCAAAAACCATTTCAGCAAAATTCACACTCCAAAATCCCATTGTCGCTCCTTCCCTTCTGAGCCCTCTACTGCGCCCGCCGAACACTTTACGTTCACATATGAGGTATTTTCTTACTCAAGCGAAATTGGGTTACAAATTTTGGGTTGCTTTTTCTCCTTTTACCACTTGTAAAAATTGAAAAACTGGGTCTACAAGAACATGCGAGTGTAAAAAATGAAGATGTTGAATTTTCTCCTTCACTTTGCTGCTATTCCTGTGAAACACCTAAAGGATTAACAAACTTTCTGAATGTCATTTTGAATACCTTGAGGGGTGCAGTTTTTATAATGGTGTAATTTATGGGGTATTTCTAATATGAAGGCCCTTCAAATCATCTTCAAAACTGATCTGGTCCCTGGAAAATTCCGATTTTGAAAATTTTGTGAAAAATTGGAAAATTGCTGCTAAACTGTGACGCCCTCTGATGTCTTCGAACAGTAAAAACATGTCAACTTTATGATGCCAATGTAAAGTAGACATACTGTATATGTGAATCAATATATAATTTATTTGGTATGTCTACATTCCTTACAAGCAGAGAGCTTCGAAGTTAGAAACATTTTTCTAAAACTTTTCACATTTTTCATGAAATTTTTAATTTTTTCTCCAAGAAATGATGCAAGTATCGATGAAAAATTACCACAATGTTAAAGTAGAATATGTCATGAAAAAACAATCTTGGAATCAAAGTCCTAAGTAAAAGCATCCAAGAGTAATTAATGCCCTAAGTGACAGTGGTCAGATGTGCACAAAAATTCTCGGGTCCTTAAAGGGGTATTCCAGGAATTTTTTTTATTTGACTATGCTACAGGGGCTGTAAAGTTAGTGTTGTTCATAATATAGTGTTTGTACCTGTGTGTGACAGTTTTCTCACAAGTCTTCTGTGATTTTCACCCCAATATTTATTTTCAACACCATACAAAATGACTGTTGTCATTTCCCAGGTTGCAATGAGGCCGAGACCATACTCACTAGTCAGCTGATGACAGGGAGCCTGTCTGCTTCAATGGGTGGAGCGATCGCTTGGTGGGAGAGAGATTAATCTGCAACTAATGCAACAGCTGTTGGCACCCTGATTGAAAATTACAGGTCTTTTGAATGGATGCAGCTCATTTATGTTTCAATGGCTGAGGTGGCTGATGTGTGGGAGGGAGGAAAATGGAATTATGGGATTTGTAGTCAAAAAAGAAAAATCAGTTCACAAAAATGTTATGGTAATCTCACAACATAGTCATTTAGTCCTATGACAAGCACAGATCCTTCCTAAGCATGTCCATTACTGTCTGGCATGTATATACTAAAATCACCTCATGGTGGATAACCCCTTTAAGGTGAAAATGGGCTGGGTCCTTAAAGGGGTACTCCGCTGCCCTATGTCGAAAGCTCCGCTCCCTCCGCATAGACTTTCGCTGAGAGGGCGGGCGTGACGTCACGAAGGGGGTGGGCGTGACGTCAGTGACGTATCTCACTGTCTGCACGCACCACACATACAAGTAGAATAAGAAGTAATCAAATAGTTTTATATACCACAGAATGGTATCAATAAAAACTACAACTCACTCCACAAAAATAAGCCCCTAAAGGTCCATGGACAGAGAAATAAAAAGTTATGTAGGTGTAAGAATATGGCATTTTTTAAGTAGTAGAAGTGAAAGTGATATAAATGTGGTGTTATTACAATAGTGTTGACAAGTTAGCAAAAAATTAACATTTCACAGTATTGTCTTTCTGCCCTCATACAACTAATTTGACAGAAAACAGACAAAGTTGAACTTAAAGGGGTACTCCCGTGGAAAACTTTTTTTTTTTAAATCAACTGGTGCCAGAAAGTTAAACAGATTTGTAAATCACTTCTATTAAAAAATCTTAATCCTTCCAGTACTTTTTAGGGGCTGTATACTAAAGAGAAATCCCCAAAAAAATGCATTTCCCGTGATGTCCTGACCACAGTGCTCTCTGCTGACCTCTGCTGTCCATTTTAGGAACTGTGCAGAGAAGCATATGTTTGCTATGGGGATTTTCTTCTTCTCTGGACAGTACCTAAAATGGACAGCAGAAGTGATTTACAAATCTGTTTAACTTTCTGGCACCAGTTGATTTAAAAAAAAAGTTTTCCACAGGAGTACTCTTTTAAAATGTAAGGATGAAACCATGAGACTGAAAACATCATTATGTTCTGTGTCTGGTCTGGTCTCTGCTGTATGGTGGTTCAGGAATGTCATGTCCCAGGTCCACTCAGCCAATCAGCAGCCGCAGTGGTGTCCTGTCTTAGCCACTGATTGGCTGAGTGGGCCTCTGAAATCACATCCTAAAGGCCAGAATTGTTGCCCATAATGGACTGGAGCTCAGTAATACTGGTGGCGGCACGACATTTTAAGGGGTAAAAGAGCTTTTACAGACATATCCTTTAATGTCAGATGTGATCGGTGGTGCCCAACAGGTTTTGAGGGAATAGGGTTGGGGTCTTCCCCATTTCTTAAGGAAGATATTGTGAATTAAGTGCTCTCTTATAACTGTTTGTAGCAGACAGCTATACAGCAATACACCTATCTACCTGTGTGATCTATATAGCAGATTGATATAAACCTCTGTTTAGTTTGCTTTCTATCCCTCCCTCTCTGCGGTGATCTTTGTTAAAGCAAACAAAGCGGTCATTGAGAGAGCCAAAGTTCAAGATCTTATTGAACAGAGTATGGCATTGTTTACATGCTAGGTGCGGCACTTCACGACAGCTTAAGTACTGTAAGACCAGAAGTTTCATCGTTTCTTTTTTTTTTTTTTTAGCCAGCAAACTGTATGATAAGAAAAATGCAGATATAAAGGCGATAAACTGTATGTTTGTAGAGCATATCATTGTTTATGTTCAACATGCTAAAAAAAAAACTTGGCCATTGGAATGCAGTGAGGCAAGAATGATCATGTGTCCCCAGGAGCTTAAAGGAACAGGTCAGCATGTCACTTGTCTGGAACCACTACCACGTTATTCCAGCAATAGGTGGGGTAATATTTATGTTATAGGCCATCAGTGATATTAGGATTTTAACCAAAGAAATTGACCCTCTAAGGTCTAGAAGGTAGGGTCTTTCTTGGTCGAATTCTCCGTTCATGGTTCCCAGAATAATCACAATTGGCTGAAGATTTGTAAAAAGGCCAGGAACGTAGACATTGGTTGTCATTAGGCTAAGTTTCCACTTGTTTTTTGTTCTGGCAGTTTTTGGAAAACTGCCACTGCAGTTTTTGAGGCAAAGTCAGAAGTGGATCCATAAGGGAGGAGAAGTGTAAGTCCTTCCTTTATCTGTCCTATTCCTTTTGAATACATTTCTGACTTTGGCTCAAAAACTGCCAGAAAAAAAAACAAGTGGAAACTTAGCCTTAGAGAAGTGGTCAGGATGAGACATGCCAGAGGAAATTGTGGTGAGACAGAACTATAGACAGAAGGAAGAACAGGAATCAGTACTGGAAGTGGAAACACAGCCCAGGCAAATCCAATAGACAATAGCACCAGGAATAACCAAAACAAATGATGACTTAATTGTGCAGGAGAGGTCCAAGGCTGGAGTCCACTTACAATGGGTAGATAGTACAAACCTCATCTATTGCCTTAACAGTCTGATGTAGCTAGTTGTGCAGAGGAGGGCAGATTCAGTGTGTCAAATTTTGCTGCAGAATATGTTGGGAATATGTTCGGAATTGTTCCCTACTTAATTCAGTGTAGAAGAGCAAATTGCTCAATGGTGGATTTTGCTGTGGATCCATAGGTAATCCACAGAAAAATCTACAGGTCCCAGAAAAAAAAGTTTAAAATAAAAAACAATACTCACATCACAAATTCTCTGCCATGGCATCACCTAGTCTCCTGCCAGCCTCAGTATACCTGATCTCCAGTAATGGCGTATTACTTTGACTATTACGTTGATTATTTGAGGAAGTCTTAATCTGCTTCCTTCCAGCACAATGTCTTACTGGAATACAACTTAAAAATTCAGATTTTCTGTATGCAGCAGCTGCTGTTATGGGTCGGTACTAGGCCAGCTCGTGCATGAGCAGTCTCCATTGACGGCTATGCATTTCCGAGCAGATTCTACTAAAACAATTGAGATGTTTATTCTCTTTACAGGATCAGGATTGCAGATTTTCCTCAGTAAAAATTCACTGTGTAAAATCTACTGTGTGAATAGGGCAGCCAAATTTCCTTCTGTAGAGGTCGGAATATGGATTTCTGCGGCAGCTGTTTCCGCCGTGGAAATTCTGCTGTGTGCACGGTGCAACAGAATCCCATTGAAAAGAATGGGACTCTGCTGCACCACAATTTTCCGATCAAATTCTGTTCGGAAATTCTGCAGCAGAAATTTCCCACCAGATTCTGCTTGGAAATTCTGCCAGGTATCAGTTATCAGTGTGGATTCTGCCTGGTATCAGACTTCCATTGATTTCAATGGGATTTCTGCAACCATGTTCCCATATAGTAATGTCAGTGCTTTCATTTCTGACCTTGATCCTAATTCCATACCGGAATTTAGGTACACTACTGTGGTTGATGTATACAATGACAATGGCTATGCCTCAACACTGATGTTAAAATTTAAGGATATACCAGAGCCCGCACACCAACGCTAAGGTTTCTCAAATGGCACGTGACCTAACACTAACCTACCTGTGCGTGATAAGCAAAACCAGAGGCCAGTGGGCAATTACGGCAGTATTAGGCTGATTCACAGCCTCCTCCCAGGGACCCTCCAGCATGGCTAAGCACACATACAATGGGAGGAGGGAGACAGACTGCAAGCCCCACCTAAGTTAGCTAATATAGGTGCATGGCCTCACAGGTGCTACCTTAATGCTGCCTGGAAGATGTTCAAGGCGCATTACATATGGAGTTTACACACCTCCAAGTATAAATTTTAAACAACAACAAAAAACATGGTCTCAAATGGCTGGAGGTGCTCAACCCCAAATGCGGTTATGCATTTATACTGGGGGAGCAGATCCTGCCCTTGTAGTCCATTGACCCAGCATAAAAATGCATACAATGGAGGATGCCTGTGTCACGATGCCGGCTGGCAGGAGGTGGATCCTCTGTGCCAGAGAGGGATTGGCGTGGACCGTGCTAGTGGACCGGTTCTAAGTCACTACTGGTTTTCACCAGAGCCCGCCGCAAAGCGGGATGGTCTTGCTGCGGCGGTAGTGACCAGGTCGTATCCACTAGCAACGGCTCAACCTCTCTGGCTGCTGAAGATAGGCGCGGTACAAGGGAGTAGACAGAAGCAAGGTCGGACGTAGCTGAAGGTCGGGGCAGGCAGCAAGGATCGTAGTCAGGGGCAACGGCAGGAGGTCTGGAACACAGGCTAGGAACACACAAAGAAACGCTTTCACTGGCACAATGGCAACAAGATCCGGCGAGGGAGTGAAGGGGAAGTGAGGTATAAATAGGGAGTGCACAGGTGAACACACTAATTGGAACCACTGCGCCAATCAGCGGCGCAGTGGCCCTTTAAATCGCAGAGACCCGGCGCGCGCGCGCCCTAGGGAGCGGGGCCGCGCGCGCCGGGACAGGACAGACGGAGAGCGAGTCAGGTACGGGAGCCGGGATGCGCATCGCGAGCGGGCGCCACCCGCATCGCGAATCGCATCCCGGCTGGAGACGGTATCGCAGCGCACCGGGTCAGTGGAGCTGCCCGGAGCGCTGCGGTAGCGAGAGTGAAGCGAGCGCTCCGGGGAGGAGCGGGGACCCGGAGCGCTCGGCTTAACAGTACCCCCCCCCTTGGGTCTCCCCCTCTTCTTAGAGCCTGGGAACCTGAGGAGCAGACTTTTGTCTAGGATGTTGTCCTCAGGTTCCCAGGATCTCTCTTCAGGTCCACAGCCCTCCCAATCCACCAAAAAGAACCTTTTTCCTCTGACCGTCTTGGAGGCCAGTATCTCTTTCACTGAGAAGACGTCAGACGAACCGGAGACAGGAGTGGGAGAAACTAACTTGGGAGAGAAACGGTTGATGATGAGTGGTTTAAGAAGAGAGACATGAAAGGCATTAGGAATACGGAGAGAAGGAGGAAGAAGAAGTTTGTAAGAGACAGGATTAATTTGGCACAAGACTTTGAAAGGACCAAGATAGCGTGGACCCAGTTTGTAACTGGGGACACGAAAGCGGACATATTTAGCGGAGAGCCATACCTTGTCTCCGGGAGCAAAAATGGGGGGAGCTCTTCTTTTCTTATCGGCAAACTTTTTCATGCGAGATGAAGCCTGTAAAAGAGAATTTTGGGTCTCTTTCCATATGGTGGAAAGATCACGAGTCACTTCATCTACAGCGGGCAAACCAGAGGGCAAGGGAGTAGGGAGGGGGGGAAGAGGGTGACGGCCGTACACCACAAAAAATGGGGATTTGGAGGAAGATTCAGAGACTCTGAAGTTATACGAGAATTCGGCCCATGGTAGAAGATCTGCCCAGTCATCCTGGCGGGAGGAAACAAAATGGCGTAAATAATCACCCAGGACCTGGTTAATTCTTTCCACTTGCCCATTGGATTGAGGGTGATATGCAGAGGAAAAGTTTAATTTAATCTTGAGTTGTTTACAGAGAGCCCTCCAGAATTTTGACACGAATTGGACGCCTCTATCCGAGACGATCTGCGTGGGCAACCCGTGAAGACGAAAAATGTGCACAAAAAATTGTTTTGCCAACTGAGGCGCCGAAGGAAGACCAGGAAGAGGGATGAAATGTGCCATCTTGGAGAATCGATCAACGACCACCCAAACAACAGTGTTGCCACGGGATGGGGGTAAGTCTGTAATAAAGTCCATACCAATCAGAGACCAAGGCTGTTCGGGGACAGGCAGAGGATGAAGAAGACCAGCGGGCTTCTGGTGAGGAGTCTTATCCCGGGCACAGACAGTGCAGGCTCACACAAAATCCACAACATCCGTCTCCAGAGTCGGCCACCAATAGAAACGAGAGATGAGTTGCACGGATTTCTTGATGCCCGCATGACCTGCGAGATGGGAGGAGTGACCCCATTTGAGGATTCCGAGGCGTTGGCGTGGAGAAACGAAGGTCTTCCCTGGAGGAGTTTGCCTGATGGAGGCTGGAGAAGTGGAGATCAGGCAGTCAGGGGGAATGATGTGTTGCGGAGAGAGCTCTACTTCCGAGGCATCCGAGGAACGAGAGAGAGCATCGGCCCTAATGTTCTTATCGGCAGGCCGAAAGTGAATTTCAAAATTAAATCGGGCAAAGAACAGAGACCACCTGGCCTGGCGAGGATTCAGCCGTTGGGCAGACTGGAGATAGGAGAGGTTCTTGTGATCGGTGTAAATAATAACGGGAAATCTTGATCCCTCCAACAGATGCCTCCATTCCTCAAGTGCTAGTTTAATGGCTAGAAGCTCTCGGTCCCCGATGGAGTAGTTCCTCTCAGCCGGAGAGAAGGTCCTAGAAAAAAAAACCACAAGTAACAGCATGCCCGGAAGAATTTTTTTGTAGAAGGACCGCTCCAGCTCCTACAGAGGAGGCATCAACCTCCAATAGGAAGGGTTTAGATGGGTCAGGTCTGGAGAGCACGGGAGCCGAAGAAAAGGCAGACTTGAGCTGTTTAAAGGCATCTTCCGCTTGAGGAGGCCATGATTTAGGATTGGCATCCTTTTTGGTTAAAGCCACAATAGGAGCCACAATGGTGGAAAAATGTGGAATAAATTGTCTGTAATAATTGGCGAACCCCAAAAAACGTTGGATAGCACGGAGTCCGGAGGGGCGTGGCCAATCTAAGACGGCAGAGAGTTTGTCTGGATCCATTTGTAGTCCCTGGCCAGAGACCAAGTATCCTAGGAAAGGAAGAGATTGACATTCAAACAGACATTTCTCCATTTTGGCATAAAGTTGATTGACACGAAGTCTCTGAAGAACCATGCGGACATGCTGGCGGTGTTCTTCTAAGTTGGCAGAAAAAATCAGGATATCGTCCAGATATACAACAACACAGGAATATAAGAGATCACGAAAAATTTCATTAACAAAGTTTTGGAAGACAGCAGGGGCGTTGCACAGGCCAAAGGGCATGACCAGATACTCAAAGTGTCCATCTCTAGTGTTAAATGCCGTTTTCCATTCATCCCCCTCTCTGATGCGGATGAGATTATAGGCACCTCTTAAGTCCAGTTTGGTAAAGATGTGGGCACCTTGGAGGCGATCAAAGAGTTCAGAGATGAGAGGTAGGGGGTAGCGTTTTTTTACAGTGATTTTATTAAGACCGCGGTAGTCAATGCAAGGACGTAGGGAGCCATCTTTTTTGGACACAAAGAAAAATCCGGCTCCGGCAGGAGAGGAGGATTTGCGGATAAAGCCCTTCTTTAAATTTTCCTGGATATACTCAGACATAGCAAGAGTCTCTGGGACAGAGAGAGGATAAATTCTGCCCCGGGGTGGAGTAGTGCCCGGGAGGAGGTCAATAGGACAGTCATAAGGCCTGTGAGGGGGTAAAGTCTCAGCTTGTTTTTTGCAAAAAACATCCTCAAAGTCCATATAGGCCTTAGGGAGACCGGTTACAGGGGGAACCACAGGGTCACGGCAAGGAGTACTGGGAACCGGTTTAAGGCAGTCCTTGGAACAAGAGGGACCCCAACTCTTGATCTCCCCAGTGGACCAATCCAGGGTTGGGGAATGGTGTCGAAGCCAGGGTAGTCCAAGGAGAATTTCGGAAGTGCAATTGGAGAGGACCAAAAACTAAATTTTTTCGGGGTGAGGTCCAATGCACATTAGGAGGGGTTCCGTGCGGTAACGCACGGCACAGTCCAATCTTTCATTCTTAACGCAATTGATGTAGAGAGGTCTGGCGAGACTGGTCACTGGGATGTTGAACCTGTTGATGAGAGAGGCCAAAATAAAGTTTCCTGCAGATCCGGAGTCCAAGAAGGCCTTAGTGGAGAAGGAGAAGGTAGAGGCAGATATCCGCACAGGCACAGTAAGACGTGGAGAAGCGGTGTTGACTTCAAGGACTGTTTCACCTTTGTGCGGAGTCAGCGTACGTCTTTCCAGGCGGGGAGGACGGATAGGACAATCCTTCAGGAAGTGTTCGGTACTGGCACAGTACAGGCAGAGATTCTCCATGCGGCGTCGTGTCCTCTCTTGAGGTGTCAGGCGAGACCGGTCAACTTGCATAGCCTCCACGGCGGGAGGCCCAGGAACGGATTGCAGAGGACCAGA
Source organism: Hyla sarda (assembly GCF_029499605.1). Classification (NCBI taxonomy): domain Eukaryota; kingdom Metazoa; phylum Chordata; class Amphibia; order Anura; family Hylidae; genus Hyla; species Hyla sarda. Next base: position 535,144,276 of record NC_079189.1, read on the forward strand.
GGAGAGAGGAGCCGGGGAGAAAAAACGCCTCGTGCGAACAAAGTCCATATCCTGGCGGAGCTCCTGACGCCTTTCGGAAAAACGCATGTCAATGCGAGTGGCAAGGTGAATGAGTTCATGTAGATTAGCAGGGATTTCTCGTGCGGCCAGAACATCTTTATTGTTGCTGGATAGGCCTTTTTTAAAGGTCGCGCAGAGGGCCTCATTATTCCAGGATAGTTCTGAAGCAAGAGTACGGAATTGTACAGCGTACTCGCCAACGGAAGAATTACCCTGGACCAGGTTCAGCAGGGCAGTCTCAGCAGAAGAGGCTCGGGCAGGTTCCTCAAAGACACTACGAAATTCCGAGAAGAAGGAGTGTACAGAGGCAGTGACAGGGTCATTGCGGTCCCAGAGCGGTGTGGCCCATGACAGAGCTTTTCCAGACAGAAGGCTGACTACGAAAGCCACCTTAGACCTTTCAGTAGGAAACTGGTCCGACATCATCTCCAGGTGCAGGGAACATTGTGAAAGAAAGCCACGGCAAAACTTAGAGTCCCCATCAAATTTATCCGGCAAGGATAATCGTAGGCCTGAGGCGGCCACTCGCTGCGGAGGAGGTGCAGGAGCTGGCGGAGGAGATGATTGCTGAAGCTGTGGTAGTAGCTGCTGTAGCATCACGGTCAGTTGAGACAGCTCGTGGCCTTGTTGCGCTATCTGTTGTGAGTGCTGGGCGACCACCGTAGTGAGGTCAGCGACATCTGGCAGAGGTACTTCAGCGGGATCCATGGCCGGATCTACTGTCACGATGCCGGCTGGCAGGAGGTGGATCCTCTGTGCCAGAGAGGGATTGGCGTGGACCGTGCTAGTGGACCGGTTCTAAGTCACTACTGGTTTTCACCAGAGCCCGCCGCAAAGCGGGATGGTCTTGCTGCGGCGGTAGTGACCAGGTCGTATCCACTAGCAACGGCTCAACCTCTCTGGCTGCTGAAGATAGGCGCGGTACAAGGGAGTAGACAGAAGCAAGGTCGGACGTAGCTGAAGGTCGGGGCAGGCAGCAAGGATCGTAGTCAGGGGCAACGGCAGGAGGTCTGGAACACAGGCTAGGAACACACAAAGAGACGCTTTCACTGGCACAATGGCAACAAGATCCGGCGAGGGAGTGAAGGGGAAGTGAGGTATAAATAGGGAGTGCACAGGTGAACACACTAATTGGAACCACTGCGCCAATCAGCGGCGCAGTGGCCCTTTAAATCGCAGAGACCCGGCGCGCGCGCGCCCTAGGGAGCGGGGCCGCGCGCGCCGGGACAGGACAGACGGAGAGCGAGTCAGGTACGGGAGCCGGGATGCGCATCGCGAGCGGGCGCCACCCGCATCGCGAATCGCATCCCGGCTGGAGACGGTATCGCAGCGCACCGGGTCAGTGGAGCTGCCCGGAGCGCTGCGGTAGCGAGAGTGAAGCGAGCGCTCCGGGGAGGAGCGGGGACCCGGAGCGCTCGGCGTAACAGCCTGCAGCGGACTAGAAGTGCCACAATAGAATTATACACCAAATAGACGGTGTGGATGTGTAACAATTAGAATAATACAATACAGGAATATGGGTGCACTACTGTGGTAGATGTATACAATGACATTGGCTATCCCTCAACACTGATGTTAAAATTGAGACATTCACCAGTATATCCTTATATGAAGGATATACCAGAGCACGCACACCAACGTCAAGGTTTCTCAAATGGCACGGGACCTAACGCTAACCTACCTGTGCATGATAAGCAAAAACCAGGGGCCAGTGGGCAATTACGGCAGTATTAGGCCGACTCACAGCCTCCTCCCAGGGACCCTCCAGCGTGACTGAGCACACATACAATGGGAGGAGGGAGACAGACTGCAAGCCCCACCTAAATTGGCTAATATAGGTGCATGGCCTTAATCTTAATTCCACCAGAAGAACTGACGTCAATTCTTGAGGCAGAATGAGCGAGAAAACATCCCACTGAAGTCAATGGGACTTTGTATTTCTCCAAATCTGCTCACATTCCACTCCAGTGAAGCACCATTTCGGCTTTATTTCTGCTTCTTTTTAGCATGAAACAGAAAGAGGATTTTTAGGCTGAATCTTCCTCTTGGTGCACATAGCTAAACTCCTGTAGAATTGTCACTGTTTCCTGAACTGTAAGAGTCTTCTATACGGTTACTATACTGCTCAAAGCGAAAGGATTCATACTTGTCAATCTCGGTAACTGAAAGTGAGTATGATCCAAAAGTACAATAAGAAAAACGTATTCCTAAATCCCCTAATTATAGCCTTAGCATGGCAAAGTCTGGCATAGGGCTGGTGGACATGTCTCCCAAGTTTCATTACTCATCACTGACATCTCTCCTTTCAGATATTTTAAACACATCCCAAAAAATATCCACAATACTATAATTATACAGTAAGACGGTGAATCACGATAAAAGGGACAGATTCATTTCTCCTTTTAGAATGACTGGATGGGAGATACCAGTGACTCATAATCTCTGACTCACACACTCTCATTCGCGGTTGTATGACAACGTATTGGACGTGATGTACAGTTTTGGGTGATATTTTGTTTTATAGTCTTGTGACTGTTTTACCTGACTTATTATATAGAGTTGTCATGGAGTAATAGCTCCAGTAGTCTTATCCATTCCCAGGAGAATTGCACAAACAAGAATAACATTGCTGCATTTACTAGACAAAACTATGTACTTCAGAGAAAGGTTACCAGCTCCCACAGGAAAGGTAACACTGATTTTCCAAACTTCTGAATGTAATATTGTCTAGTTCTTTTCATTAATGAACACTTTGGTGAAAATACATGTAGCCTGGTTGGCATTAGAAATATTAGGACCCCATATAGTTAAATAGTCAGGGATTTCCCTAGCTGGCCCTGGATTCCTTCATCTGCAGTTTTTTATTTATTTATTTATTAAAAAAATTTTTACACACACGTGCTACTTACTGTCCATGGTCCATCTCTATTTGACTCCTTCCCCTAGGCTCTGAGTCGTTCTTCTCTTCCATTTATTCTACTTTCAGGGGGAGGTTTATCAAAACCTGTGTAGAGGAAAAGTGGTGCAATTGCCCATAGCAAGGCAAGGCCCTTATCCAAATGAAAGAAGCAATCTGGTTGCTATGGTCAACTGCACCACTATTCCTCTACACAGGTTTTGATGAATCTCCTCCTATGTCCCTGCCTTGCCCTTTCGTGTCCTTGCCTTGAATGTTGCTATTTACTCCCCGTCGTTGGCCTTGCCTATTTTCTACCTACAGCATGATTATCTCTGTAACTTCTGGCCTTCCTGATCTATTCCAAAAAAGGAAAGTGTCCTCAGAAAAGGGCTTATTATTTAAATAAGGTTTTTATGTTTACCCTATTTTGTGTGAATTTTGGTAATGTTTTTGTCAAATTTTCCATTTTACTGTCTAAACTTTGAAGTACATTGCAAACCCCTGGCCATGCCTATCTGGCTGTTGGTGACTCCAAGAAAAATCGATTTTTAAGGACAAATAAGACTATTAAACAACAGCCAAAGGTATGGCAACATTAAATGTGTACTCGGCCCCTTGACATCTTATCCCCTATCCTTTGCCTGATCGTGGAGATCAGGCCGCTGGAACCCCCAGTGATCTCTGGGTGGCACCCTGGTGTCCTGAACATTTTTGCTTAGAATGCTGGGTTCGGGTGGCCATGACTCCATGCCACGCCCCTCCAGTTATGTCTATGGGGAGGGCATAATGGCACGTCTCGGCCCCTCCCATAGCCATATATGTTGGGGGCGTGGAGTGACATCACGACCACAGTTGCCCAAACCCAGCGTTCTTAACAAAAATATTCTGAATGCAGGGGTGCTGACTGGAGATGGGGGAGGGGGGGGGCAGTGGCCAACCACCCCACAATCAGACATCTTATACCCTATCCTTTGGATAGAAGATTATATGTCCCCCTTTAAGCTTCTCACCATCTTTCACATACTGGGCCATCATGACCACCATGATTTTCCAGCACTGCCTTAAGCCTCTTGGGCATGGAGTTTACTAGAACTTCCCAGGTTGCCATAGGAGTCTGCGTCCACTCCTCCATGACAAGATCACGGAGCAGTGTATTGGATGCTACAGTCACTAGTGACCTCTCCTGTCAGATGCGGCCGGTGGCCAGCAACAAGTCACAGCCGGCCCCTGCAGGGAATAACACTGATTCTGAGTCATTCTCCCGACATACCTGGTATATGTCATATAATATTGCACTAAATCACTTGTAATCCCAACGTCCACGGCATGTCAGTTTGTGGGAAGGGGTTAATAAATAGATATGAACAGTGTTAGTCTGTGTGTGAGGCATATTTTTTTTCCAAAGGCAGTATACCTGGCTTACGGTCTAGCACAGGGTATACATACTTGCCATGACCTTGCGTTGTGCTTGTAGCTTAAAAAGGATTTGTGCAATAATATATTAGGCAGTAAAGAAGAAGTAAAACCAGATTCTCTTGTCATGTTTCTAAAGAGAACTGGTATTTATACTAGGAAAAATCGGGTTCTGCACCATTTCACAGCATTGCTACAGAGATATACTGCTCTAATACCTAGGGTTTTGTTTTTATAGCACACTGTATTAACATGGTATCACCTAGGCCAGTGTCTACCAAACATTGTGCATGCAGCTATTGCAAAACTACCACTCCTAGCATACCTGGACAGCCGAAGGCTGGAATGGAACAATGTGCCCCTAGGCCAGTGTTTACCAAAAAATTGTGCATGGAGCTGTTGCAAAACTACCACTCCCAGCATGCCTTGTCTTGGAAACATTGCACTAAATGCTGAAGGTGACCACCGCTAATAAATTAGGATGATGTGTTTTTCACAATTAGGTGTCACATAAAACTTTGCAAAAAAAAATAAAGAAAAAGATGTCTCCATGGTAACAGACTACGAACATACTCTGTGCAGTCTGATCCTGTAGTTCTGTTTTTTCAATCTGTCCTTTTCTACATATATCAGTATTTTGTAGGTTAGCAGAAGTCAGAGAACAGGTTAAAAAAGGAGGACTGCAGGAAAACTATTTTGGGTCTATTTTAGACATGTGCAGAACCCAAAATTTTGTTTCTTTTCGTTTCGTTCGTTTTCGTTTTCAAACATTTTCGGTTCTGTGAATATTCGGAATGCTGTTAATTCGTTATATTCGGTTTTCGGATGCACAGGCAAAACATTTTTTCGTTTTCGGATGCATTCGTTAATAACATCGAATGCATTCGTTAATTCGGATCTTTCGTTATATCTGTAAAATTCGTCAAATTTAGCATTCGTTACTAAACGAAATGCACATTAGTTTCACTTGCTGATCCTCCTTTGTAATAAATAGCAGGTGTTACCTTAGGATTCTTGTTGTTTTCACCTTTTTTTTGCAGTTTTCTCTGTGTAGGAAGGCAAGTTTTCCTCAGGTAAACCCAATGAAAAAAATCTATCGTATTTTTTGCCGTATAAGACGCACTTTTTCTTCCCCAAAACTCGGGGGAAAAAGTCGGTGCGTCTTATACGGCGAATACACCCCTATCGCGGCGGTCCCTGCGGCCATCAACGGCCGGGACCCGCGGCTAGTACAGGACATCACCGATCGCGGTGATGCCCTGTATTAACCCTTCAGACGCGGCGATCAAAGCTGACCGCCGCGTCTGAAGGGAAAGTGACACTAACCCGGCTGTTTAGTCGGGCTGTTCGGGACCGCCGTGATTTCACCGCGGCGGTCCTGAACAGCCCGACTGAATAGCCGGGTTAGTGCTTACAGGACACCGGGAGGGACCTTACCTGCCTCCTTGGTGTCTTCTCCGATCAGGGATCCCCTGTATGGCCGGCGCTCTCCTTCCTCGTCATCACGTCGTCGCGTATGTGCGCCGGCATGCGTAACGACGCGATGGCGGCCATGGAGAGCAAGGATACCCGGCCGGCAGCAGAGACGTTACGGAGCGACGGGGACACGGCGACAGCGATGGAGCGACAACCAGGGCAGCGGTGACGGGTCCGGAGCGGCGGGGACACGTGAGTATTACCTCCTATGCAGTGGTCTTCAATCTGCGGACCTCCAGATGTTGCAAAACTACAACTCATATATAGCCAAAAACAAAGAGACCCACAATACTAATATTATTTCAAAAAATATAACAATCTTTATGAGACAATAAAAAACGGTTTAAAAAAATTAGTAAAAGGCAGAGGATGACCTTACGCAGGAGACAACAGGTGCCAGTGGACCTGGTATGGGTAATGTAGGTATTCAGTCAAGAGCATACATAATATAAGGCTGGCGTAGCTGCATGCTTATAAAGACTACCTGTCATATACCCAAAGGCCAGGAGCTTGGTGCTCCTGGCCTTTGGGTATATGACAGGTAGTCTTTTTTAGGTATTTCCTATTTATGTCTGTTGTATTGCATTGCTGCTTCCTATGTTACCTCAATGTATGTTAGATATTATATCTATTGTTACGATATTATAAACATGCAGCTACGCCAGCCTTATATTATGTATGCTCTTAACTGAATACCTACATTACCCATACCAGGTCCACTGGCACCTGTTGTCTCCTGCGTAAGGTCATCCTCTGCCTTTTACAAATTTTTTAAAACCGTTTTTTATTGTCTAATAAAGATTGTTATACTTTTTGAAATAATATTAGTATTGTGGGTCTCTTTGTTTTTGGCTATATATTGGTACCACCGGGACCTACATACGGCACGTATTGTTTTGCCGTTTTTGTTATTTGACTAAATTAAAACTACAACTCCCAGCATGCCCGGACAGCCAACGGCTGTCCGGGCATGCTGGGTGTTGTAGTTTTGCAACACCTGGAGGTCCGCAGGTTGAAGACCACTATTGGGTTCAAAATCTTTATTTTTTTAGATTTTGCACCTATAAATTGGGTCTGTCTTATACATCTTATATGTCCTGTAGGGCGAAAAATACAGTAATTCATTCCTTACCTTCGGTTTACTGATAACGAATGCATTAGTTATTCGTTAACATGCATTATTCGTTATACGTTATTTAACGAATTCATTTGTTAACTGTATATTCATATTCGTATTCTTTTTCGGAAATATTCGATTTTTTTTCGTGCATTCGGATTGTAACAAACACCCAAAAACGGGAAAATTTGTTAAGTTTAGTATTCCTTCCGAAACGAATTACACATGTCTAGTCTATTTGTAGACTTACCATGGACACAGGATTTGTTCAGAAAATGTAGCATTTTGATGCTGCAGAATAAAATGTATGTGATCAAATTTTAGGTAACTTTTTGCGTAATGATTCCTTTTACTTGTTGTCATCACTTACACAGTGTGGATATCTGTTTTGCTTGGCTTGCATGAATGTAGGGCGCTGGCATTAGTCTCTGCATGTAACAATAACCTCGATTTAGTTACTCGTCCATCCAGTTTGCAAGCTGTTTTAATGACCTAGTCATTGATTTCACCACTAGGGAAGCACTGAACGTCAGAAAACCTCTTTGCACAGTTTCTGATAACTCTGCTCAGAAAGAATGAAAAGAATGTCCAAGGTAAACTATGTCAGATTAGCAAAATTGCTTCATGTCTTCACAAGTTGTAAGTAGGTTGTTTAGGGGAAGAAAACTCAGAATCTGTATACATAGCTCAGTAGATTTACTGCCTGGCTATAAAGAGTGCGTAGGAGTCACTGCTAATGTCCTCCACTAAGATGCCGTCATCATGAGCGTCCAGTAGGTTTAGCCGACCTCATCGGGCAATTTTATTTGGGTGGGGGGAGGGGGGTCCGATGAGTGTGTGCTGTCCCAGCACACACTCAAGCATGCGTGCAACACATATGCTGGGCCCACTAAGAGACTGTCTGTTGTATATGAAATGTTCAAGCACTTTATTACATGCTTATTTATGTTTCTCATATCCACTGTATAATATGTTATTTATGTGTGTTGTACCTTTAAGAGCAAGGAGCAGTGTAAACCAGGTGACCATGCCTGCCCAATGGGAACCCCCAAATTCTGTAGTGTATGGTGTAGTGGGGGAGGAGCTGCCCCTGTCTAGCTCCATGCTAGAGAGCTGAGCTCAAGTGTGGAAAAGAGGTGAAGTTGTGTGTGGAGAAATCCTGAGGGAAGCCTGAGAACAAATCTATTCTCAATCCTACCCATCCATTCTGCAAGTGATCCCCCGTGCAGTGGAAAGTCAAGCCCTGGCAGGGAAATCAATTGGACCTTATCAGAACCCTAGCCGGCGTGGAGAAACTACAGTCTCTAATCTCAAGTCAGTATTTATCAAGTGGGGGAAAATGAATAAAAAGCCTTCAAAAATTCTTATCAAAATTAAAAGAATACTGATAAAAACTACACATCCCTGCACAATGTGTGCCCTCATACAGCCCCTTTAGGGAAAAAAATTGTTATAGGGGTCAGAATAGGACAATTTTAAAGGGGTACTCCCGTGGAAAACATATATTTTTTTTTTTTTAGGTCTTTATAAGTCAACTGGTGTCAGAAAGTTAAACAGATTTGTAAATTACTTTTAGTTTTGTAAATTCTGTTCTTTTTGAATTTCTTTTTTGTCTTGTCCACAGTGCTCTCTACTGACACCTCTGTCCATGTCCGAAGCTGTCCAGAGCAGTATAGGTTTGCTATGGGGATTTTCTACTGCTCTGGACAGTTCCTGATACGGACATCAGGTGTCAGCAGAGAGCACTGTGGACAAGACAAAAAAGAAATTCAAAAAGAACAGAATTTTCTCTCTAGCTTACAGCTGCTAAAAAGTACTGGACGGGTAAAGATTCCTTAAAGGGGTACTCCGGTGGCCAACGTGTTTTTCCGTTTTTGACGTACCTTATTTGTTTTGTTTCATTTCTATTCTTGTTGTTTAGGTGACTCTATTTCTGTTCTTTGTTGTCTTTTTATCCCCCACTTTCTTTTCCTATCTTTCCTTCTATATCCTGTTTCTTGCTGTGCTGAAAACTACAAATCCCAGTATGCCACATGCCTTGCTGGTTTGGGGCGGCTCCTTTTTTTTTGTTTGTTCCGCCCTTTAACCACCCTACTATTTTACCGGGACAGCCCCCTTATACACAGCACACTAATATAATCAGCCCTGGTTGGGATACACTGGCATACACACAAAAGGGACTACAACTCCCAGCAAGTGTCATTCAGGAGTCTTCAGTCTGTTGTATAACACCAGCATGCTGTCTCTGTAGTCTCCTGGGGGTTGTAGTTCACCACACCATAATAGGGCATACACCAGTGTTTCCCAACCATGCTGCCTCCAGGTGTTGCAAAACTACTACTATCAGCATGCCCTGATAGCCAAAAGCTGTCTGGGCATGCTGGGAGTTGTAGTTTTGTTACAGGTGAAGACACCCTGGTTGGGAAACAATGCACTTTGTTTGTAATATACTGAATAGGCTAGGCCAGTGTTTCCCAATCAGTGTGCCTCCAGCTGTTGCAAAACTACAACTCCCAGCATGCCCAAAGACTGTCAGGGAATGCTGAGAGTTGTAGTTTTACAACAGCTGGAGGCACACTGGTTTGTAAACACCAGCATACACACACATAACAGGGACTACAACTCCCAGCATGTGTCATTCAGGAGTCCCCCCCCCTCCTTCACACACAGAAATCATCCCCAGTCTGAGATTTATTCCCCTGCAGTCTATACATCCCCGGCCCGTGCACTTTGTCATCCTCCCCTTCACATAACACTCTTATCTTCTCTGTCTTCTTTCAGTGCAGACCTGCGTCCTCAGAAGACAGAGCAGGGGGAGGGGAGATGAGGAGCTGTGTATGTCCTCTCTCTCCCCCTGCTCTGTCTTCTTGCTCTCATGCAGACTGTTGAGACCCAATTAGCTCCTAGCAGGCTATAACTCCCCCTCCCCCTTACTGCAATAAATAATTAAATAATAACTGACACAACAACAATTTAACTTTTCCATGGGTGGGAATCGGCCACAGCTTTATTTATAAAATTACTTATATAAATAACAATTTAACTGTAACAAAGACACCAATCGGCTTCTTACCAACCCGAGAGGTGCTGCCACACCGTTCTATGTGGAGGTCTACCCCGGGTTGACCCCGCTTTCACTGTCTTCTTACCGCCAAGCTGTGACTTACAATAAACAGATACAAAAAAGGGAGGGAGGGCAAAACTCCAGGTCCTGGGCAGATTGAGGGGGGAAGGGAGGCACCAAAGCTATAAATACCCAGGGGAGGGCCCCTGAAAGCCCGGGAAACTATTAAACCCCTGATTGGTGCACTCCTTCCCCCCCACCCATAGGACATACCACTATAGCCACTGGCAAGTTTTACAGGCGGGGGAGGGGGCTAAAACCTTGCCTGTATATTTCTTAACCCCTTACTGCTCACCAGTCAGGGGGCAAGCTAGTTATGCACAGCTTGCCCCTCCAGACCTGTGTCCTCCGGGAGGAGGAGATGAGGGGGCGAGGCCTATCTCTGTCATGCAGTTCTGAAACAACAGAGTGTTAGACATAACCTTTTGGGGCTAAACAAAGTATAGGCAGACAGTCTGTTGTTTCACTGAACACTGCAACAGGAGCAGGAACTCTTTTATTACTTATGAGGCAAAGACAAAACAAACGTAACACTGCCATCTAGTGATCATACAATGTAGTAGGCACACAGCAATGACATACAGTGGTTGTTGCTCATTAAATACAAACCTTGTATGCTAACACCCCCACTCAACAACTTCTATCTATGTCAATCCCATTTCTGATCTAAGATCCACCATTCTGTTTCTAGCTAGTGGCTTTGTCAAAGCATCAACAATAATTTTTTCTGACTCACAATACACAAGTACAATCACTTTCTGATCAACTAAGTCATGAATGTAATGATGTCTGACATCGATGTGCTTGGTTCTTCCATTAATCTTCTCACTTGTTGCAAGCTTAATGCAAGCCTGATTGTCCTCAAATAAGACGGTAGGTTCCGATGTTGCTTCTCCAAGATCCTTGAGTAATTGCTGTAACCACACAACTTCTTGACTGGCATAAACTGCAGATATGTATTCAGCTTCTGTAGAGGACAACGCCACTGACAGCTGTTTTTTGCTGGACCATGATATAGGACTGTCTCCCAATTTTAATAAGTAACCGCTTGTGGATTTGCGTGTGCTGTGATCACCTGGCCAATCGGAGTCCACATATCCCACGAGGTTTAAATCACCACTTGCTGACGGTTTCAAATGTAAGTCTTTTGTCTTTGTCAGATATCTCATAACTCTTTTGATCGCATTCCAGTCTCTTTGACATGGTTTATCAACTCATCTGCAAAGAAGAGACATGCTGGCTGCAATGTCTGGGCGTGTCGTGGTTGCAATGTAGAGACGTGCCCCCACTGCTTGTCTGTATTGTTCATTGGATGTGAGAAGATCATCTTCTCCTTCTAACATTGGATAGGCTGTATCCATAGGTGTGCTTGCTCCTTTCGCCTCTGTCTTGTTGAATTGCTGAAGAATAGATTACATTTTTGCACTCTGATTCAACAGGAAACTTCCATCTTTCTCACGCTGGATGTCAATTCCAAGATATGTCACTTCACCTTGGTCTTTAGTTTCAAAGTGCTTGTTGGTACTCCTGTTAACTTTGCAATTTCATTGTTGTTTTTGTGAGCAATGATCAGGTCATCTACATAAATTAGCAGATACATCCACTCAGCGTCTACTTGTTTAGCATATAGGCACGGATCAGCTTTGCTTCTTGTAAATCCTTCATTCAGTAGAACTTGATTAATCTTCAAGTTCCATGCTCGAGCTGACTGTTTAAGGCCATAAAGAGATTTATTCAACTTGCAGACAAGATGCTCTTGTCCCTTTTACAAATATCCTTCTGGCTGTGACATGTAAATTTCTTCTTCAATATCACCATTAAGAAAAGCTGTATGCATGGCAGCCACTGTCATTAGTGTTCTGAATGTACTTTGTTTAGCAACTGGAGCAAAAGTAGCATCATAGTCCTCACCGAACTTCTGTGAGTAACCTTTAGCAACCAGCCTTGCCTTGTACCGACAGATTTTCCCTTCAGAGTTACATTTGGTTTTAAAAACCCATTTGCATCGTATGGCATGTTTACCTTGAGGTAGCTCTGAAAGTGTCCATGTCTGGAGATCTTTGAGTGATGTCATTTCTTTATCAGCGGCTTTATTCCGTACTTGTCTCTCATGCATTGGCAGTTTCTGCATCTCTTTCCATGAACCTGGTTCGGTTTGAACAGCTCTGCGAGCTATGTAAGATGAACGTTCAGCTGGAACACCTTTATTGATTCTGGTTGATTTTCTGACTGAAGGTATTTCTGGTTCAGTTTCAGGTTTTTGGTTCTTCTGCAGTAATTTCTATTTCTGTATCACTTTCCTTATTTTCTTGAGTGACTGATGTTTATTCTTTGTCAGTTTGAATAGTTTGTTGTTTAACCCCTTAAAGACGCAGCCCTTTTTCACCTTAAGGACTGAGCCCTTTTTCCCAATTATGACCACCGTCACTTTACGAATTAATAACGCGAAAAGGTTTTACCGAATATTCTGATTCTAAGATTGTTTTTTCGTGACATATTCTACTTTATTTTGGTGGTAAATTTTCGGCGTTAATTGCATCCTTTTTTGGTGAAAAATCCCAAAATTTCATGAAAATTTAGAAAATTTTGCATTTTTCTAAATTTGAAGCTCTCTAATTGTAAGGAAAATGGATATTCCAAATAAATTTTATTTTTATTCACAAATACAATATGTCCACTTTATGTTGGCATCATAAAATGGACATACTTTTGCTTTTTGAAAAAATTAGAGGGCTTCAAAGTAGAGCAGCAATTTTCAAAAATGTCATGAAAATTGCTAAATCTGAAGGGACAGATGTTACAGAACTACAACTCCCAGCATGCCTGGGCAGTCGAGGCATGCTGAGAATTGTAGTTTGGCAACATCTGGAGGGCTACTGTTTGGGCACCACTGTAACAGTGGTCTCCAAACTGTGACCCTCCAGATGTTGCAAAACTACAACTTCCAGTTTGGCCCCCCTAGTGGTTGCCACAGTAAAGATCGATTTACTTTCACTTTCAATTCCCCCCCCCCTCCACTGTCGATTCCCTACCTGAGCAAAGATCCAGCAGGCTCCAGCAAAGATCCCAGGTCCCCAGGCATCTTCTCCTGCAGAGCCCCTCGACATCCAGCGGCGGGCAGAACGGGGGTTGCCATGGCAACCCCCTGTCCTGCGCTGCCATTGGTCAGAACTCTGTTCTGAGTAATGGCAGGGGATAGGAGGAAATCGCAGCTTTGCGACCTCACTCCTATCCTTTAGGCTGATCGGGGCTGTTGCTGACAGCTCCGATCAGCCCTATTTTCTGGGTGATCGGGTCACCAGAGACCCGATCAGCCCGGAATTGGAGAAAATCGCATGTCTGAATTGACATGCGATTTTCTCCGATCGCCGACATGGGGGGGGGGGGGGGGGGGTTTCAGGACCCCCCCTGGGCGATGTGCCAGGGTGCCTGCTGAATGATTTCAGCAGGCATCCGGCTCCGGTCCCCAACTGGCTAGCGGTGGGGACCGGATTTCCCACGGGCGTATGGATGCGCCCTCGGTCCTTAAGGACTCGGAATGCAGGACGTATCCATACGCCCTGTGTCCTGAAGAGGTTAAACTTTGAGTACACAGATGTTTCATCAATAATCACACTTCTGCTGATTGTTACCTTGTTTGTGTCTTGATGTAAAATCCTGTATCCTTTTTGAGATTCACTGTACCCCACAAGTACACCTTCTTTTGCACATGCATCCCATTTTGTACGTTTTTCTTTTGGAATGTGTACATAGGCTTTACTTCCAAAAATTCTGATATGTCTTAAATCTGGTTTCCTTTTGTTCCACAGTTCATATGGAGTTTTGGTAGAAGCTTTTCCCGGCAAACAATTTTGAAGATAACATGCAGTTGTGATAGCTTCTCCCCAGTACGTAGTTGGCATATCAGCATCAAATAGCATGCTCCTCCCACTTTCACACAGTGCGCCGTTCATTCTCTCTGCAACTCCATTTTGCTCTGGGTTATATGGAACTGTTGTCTGGAACATAATTCCATGCTTCCTGAACATAATTCCATGCTTCCTGAGAATGGCTTGTGTTTTACCACTTGTATATTCTGAGCCATTATCTGTCTGTAGTACTCTGGCCATTCCGCCAAAAATATTATTCACTTGAGCGAGATACTCTTCTAATTTCTCTGGCACTTCATCCTTATTGTGAAGTAGAAATACTGTGGAATATCTGGAGTAATCATCAATGAAGGTCAGGAAGTACTTTTTCTTTCCTGGAGTCATAGTTTTCATTGGACCACAAAGATCTGAATGTATTAAGTCCAGAGGTTTTTGAGCTTTGCTGTTGGTCTGCTTGGGAAAAGGTGTACTTGGCAGTTTTCCTTTAATACAGCTGGTACAAATCATTATGTGATCACATGGATTAATCTTAATACCACTTGCATAGTTATTCTCAACTACCATATATACTCGAGTATAAGCCGAGTTTTTCAGCACAATTTTTCGTGCTGAAAACACCCCCCTCGGCTTATACTCGAGTGAACTCTCCGCCCTCAGTGGTCTTCAACCTGCAGACCTGCAGATGTTTCAAAACTACAACTCCCAGCATGCCCGGACAGCGCATGCTGGGAGTTGTAGTTTTGAAACATCTGGAGGTCCGCAGGTTGAAGACCACTGTTCAGACATTGACAGGTGGTGATGATGAAGGGGGGGGGGGGATGTTGACAGGTGGTGATGATGAAGGGGGGGTGGGATGATGACAGGCGGTGATGATGAAGGGGGGGTTGTGGAATGATGACAGATGGTGATGATGAAGGGGGAGTGTGGGATGATGACAGGTGGTGATGATGAAGGGGGGGGGGGGGGTTGTGGGATGATGACAGGTGGTGATGATGAAGGGGGAGTGTGGGATGATGACAGGTGGTGATGATGAAGGGGGGGTTGTGGAATGATGACAGGTGGTGATGATGAAGGGGGAGTGTGGTATGATGACAGGGGGATGATGACAGGCGGTGATGATGAAGGGGGGGGTGGAATGATGACAGGGAAATGATGAAGGGGGGATGATGATGAGGTTGTTAATGACGGGGGTCTGGATGATGACGGGGGGGGGGTGATGTATTTCCCATCCTAGGCTTATAGTCGAGTCAATAACTTTTACTGGGTTTTTGGGGTGAAATTAGGGGCCTCGGCTTATATTCGGGTCGGCTTATACTCGAGTATATACGGTATTTTCTTTATTGTATCAGAATTTCTGTGCCAAGTGTAGATGCAGTTTGAATGTTTCTCCTCTTTGGCTATTTTAATCATTTCACTGCAGTTCAGCTGATATAGTTCATCTATGATTTTAGTCTTTGCAAGCAAGCAATCCCCTTTTGATATGTCACCCTGAAATGTGACTACATTGCCTTGGTTAGTGAGTTTCTTTACTGGCAAAAGGTTGCTTTCAAGATCCGGCACATACAGAACTTTCCTCATATGGATCTTTTAATGATATCTGGAGAGATAGGACAGTATAGAAAGCCATCTCCTATTCCCACTGATTTCATGAATTGTCCATTAGCTGTAGTTATCCCTTCTGTTTTGTTTTCATCAAGCTGAGTGAAGAAACTTCGGTCATTTGTCATGTGACTTGTAGCACCTGAGTCCACACACCATGCTTGCACAGAGGTGACACCATTTTTGGATCCGAATGCATACTCCTTTGTTTCTATGACATTTGTAGCTTGTTGCAATGCACTTTGTTTTTGCATTCTAGCTTTCCAGATTCTACAATCTGCTTTTAGGTGTCCTGGTTTCTTGCACACAAAGCATTCCCGCTTTTCTAGCTGCACGTTACTGTGTTTATTTTTGTATTTCGTCTTTAAAGCTGTCTCTGAACACACACTCACATTACTCATGTTTTCAGTTTTGCGCTTGTATTCATCCACAAACTTGCCTTTAACATATCCCAGTGTCAGATCATCATCTGGACGTGCATCTAGTGCTGTGACAAGTGTCTCATAACTTTCGGGAAGTCCACTTAATAATAGCGCTGCTACATGGAAATCTTTTATCTCTCGCAGTCTCTCCACCATCTCTAAGGTCTGTCTTATATGGTCCTGCATGTCCTGGTCTTTCTGTAGCTTAGTCTGATAGAGCTTTCTGATTAAATACAGTTTATTGCTGAGATTAACTCTTTCATGTGCTTTCTGTAACTCTTCCCACATGTCTTTAGCAGTCTGACAGTTACATATATGTATGATTTGATCATCATCTATGCACAGGGAGATTGTGCGCTGCGCTTTCTGATCTCTGTCTAACCACTCCTCTGTGGGCTGTGCAGGTCTTGGTTCATTTATACATTTCCACGTACCTTCTCTTATAAGCAGCATTTTCATCTTGAATTTCCAAGATTGGTAGTTCTGATTTGTCAGATTTGCAATGGAGAACTTTGCTGAGGGGATGGCAGCAGCCATTTCTGCGGTTTGTCTTTCTGTTGCTGTCTCCTGCACTCAATTGCTCTAGATCACTGTATCTGGCTATATCCAGGGGTTATCTGTATTATATCCTGGGCTTCTGTAACATGTCCTGGGCCCATAACCTTTTGGGGCTAAACAAAGGACAGGCAGACAGTCTGTTGTTTAATTGAACACTGCAACAGGAGCAGGAACTCTTTTATTACTTATGAGGCATAGACAAAAGATGAACTCACAAACGTAACACTGCCATCTAGTGGTCATACAATGTAGTAGGCACACAGCAATGACATACAGTGGTTGTTGCTTATTAAATACATACCTTGTATGCTAACACAGAGAATAAAAATGCCATGATGTTGTCCACATCCTAATCCTAACATGTGGACAACAGTCAGAGATCCAACACAGAACTACAGAATAGAAGTAATTTACAAATCTGTTTAACTTTCTGGCACCAGTTCATAAAAAAAATAAATGTTTTCCACCGGAGAACCCCTTTAAGCATACTTATTTGTCAGAGCTTGACTAATACAATAAGAGAAGAACTGTATACATTAAGGTATTGTATGAATTGTATGAGGATATTGTATATGGCAGGTATCTGTGATGTGCGAGATGGTTCTTATGTCATTGTTCACATAAGTATTGTGATTATCTTGTTGGCTTTTTATTTGCATGCATCACTTTTTGGTTGTATTTCATAATAACATTTGTAAGTTTTATGATGACTAATTTTGTGATAAGATATATGTACCATGTGGACAATGGGGTATTTGTCCCCCTGTACTTTCATCCCTGTGTGTGTGTTCATCCCTGTGTGTGTTCATCCCTGTGTGTGTGTTCATCCCTGTGTGTGTTCATCCGTGTGTGTGTGTGTGTGTGTTCATCCCTGTGTCTGTGTGTTCATCCCTGTGTGTGTGTTCATCCCTGTGTGTGTGTGTTCATCCCTGTGTGTGTGTGTGTTCATCCCTGTGTGTGTGTGTTCATCCCTGTGTGTGTGTGTTCATCCCTGTGTGTGTGTTCATCCCTGTGTGTGTGTGTGTTCATCCCTGTGTGTGTTCATCCCTGTGTGTGTGTGTGTTCATCCCTGTGTGTGTGTGTGTGTTCATCCCTGTGTCTGTGTGTTCATCCCTGTGTGTGTGTGTGTTCATCCCTGTGTGTGTGTGTGTTCATCCCTGTGTGTGTGTGTTCATCCCTGTGTGTGTGTTCATCCCTGTGTGTGTGTGTGTGTTCATCCCTGTGTGTGTGTTCATCCCTGTGTGTGTGTTCATCCCTGTGGGTGTGTGTTCATCCCTGTGTGTGTGTGTGTGTGTGTGTGTGTGTGTGTTCATCCATGTGTGTGTGTGTTCATCCCTGTGTGTGTGTGTGTTCATCCCTGTGTGTGTGTGTGTTCATCCCTGTTTGTGTGTGTGTGTTCATCCCTGTGTGTGTGTTCATCCCTGTGTGTGTGTGTGTTCATCCCTGTGTGTGTGTTCATCCCTGTGCGTGTGTTCATCCCTGTGTGTGTGTTCATCCCTGTGTGTGTGTTCATCCCTGTGTGTGTGTTCATCCCTGTGTGTGTGTGTTCATCCCTGTGTGTGTGTGTGCTCATCCCTGTGTGTGTTCATCCCTGTGTGTGTGTGTTCATCCCTGTGTGTGTGTTCATCCCTGTGTGTGTGTTCATCCCTGTGTGTGTGTGTTCATCCCTGTGTGTGTGTTCATCCCTGTGTGTGTGTGTGTTCATCCCTGTGTGTGTGTGTGTGTTCATCCCTGTGTGTGTGTTCATCCCTGTGTGTGTGTTCATCCCTGTGTGTGTGTGTGTTCATCCCTGTGTGTGTGTGTTCATCCCTGTGTGTGTGTGTTCATCCCTGTGTGTGTGTGTGTGTTCATCCCTGTGTGTGTGTGTGTGTTCATCCCTGTGTGTGTGTTCATCCCTGTGTGTGTGTGTTCATCCCTGTGTGTGTGTTCATCCCTGTGTGTGTGTGTGTTCATCCCTGTGTGTGTGTTCATCCCTGTGTGTGTGTGTGTTCATCCCTGTGTGTGTGTGTGTGTGTTCATCCCTGTGTGTGTGTGTGTGTTCATCCCTGTGTGTGTATGTGTTCATCCCTGTGTGTGTGCTCATCCCTGTGTGTGTGCTCATCCCTGTGTGTGTGTTCATCCCTGTGTGTGTGTTCATCCCTGTGTGTGTGTGTTCATCCCTGTGTGTGTGTGTTCATCCCTGTGTGTGTGTGTTCATCCCTGTGTGTGTGTGTTCATCCCTGTGTGTGTGCATGTGTTCATCCCTGTGTGTGTGTGTGTGTTCATCCCTGTGTGTGTGTGTTCATCATGAGGCATAGACAAAAGATGAACTCACAAACGTAACACTGCCATCTAGTGGTCATACAATGTAGTAGGCACACAGCAATGACATACAGTGGTTGTTGCTTATTAAATACATACCTTGTATGCTAACACAGAGAATAAAAATGCCATGACGTTGTCCACAGCCTAATCCTAACATGTGGACAACAGTCAGAGATCCAACACAGAACTACAGAATAGAAGTAATTTACAAATCTGTTTAACCTTCTGGCACCAGTTCATAAAAAAAAAAATGTTTTCCACCGGAGAACCCCTTTAAGCATACTTATTTGTCAGAGCTTGACTAATACAATAAGAGAAAAACTGTATACATTAAGGTATTGTATGAACTGTATGAGGATATTGTATATGGCAGGTATCTGTGATGTGCGAGATGGTTCTTATGTCATTGTTCACATAAGTATTGTGATTATCTTGTTGGCTTTTTATTTGCATGTATCACTTTTTGGTTGTATTTCATAATAACATTTGTAAGTTTTATGATGACTAATTTTGTGATAAGATATATGTACCATGTGGACAATGGGGTATTTGTCCCCCTGTACTTTCATCCCTGTGTGTGTGTTCATCCCTGTGTGTGTTCATCCCTGTGTGTGTGTTCATCCCTATGTGTGTTGATCCCTGTGTGTGTGTGTTCATCCCTGTGTCTGTGTGTTCATCCCTGTGTGTGTGTTCATCCCTGTGTGTGTGTGTGTTCATCCCTGTGTGTGTGTGTGTTCATCCCTGTGTGTGTGTGTTCATCCCTGTGTGTGTGTGTTCATCCCTGTGTGTGTGTTCATCCCTGTGTGTGTGTGTTCATCCCTGTGTGTGTGTGTGTGTTCATCCCTGTGTGTGTGTGTGTGTGTTCATCCCTGTGTCTGTGTGTTCATCCCTGTGTGTGTGTGTGTTCATCCCTGTGTGTGTGTGTGTTCATCCCTGTGTGTGTGTGTTCATCCCTGTGTGTGTGTTCATCCCTGTGTGTGTGTGTGTGTGTGTTCATCCCTGTGTGTGTGTTCATCCCTGTGTGTGTGTTCATCCCTGTGGGTGTGTGTTCATCCCTGTGTGTGTGTGTGTGTGTGTTCATCCATGTGTGTGTGTGTTCATCCCTGTGTGTGTGTGTGTTCATCCCTGTGTGTGTGTGTGTGTGTGTTCATCCCTGTGTATGTGTGTGTTCATCCCTGTGTGTGTGTTCATCCCTGTGTGTGTGTGTGTTCATCCCTGTGTGTGTGTTCATCCCTGTGCGTGTGTTCATCCCTGTGTGTGTGTTCATCCCTGTGTGTGTGTTCATCCCTGTGTGTGTGTTCATCCCTGTGTGTGTGTGTTCATCCCTGTGTGTGTGTGTGCTCATCCCTGTGTGTGTTCATCCCTGTGTGTGTGTGTTCATCCCTGTGTGTGTGTTCATCCCTGTGTGTGTGTTCATCCCTGTGTGTGTGTGTTCATCCCTGTGTGTGTGTGTTCATCCCTGTGTGTGTGTTCATCCCTGTGTGTGTGTGTGTTCATCCCTGTGTGTGTGTTCATCCCTGTGTGTGTGTTCATCCCTGTGGGTGTGTGTTCATCCCTGTGTGTGTGTGTGTGTGTGTGTGTTCATCCATGTGTGTGTGTGTTCATCCCTGTGTGTGTGTGTGTTCATCCCTGTGTGTGTGTGTGTTCATCCCTGTGTGTGTGTGTGTTCATCCCTGTGTGTGTGTTCATCCCTGTGTGTGTGTGTGTGTGTTCATCCCTGTGTGTGTGTTCATCCCTGTGCGTGTGTTCATCCCTGTGTGTGTGTTCATCCCTGTGTGTGTGTTCATCCCTGTGTGTGTGTTCATCCCTGTGTGTGTGTGTTCATCCCTGTGTGTGTGTGTGCTCATCCCTGTGTGTGTTCATCCCTGTGTGTGTGTGTTCATCCCTGTGTGTGTGTTCATCCCTGTGTGTGTGTTCATCCCTGTGTGTGTGTGTTTATCCCTGTGTGTGTGTTCATCCCTGTGTGTGTGTGTTCATCCCTGTGTGTGTGTGTGTGTGTGTTCATCCCTGTGTGTGTGTGTTCATCCCTGTGTGTGTGTTCATCCCTGTGTGTGTGTGTTCATCCCTGTGTGTGTGTGTTCATCCCTGTGTGTGTGTTCATCCCTGTGTGTGTGTGTGTGTTCATCCCTGTGTGTGTGTGTTCATCCCTGTGTGTGTGTTCATCCCTGTGTGTGTGTGTTCATCCCTGTGTGTGTGTTCATCCCTGTGTGTGTGTGTGTGTTCATCCCTGTGTGTGTGTGTGTGTGTGTTCATCCCTGTGTGTGTGTGTTCATCCCTGTGTGTGTATGTGTTCATCCCTGTGTGTGTGCTCATCCCTGTGTGTGTGCTCATCCCTGTGTGTGTGTTCATCCCTGTGTGTGTGTTCATCCCTGTGTGTGTGTGTTCATCCCTGTGTGTGTGTGTTCATCCCTGTGTGTGTGTGTGTGTGTTCATCCCTGTGTGTGTGTGTTCATCCCTGTGTGTGTGTGTTCATCCCTGTGTGTGTGTGTTCATCCCTGTGTGTGTGTGTTCATCCCTGTGTGTGTGTGTTCATCCCTGTGTGTGTGTGTTCATCCCTGTGTGTGTGTTCATCCCTGTGTGTGTGTGTGTGTGTTCATCCCTGTGTGTGTGTGTTCATCCCTGTGTGTGTGTGTTCATCCCTGTGTGTGTGCTCATCCCTGTGTGTGTGCTCATCCCTGTGTGTGTGTGTTCATCCCTGTGTGTGTGTTCATCCCTGTGTGTGTGTTCATCCCTGTGTGTGTGTTCATCCCTGTGTGTGTGTGTGTTCATCCCTGTGTGTGTGTGTTCATCCCTGTGTGTGTGTGTTCATCCCTGTGTGTGTGTGTTCATCCCTGTGTGTGTGTGTGTTCATCCCTGTGTGTGTGTGTTCATCCCTGTGTGTGTGCATGTGTTCATCCCTGTGTGTGTGTGTTCATCCCTGTGTGTGTGTGTTCATCCCTGTGTGTTGTTAACGTCTCTTGATGTTTTTGCAGTTTTGCATCAATAAAGTGAATTCTTGTATTTTTAAATGATATCGGGGGAGATTTATTAAAACTTGTCCAGAGAAAAAGTTGCGCATAGCAACCAATCAGCTCGCTTTTTTCATTTTTAACAAGGCCTCTATACAGGCAGAACCACAGTTTATTGTCTCTATCCACATGCTATGTAAGAAGCCTCCAGACATCCTGTGTACTATGTGACTCAGGTGATAACTGGCAGAATAAGTTGACATTTCCTTTTGACATAACATCTGCAAAAAAGTGACTACATCGCTCCATGACAAGATCCTCTGTGAATACACAGGCAGCTTTGTGTGCAACATAGAAAGGTATTTCTACTTCCCAGTTTCTGTTATTTCATTTAACATTTTGCATCGAATAAAGACAGTTTGTTATCATGAAAAGTATATTTTTAATAATAAAAAGTGATTTTTCAGGTGAGGGAGGGGAGACACATTAAAAAGTACCTGTCAGGTCCTTTGCCCCACACTCCATCCCAGGACCTTACAGGTAAGGCTGCTTTCACACTGTAAAATTCATCCATTAAAAGATCCGTTATAAACGTCCGTTAGAAAAGTCTTAATAACGGTGTTAAAAGTCCATTACAAAATCCCATTCAAGTCTATGGGATTTTTTGATTATCCGTTATGATCCTTTATAGTCCTTCATGAATAACGGCCGTTAGTTTCTGACGGAAGAAATAACAAGACATGCACTAATTTTTTTTCCGTAACAAGAAACGGATAAATTAACAGACATTATTTTTAACATTGAAGTCTATGGCCTGACGGACATTAGTAAATACACCCGTTAATGCCCGTTGTTATAACGGACGTTATTTTTACTGAGCATGCTCAGAAGAGGTGACATCAGCAGACTTCTGCAGTGCTGAGGGACTATTACTACTCCCATCATGGAACAGACTTGTTTCCATGATGGGAGAAGTAGTTCCCTGGCTGTGGGAGTCTGCAGACAGCTGGGGAGGCTACATTAGTGTTTGTACTACTACCCCCATCATGGAACAGAGTCTGTTCCATGATGGGGGTTGTAGTACAGGGGCTGAGGGATTGATCGCACCGGGTTTCACTTCTGATGCGATCTGAAGTTATTAAGCAAGGGAGCGTGCGGCATGCTCCGCAACCCTGCAATGTATCAGTGTGTTTTAACTTTCTGTTTTGAATCCCCTGCGGGGAGCCCTGAATGGCCAGTACCAAGGAGCCAATCAGGGCTCTCAGAGGGAGATTTAAAAATGAACATTGTGACTAGCAGGGGGACCATATCTATATTAAAAGTGCTGTGGGGGGCAAGATATATAGCGCTGCAGGCGGGGGCAGACATATAGCCTATATATCTAGAACCCCAGCAGCGCATTAGATATGACCCCCGCCAGCGCATTAATAAATATATACCCCCCGCCGGCGCATTAAATATATACCCCCGCAGCGCATGTATAATGTAGCCTCGCAGCGCTTCTATATACCTATGCCACAGCAGCGCTATATGTGAAAAGCATTCTAGCAGCAGCATCGGCCGCCCGATGCTGCTGAAATACTTTTCATACATAGTGCTGCAGCGGCATATGTATATAGAAGCGCTGTGGGGGGCAGATAACGCTATATGTCTGCCCCCCCCCAGTGCTTCTATATACATATACCCCTGTAGCGCTATGAATGAAAAGTATTTCTATTAGCAGCGCATAGTGCCGGCAGCCGTCTCCTGGCACTATGCGCTGCTAATAGAAATGCTTTTCATTAATAGCGCTACAGGGGTATATGTATATAGAAGTGCTGGGGTGCAGACATATAGCGTTATCTGCCCCCCACAGCGCTTCTATATACATATGCCGCTGCAGCGCTATGTATGAAAAGTATTTCTATCAGCAGCATCGGGCGGCCGATGCTGCTGCTACAATGCTTTTCACATATAGCGCTGCTGTGGCATAGGTATATATAGAAGCGCTGTGAGGCTACATTATACATGCGCTCCGGGGGATATATATTTACTGCGCCGGCGGGGGGGTATATACTTAATGCGCAGACATATATGTATTAAAGCGCAGGCGGGGGTCATATCTAATGCGCTGCTGGGGGGCTAGATATATAGGCTATATGTCTGCCCCCCCCCCTGCAGCTCTATATATCTTGCCCCCCAAAGCGCTTTTAATATAGATATGGCCCCCCTGCTAGTCACAATGTTCATTTTTAAATCTCCCGCTGAGAGCTCTGATTGGCTCTTCAGTACCAGCCATTCAGGGCTCCCCGCGGGGGATTCAAAAATGAAAGTTAAAACACACTGATACATCGCAGGGTTGCGGAAAATGCCGCCCGCTCCCCTGCTTATTAACTTCAGATCGCATCGGGCCTCAGAAGTGAAACCCAGTGCGGTCAATCCCTCAGCCCCTGTACTACAACCCCCATCATGGAACAGACTCTGTTCCATGATGGGGTTGTAGTACAAACACTAATGTAGTCTCCCCAGCTGTCTGCAGCCAGAGAATTACTACTCCCATCATGGAAACAAGTCTGTTCCATGATGGGAGTAGTAGTAGTCCCGGCTGTGGGAGTCTGTAGGCAGAGGTGTTTGGCCATACATACAGATGAATATTTGTTTATCTGTTAGCATCCGTTATTTCATGTTATTAAACATCCGTTTTTACACAGAAAACAGATGTTAAATAACGACGAATGCTCATAGTGTGAAAGCAGCCTAAGAGATCAGCATTCTGTTCTATCCTTCTGGTGATGCTAGGTGTTCAAATAAATGAGGTAAGATACAGAGTATATATCCCAGTATTACTGTATATGGTAGCTTTTGCTCACTCACTAATAATTGCCTATATGTGAACTCACATAAGCAATAGCAAAAAGGAAGAAATCTATCACTTCACTACCATATATTTAAAATTATTATAAAGTTTATTTATTAACACAAAGCTGCATACATTTTAAAGAAATATGTGGTGGCCGGGGGGGATGCAGGGCAGATGTTACCTTAGGGTCAGATAGCATTAACCCCTTGTATTTGTGTCCCCTGGGCCCCCTGCACCTGTTCCCCTTGTATAGTTATCTTTATGCTGTGTATTGTATATAAAAGTGTTATGTCTTTAAGAACCGTTGACATGTGATTAACCAGTGTCATGTGATTGTAACCCAGTGAGTTATCAGTGACCATGTGACCGTAGGGTGACCTATGGGACCCCTCCTAGTCTCCCCCATATAAGCCCTTGGAGGCGCTTTCTTGATTTCCAGTTAAATCTTTTCTGACGTCCAGTACAGTCAATTCCTAAGAGTGTGTCTGGAGTCCAGAGGAGGCCTCAAGTCAACCACGTAGCCACAAGTCTACAAGTCCACAACCCCCAGGTCCCAGTCAGAGCCTGGTAAGCAACAAACGGGGTATAGTCAGTCTAAGTCAAGTCAGTCAAAATCAACCTGTCTTCAGTCAGTGTGGACTGCATCAACATTGTCCCAGTCCACTGCAAGTCCCAGCAAGCTCTAAGGTCTCTGAAGTCACTGGTCACCTCCGTGGGCCTGGCTAAGCTGTATAGACTATTCCACCTGTCTAACTTAGTAAAGCTACCATCGCAGTCATTATTGCCTCCGTGCCTAGCCCAGGATCCAGCTGTAAACCTTGGTATTGAGGATAAACCACGCCCTGGCATCACGTACACAAGTGGTTAATGTCATCTGCCCCTAGGGTAATTCCATCTGCCCTCATCACACCCTCTACCACACTTATTGCTGCAATTATTTTATATCTGTGATTTTAGGATATTTGCAAGGGCCCTGCGATTTATCCCTTGCTGTATACATGAAGTTTACTTCTTATTAAATGTATTTTTATTCAGCCATTAAGTTGCATTCATGTGTTGGGGTAACTGCACACATGCATTTTAGCTTTGTACCTCTTATATACATGTATTGATTTCTTCCCAAGGTTACCTAGAGGACCACTTTTCTTTATGATCCATCCGAGTTGGTCTGTTAGCTGAAGTGTAACCTTTGTATGGTTCAGCAGCATTTTCCCTAAGGGTGCATTTACACTAGACATGTGCAATTCGGTTCGGCACGAATGTCTAATTTACCGAATTTTACCGTTTTCGGGCATTCGGACCGATCCGAATGCACGAAAACATATTTTGAACATTCCCGAATAGCCACGATAATACGAATAGCAAAGTAACGAATGCATTCGTTATTTCCCGAACACATGCTGTAAATAACGAATGCATTCGTTATCCGTAAACGAACGTAAAGAATTAATTCTGATAACAAAGATAATAAAAAGGATACAGATACAGTTTGATTTTTCGGATACATTCGGTATTCGGGTACATTCGGTAAATCATTTTATTCTTTTTTGGACTTTAACGATCCTAAAAAATTATGGAGATACTTTTTTATTAAAATTTCGTAGGGTACCATAAAAAAATCATAATAAAAAAGATACAGTAGTGATGGAAAAAATTGTATCTAACAAAATGTATCTTTTTTATTAGGAAATGTTTATTCATTTTTAAACAGGGATCAATTTATGTGAGCGGGTAAAGCACTAAAAATGTAGCCGACAATAGTAAAAATGTAGTGTGTGCGTGTTTGTCACTTCTTTAAAACATTTTTTAGGTAGTAATACTACTCCCAGCATGGAACACACTCTTCCATGATGGGAGTAGTAGTTACCTGTACTAATTGACAGATCGCAGGGGTCCCTTGCGATCCTCTTGTATAATGTATAGATGCGGCGGCCGCTCTTCTATGGTCCCCTGCACTCACGTATATATACACATATTCATATTTCCCGCAGAGCTGTGATTGGTCAGATGGTTCCAGCCAATCACAGCTCTCTGTGAGAAATAGGAATATGTGTATATATACGGCCGTGCAGGGGACCATAGGAGAGCGGCCGCCGCATCCATACATTATACTGGAGCATCACAGCAGCTGTCAGGAGTGATACCCGCAGTGATCTTTCCTTTACTACAAGTACTACCACTCCCAACATGGAGTACACTCTGCTCCATGCTGTGAGCTGTAGTACCTGCATTAATAGGTTGCAGCAGGTGTCAGAAGTTACACTCGCTGCGATATGTCTATTAATGCAGGTACTACAGCTCCCAGCATGGAGCAGAGTGTGCTCCATGTTGGGAGTATTAGTACATGCAGTAAGGGACAGATCCCAGGGATGTCACTCCTCCTGACACCCGCTGCGATCCTCCTGATGTGAATGTCGGGATCAGCTGTTCTCAGGGCTACAGAGCCGGGAGAACAGCTGACGCTGAGCCGTAGGTATACATCGTATATCTACTGCCCAGCAAGAACTTACAGTGAGCCTGCAATGTGTATACAGTATACACACTGCTCGCTCACTTAACCCCTTGCTGAGCTGTGCGCTATGCGCAAGCCCAGCAAGGGAAGAGTTAACTTACACTGCTGGACAGTGTAGGTTAACCCTTTGGGCGGTATACACTATATACAGCTATCTATAGATAGCTGTATACAGTGTATACAGAAGACGAAGTCCAGCTTACTTCCCTAGAGTCCCGGGCCGGGTTCGTGTAGCTCCCAGAAGGGAACAAGGCTAGTTAATCTGAAGCTCTGTTCACATTGTCCGTTTTGTATAATGTGAACAGACCCTTCTGGCAGTGTCTACCCAGACAGGGAGACTCCAGCTGTTGCTAAACTACAACTCCCAGCATGCCCAGACAGCCAAAGGCTGTCTGGGCATGCTGGGAGTTGTAGTTTTGCACCAATTGGTGGCTCCCTGTTTGGGTAGACATTGCATCATGGGTGCTCTCCCCAGCGGACAGCGCCAAAAATGTCATAACCAATTTCTTGTGTTTTTTTCTCTAATCATTTCAGATCCGTGTATGCAGAGGATTACTGCGGATTCGATGGATTACGGCAGATTATTATTTTTTTTCTTTTAATAAAATGGTTAACGAGGGCTGTGGGGGAGTGTTTTTTTTAAATAAAATAATTTTTCCAATGTGTTGTGTTTTTTTTTTAAATTGAATTTTCAGGGTTAGTAGTGGAAGCTGTCTTATTGACGGAATCCATTACTAGGCCAGGGCTTAGTGCTAGCCCCAAAAACAGCTAGCGCTAACCCCCAATTATTACCCCGGTACCCACCACCACAGGGGTGCTGGGAAGAGCCGGTACCAACAGGCCTGGAGCGTTAAAAATGGCGCTCCTGGACCTAGGCGGTAACAGGCTGGCATTATTTAGGCTGGGGAGGGCCAGTAACAATGGTCCTCGCCCACCCTGGTAACGTCAGGCTGTTGCTGTTTGGTTGGTATTGTGCTGAGAATGAAAACACGGGGAATCCTATGCATTTTTAAAAAAAAATTTTTTTATTTAAATAAAAATAAAAAAATGCATAGGGTTCCCCGTATTTTCATTCTCAGCACAATACCAACCAAACAGCAACAGCCTGACGTTACCAGGGTGGGCGAGGACCATTGTTACTGGCCCTCCCCAGCCTAAATAACGCCAGCCTGTTACCGCCTAGGTCCAGGAGCGCCATTTTTGACGCTCCGGGCCTGTTGGTACTGGCTCTTCCCGGCACCCCTGTGGTGGTGGGTACCGGGGTAATAATTGGGGGTTAGCGCTAGCTGTTTTTGGGGCTAGCACTAAGCCCTGGCTTAGTAATGGATTCAGTCAATAAGACAGCTTCCACTACTAACCCTGAAAATTCAATAAAAAAAAAAAACACAACACATTGGAAAAATTATTTTATTTAAAAAAACACTCCCCCACAGCCCTCGTTAACCATTTTATTAAAGGAAAAAAAAATAATCCGCCGTAATCCATCGAATCCGCAGTAATCCTCTGCATACACGGATCTGAAACGAGAAGAAAAAAAACAATAAAAATTGGTTATGACATTTTTGGCGCTGTCCGCTGGGGAGAGCACCCATGATGCACTGTCTACCCAAAAAGGGAGCCACCAATTGGTGCAAAATTACAACTCCCAGCATGCCCAGACAGCCTTTTGCTGTCTGGGCATGCTGGGAGTTGTAGTTTAGCAACAGCTGGAGTCTCCCTGTCTGGGTAGACACTGCCAGAAGGGTCTGTTCACATTATACAAAACGGACAATGTGAACAGAGCTTCAGATTAACTAGCCTTGTTCCCTTCTGTAGCTCCGCCCCTAATGACGTCATCACTAGGGGGCGGAGCTACACGAACCTGCCCGGGACTCGAGGGAAGTAAGCTGGACTTCGTCTTCTGTATACACTATATACAGCTATCTATAGATAGATGTATATAGTGTATACCGCCCAAAGGGTTAACCTACACTGTCCAGCAGTGTAAGTTAACTCTTCCCTTGCTGGGCTTGCGCACAGCTCAGCATGGGGTTAAGTGAGCCAGCAATGTGTATACTGTATACACATTGCAGGCTCACTGTAAGTTCTTGCTGGGCAGTAGATATACGATGTATACCTACGGCTCAGCGTCAGCTGTTCTCCCGGCTCTGTAGCCCTGAGAACAGCTGATCCCGACATTCACATCAGAAGGATCGCAGCGGGTGTCAGGAGGAGTGACATCTCCTGGGATCTGTTCCTTACTGCAGGTACTAATACTCCCAATATGGAGCACACTCTGCTCCATGCTGGGAGCTGTAGTACCTGCATTAATAGACATATCGCAGCGAGTGTAACTTCTGACACCCGCTGCGATCTGTCTATTAATGCAGGTACTACAGCTCCCAGCATGGAGCAGAGTGTACTCCATGTTGGGAGTAGTAGTACTTGTAGTAAAGGAAAGATCACTGCAGGTATCACTCCTGACACCCGCTGTGATGCTCCTGTATAATGTATGGATGCAGCGGCCGCTCTCCTATGGTCCCCTGCACGGCCGTATATATACACATGTTCCTATTTCTCACAGAGAGCTGTGATTGGCTAGAACCATCTGTAGTACTACCTAAAAAATGTTTTTAAAAAAAGTGGAAAAACACACACTCACTACATTTTTATTATTGTCGGCTAGATTTTTTGTGCTTTACCCGCTCACATAAATTGATCCCTGTTTAAAAATGAATAAACATTTCATAATAAAAAAGATACATTTTGTTAGATACAATTTTTTCCATCACTACTGTATCTTTTTTATTATGATTTTTTTTATGGTACCCTACGAAATTTTAATAAAAAAGGTATCTCCATAATTTTTTAGGATCGCTAAAGTCCCCAAAAAAATAAAAATTTACAGAATGTACCCGAATACCGAATGTATCCGAAAAAATCTACCCGAACACCCGAATACAGAATGTATCCGAAAAATCTAAACCGAAAATATTGCCGAACCGAAATTTTTTTCCAAAACGAAAAAACGAAACGAAATGAAAGGAAAATTTTTCTAGTGCACAAGTCTAATTTACACCACGATTCTTTCATATGGTGACCGGATCCGGCTAGGTGATGGGAAAACCAGGCGTTCACGTATTCCAGCTGACCCGGCCCGCATCTCATTTATTTGAATGAGCTGACTACTACGGTTTTCAGTCTGGTCACAAAACCAGATTTGGGGCAAAAATATGCCGACTGGAGTCACTATCTGGCTCATTAAAATAAATGAGATGCAGGCCGGTTTTTGCTGGGGTACAGAAGCACCCGATTTTCACATCTCCCAGCCAGATCCAGTCACCATATGAAAGAATTGTGGTGTGAATGCACCCTAAGTCCCCAAGAAGGGG
The DNA here is from genome assembly GCF_029499605.1 of Hyla sarda. Lineage (NCBI taxonomy): Eukaryota > Metazoa > Chordata > Amphibia > Anura > Hylidae > Hyla > Hyla sarda. The sequence continues at coordinate 535,174,787 of NC_079189.1, forward strand.
CCAGTCATCAAGATAAGGAATCCACTTATGCCTCTCACAATGAGCTCGGCCAGAACAGGAAGTCACAGAAACAGAGAATGTGTCGGCAGATAAGAACCATTTGGCCCATCTAGTCTGCCCAATAATCTGAATCCTATCAATAGTCCCTGGCCCTATCTTATATGAAGGAAAGCCTTATGCATATATATCATGCATGCTTAAACTCCTTCACTGTATTTGCAGCGACCACTTCTTCAGGAAGGCTATTCCATGTATCCACTACTCTCTCAGTAAAGTAATACTTCCTGATATTACTGCAGAAACCTTTTCCCCTCTAATTTAAAACTATCTCCTCTTGTGGTAGTTTTCTTCTTTTAAATGTGCTTTTCTCCTTTACAGTGTTGATTCCCTTTATGTATTTAAAAGTCTCTAGCATATCCCCTCTGTCTCTTCTTTCTTCCAACTATACATGTTAAGGTCCTTTAACCTTTCCTGTAAGTTTTATCCTGCCATCCATGTACTAGTTTAGTAGCTCTTCTTTGAACTCTCTCTAGAGTATCTATATCCTTCTGGAGATACGGTCTACAGTACTGCACACAATACTCCAAGTGAGGTCTCACCAGTGTTCTGTACAGCAGCATGAGCACTTCTCTCTTTCTACTGCTTATACCTCTCCCTATACATCCAAGCATTCTGCTAGCATTTCCTACTGTTCTATTACATTGTCTGCCTACCTTGGGGAACTCCGGTAGAAACAAGTGGAAAACAAATATTTTCAAATCAACTGGTGCCAGAAAGATAAACAGATTTCTAAGTTAAAAAAATCTTAAATCTTCCAGTACTTCTGAGCTGCTGTATGCTCCAGAGAAAATTGTGCAGTTCTTTCCAGTCTGACAGCAGTGCTCTCTGCTGACACCTCTGTCCGTGTCAGGAACTGTCCAGAGTAGAAGAATATCCCCATAGAAAACCTCTCCTGCTCTGGACAGTTCCTGACACGGAGAGAGATGTCAGCAGAGAGTACTGTGGTAAGACTGGAAAGAACTTCACAAATTTCCCTTAGCATACAGCAGCTGATAAGTACTGGAAGGGTTAAGATTTTTTAATTGAAGTGAATTACAGATCTGTTTAACTCACTGGCACCAGTTGATTTGAAATTTTTTTATTCCACCGGAGTTCCACTTTAAGTCTAGTGAAATAATTCCCCTTAAATCCCTTTCCTCAGATACTGCCAGAGTTCTGACCATTCTTCTAGTTTGCCTAAATCCTTTTCCATTTGGTTTATCCCTCCAGGAACATCAACCCTTTTGCATATCTTTGTGTCATCAGAAAAAAGACCAATATCTTACCATCAAGACCTTTTGCAATATCACTAAGGAAGATAGTCTCAGCTCACAAAGTACAAAGAAGAAGTGTGATGGATCCATACTATAAACACAGAACCTTGTTTGGACGCTTCTCTAAAAGAATGATCAAGTCCCTTGAATACTTCTTTGGGAGAAGTGTGGATCCATCACACTTCTTCTGTGTACTTGGTCTGGTTGCTGAGGATTACGGTGGAATCACGAGGCTGCTGATCCTCTATCTTTGCTTTGGTTGTGCCCATAGTGAAACCTCATCTGGTAGGCTGCCATTTGTTTACATACTTACACTCAGGGCTTCACTAGGTGGGCACCTTGTGCTTTTTTTTCCTTCTCACTCTCTATCAGCTCAGTTAAGACCTAGTGGCCAGCATGAAAAGATTTCAGAAATATATTTTTTTTCCCCAAAAAAATCTGGAAACATGATTTAAACATTAGGTAATTTTCTGATGTCACGTTCCCTTTAAGACCTCAGATGGCTCCTTTGACTGCCACACAAACATGGCAAAAGTATTTTTATTTGTTGCCCAAAAACAGTACAGCTTAAAAAACAAGTTTGATATCAACCTCTTGGGGACTCCTGCTCACGCGATATAATGCGGGGTCACGCGGTGTCGGTCATGAAGGTCCTGGCGTCTAACGGTAGCCGGGACCCAGGGCTAATAGCACGCATCACCAATCGTGGTAACGTGCGCTATTAACCCTTTAGATGCGGCATTCAAAGTTGATTGCCGCGTCTAAACTGTAAAACAAAAAGCATTCCCGGGAGCTCAGTTGGGCTGATCGTGACCATCGCAGTGAAACCATGATGTCCCAATCAATTAGGAAGCAAGCGGAGGGGGGGCTATATCATTGCAAAAAAAAAGATAATAAATGTGATTTAACCCCTTCCCTAATAAAAGTTCAAATCATCCCCCCTTTTCCCATAAAAAGAAAAAATAACATGTAAAAAAAAACATATGTGGTATTGCCTCGTGCATAAATGTACGAACTATAAAAACATATTGTTAATTAAACCGCACGGTCAATGGCGTACGCGCACGCGCAAAAAAAAGCCAAAATAGCATATTTTTGGTCACTTTTTATATTACAAAAAAATTTATAAAAAGCGATCAAAAAGTCAAAAACTTTATATGATGGCACAAAAAATGAGCCCTCATAACGCTCCATACGCAGAAAAATAAAAAAGTTATAGGGGTCAGAAGATGACAATTTTAAACTTATAAATTTTCCTGCATGTAATTATGATTTTTTTCAGAAGTAATACAAAATCAAACCTATATAAGTAGGGTAGAATTTTTATTGTATGGATGTACAGAACAAAGATAAGGTGTCATTTATATCAAAAAATGTACTGCATAGAAACGAAAGCCCCCAAAAGTTACAAAATGGCGTTTTTTCTTCAATTTTGCCGCACAATGATTTTTTTTTTTTGGGTTACGCCGTACATTTTTGGGTAAAATGACTGATGTCCTTGGTGTTAGAATTGGTGGTGCAAAAAATAAGCCATCATTTGGGTCTGTAGGTGCAAAATTGAAAGAGTTATAATTTTTAACCAAAAAAACGGAAAAACCCTGAGTCCCCAAGGGGTGAATAGAATTCCTCAGGATTCCTGAGAGCAGCATTTAACTTTGTGTCTGGTCTGACATAAGTGTTTTTGTGATTGTCCCAGGGTTCTGTGCAACTTTTTTTCTCGAAGAAAAACATGAGTTGCCCACAAGTCACAGTTATGCCAAGATTGTACAGCGATGCACGATTGACTTGATAAGCCCTAGGGTTCACACCAAATTTTTGCAATGCAGTTCCCGTATCAGGTTTTTGAATGAAAAACGGATTACTCAAAACCAGACTAGACTTCATCAAAACGTGTGTACAAATTTTAACCCGTATACGATTAAAAAAACGTATATGGTTTGAAAAATGATGTCTGGTTGCATCCGTTTTTAACTTTTTACTCTGTTCACTTTTTTGATTGAAATTCCAAGAAAAAAACATTTCAAAGTCAAAAACCGTATGGTGCAAACAGTATGGAACCGTACGCACATATGGTTCTGTACGGTTCCTATTGACTCCCATGTTAAAAAAAAAAACGTATATGGTTTCCATTCCGGACAAAACCGTACAAGATGCAAAACGGACACAACTGGATGCATCATTTGGCATATGGTTTTCAACGGAGAGTCAATGCAAACAATTTTCAATTCAGTTCTGTACGGTTTTCAAATTGAAAACGTATATGGGAACTGTATTGCAAAAACATGGTCTAACATTAGTCGGATTGCTTACAATGCTAAGCATTTGTAGTGGACACACTCCCTCTAGTGGGTGTTAATGGTTTTATATTTTGCAGCAAAAGAGATTCTATGGAATTGTTTTAGTAAACAAAAAAGAATAATGTAATAGTACCTGCTATAGGCATTAGCAATATTTTACTCATCACACAATTGAAATATTTGCTGATTTTGATCATTTATTTAAAGAGTAGCTCCCACCATCCTTTTTTTTTTTTTCTGTACCTGCCTATTGCCCATCTATCTCTAACCCCTTCTCTGTCTTCAAGGGGTACTCCGGTGAAAACCTTTTTTCTTTTAAATCAACTGGTGGCAGAAAGTTAAACATATTTGTAAATTACTTCTATAAAAAAATCTTAATCCTTCCAGTACTTATTAGCTGCTGAATGCTACAGAGGAAATTCCTTTCTTTTTGGAACACTGATGACATCACGAGCACAGTGCTCTCTGCTGACATCTCTGTCCATTTTAGCAACCATGCATAGCAGATGCATAGCAGATGCATGCTAAGGGCAGCTTGGTGGCTCAGTAGTTAGCACTGCTGCCTTGCAGTGCTGGGGACATGGGTTCATATCCCATTAAGGACAACAATAATTAAAGCGTTATTATTATTATAATAACGTCAGCAGAGAGAACTGTGGTCGTGATGTCATCAGAGAGCAATCCAAAAAGAAAAGAATTCCCTCTGTAGTATTCAGCAGCTAATAAGTACATGAAGGATTAAGATTTTTTAATAGAAGTAATTTACAAATGTGTTTAACTTTCTGGCACCAGTTGATTTAAAAGAAAAAAGGTTTTCACAGGAGTACCCCTTTAAGTTTTTTTTTTTTACTATCCTAGAAATGCCTTTTTGTCTGCCTGGTAGTGTGCTCACTTACAAGGCAGACTTCCCCAGCAGGCATGACAACACTGATGCCTGCTGGGGGGGGGGGGACTTCCACCCTTAGTTCACCTATACAGGGTGCCTCCAGCTGTTTCACCACTACAACTCCCAGCTTGCCCTGACATCTATTGGCTGTCAGGGCATGCTGGGAGTTGTAGTGGTGAAACAGCTGGAGGCACCCTGTAGTGCGAACAATAACTTTGTTATGGCCTCGGTGCTACCCCCGCAATGCCCCCCCCCCCCCTTTTGGTCCTCAGATCAGGTTTGTTAAAGTAAGGCACCAGAGTAGTCGAGTGTTGTAGGAATAGTGGCGGTCCATGCTGCAGATATGCACACTCCATTTCTATGGAGCTTTAGTACATTTCCTTACCTGTTGCCAGGATTTTCTTGCTACTGTATATTTACTCTTGCAGGAAATAACCTGGGAGCAGTGGGATTATGTAAAAATTTTGTATAAATGTTTTAGCTCAATCTTTATATTTTGCTCTGGTTATGAAATATGATGGTCTAATCCTGTTCCTGTCAATTAAAAAAAAAATAACTTTGACATGTCAGAAACATGGTATATGGGGTTCGTCCAATGAACCAAAACAGAGATTGCTGCGAGCCAGGGAGCGAAGCATGCTTCTACCCTTTTTTCTAATGATCGGTAGGTGACTCAGCAATGACACCCCAACTGATCAAAACTTTTGAAATATCTCTGTGACATGTCAAAAGTATTATTATTATTATTACCGTATTTATCGGGGTATACCACGCACCGGCCTATAACACGCACCCTCATTTTACCAAGGATATTTGGGTAAAAATTTTTTTCAAATATACATGAAAAAATGAGGGTGCGTGTGTGCGCGTGTATACCCCGATACACCCCCAGGAAAGGCAGGGGGAGAGAGGCCGTCGCTGCCCGCTTCTCTCCCCCTGCCTTTCCTGGGGTCTAGAGCGCTGCTGTCGGCCCTTCTCACCCCCTGGTTATCGGCGCGGCTGCCCGTTCTGTCCCCCTGACTATCGGTGCCGGCGCCGATAGCCAGGGGGAGAGAAGCGGCGCCGACAGCCAGGGGGAGAGAAGGGGCAGCGGCACCCATTGCCGGCGCCGCTGCCCCGTTGCCTCCCCCCATCCCCGGTGGCATAATTACCTGAGTCCGGTCCGCGCTGCTCCAGGCCTCCGTCGTGCGTCCCCAGCGTCGTTGCTATGCACGGCGAGGCGCTCTGACGTCATGCGCCGCGCCGTTCAGCGCATAGCAATGACGCCGGGGACGCACGACGGAGGCCTGGAGCAGCGCGGACCGGACTCAGGTAATTATGCCACCGGGGATGGGGGGAGGCAACGGGGCAGCGGCGCCGGCAATGGGTGCCCCCTCGGCGCCGATAACCAGGGGTGAAAAGAGCCGACAGCAGCGCTCTAGACCCCAGGAAAGGCAGGGGGAGAGAAGCGGGCAGCGACGGCCTCTCTCCCCCTGCTTTTCCTGGGGGTGTATCGGCGTATAACACGCACATAGACTTTAGGCTAAAAATTTTAGCCTAAAAAGTGCGTGTTATACGCCGATAAATACGGTATATATATATATTTTTTTTTTTGTGAAAGGGACACTTTAAACATTGAAGAATTTATAGTGATATTCTCTCTTATTTTCCATTTTACTATATACAGTATATTTAAATATAATCCTGATATCCTATAGTTTTATTTCTGGCCACTAATAATAAACTAAAACTGTTTATAATGTAATAATAAACTGACGCTGTTTATAATAATAATGTTATAATAAACGGACATTGTTTCTGTATAAGATAAAAATCAGCAGCCTCCTTATCATCTCATGCAGGATTACAGTGAAAGGTTACAACAATATATAAATGAGATCAGGCTATTTACAATAGGTGATGTCAGAGCTCAGCCTTTCTCCATCTCTGCACACTGGCCTCTACACAGGTCACAGAGCATGCCTAGAAAACTTCCCCTGTAGAAATCACTAGGGTTCTCCTTAGTCTAGCATTCCCTATGTTTATAAGCCTTGCTAAAAAGCATCTGTGATAGCCTGGGGGAGTAGGGTATGGGGAGTGCAGCTGTGCGGTGACTAAAGGGTGCTTGTTAACCCTTACTATTCGTGACACCAGGGTGCGGGCTCCTCAGTAAGGCTTGTCCTACCGCCACCCTTCCCAAGAGCGATAGAGAGGTAGATAATAATGGAATGTCCACAACCGGAGAGTTTGCTGAAACAGTTGTAACTTTTACTGAAGATTTTATGCAAGCTTCATAACCGGAACAGTTGCTATACATGCAAGCTTTCTTTGGAGATTGACCAAGGTTGGGACTTTAGCAATTTAGAGTCTTTAGGATAATATGCGCTGTTCCACTGGATTTAGGGGATTTAGTTGCCGTCCAGTAGTCACGGATAATTTAGAACTCACGGTTTAGTTCCGCCGAAGCCGGTAGGTTTTCAGGCCTAGCGTGTCTTTGCAAGTTGCGCATATCCGTCCTGCTAGTCCGGCATCCACGAGAGCAGTAACCCAAGAGAGCGATAATTGGCCACAGCTCCCTTATATGGGCAGGGGCTGGACTAGTGCTAATTGGTCCAATACTTGTGTCAATCACCATTACAAAGGATTATGGGTAACATGTGACCCAAGGACCTCCAAAGGTCCTCCAACATACCATAGAGGATATTACCATAGTCACATGACCGAAGGTCCTGCAACGCTAAACAAGGTAAGTACTATACATTATATTAAATATACAAAATTACTAAATATGTACATGTATCAACATTGTAGAATTAGAGTAGAGGAGAGGCGACTCTACCTGAGCGTAGTTACTCTGACTTTGGGGACCACCACACCAGGTAGGTATGCAATACGGTACCGGGACACCACAATCCCCCTTACTTAAAATAAGTTGGCCTCATCGTCTGTCCCCTAAGACAGAGGGACGAAGTGAAGGTCGGTTAATAACATTATAAAGCTACTTAACTTTTTCTGAGGTACATAGATTTGCTTGGGTAAACTCATGAACAGGATTGTTCATGAATTTAGTAACAGGAGGATATTATTTACATGAGATACATCCTACTTAACATTTTTAAAGCTTACTAGACATTTTGAATCTCACTATACATTTTTGCCATTTTAGTTACCTGTTTAGTACACTGAGAACTTTACTGGCTTGCCTGAGGCTTTCTACCAATAAACTGGCTACTAGGGTCCATTGGCTACACGCTCTTATCCCTAGAACACAACAGATAAACCTTACCTAGGTTACCTTTTGATTAGGTTTATTATGTTTAGCTCGCAAGAGCACCTACTGACCAGGCAGGGCATCTCGCACACGTAGGAGAGAGAAGATTTAGTGAACAGTGGCAGGAATTGGAAAATGACATTAGCTACAATTCCCAAAGCATTTACTTGAGTGTGAGATGATTTTTTTGTTGTTTGTTGTACTAAATTTAAGTGAGGTAAGTACACTTAAGTGATTATTTTGAGGTATTATGTGTGTAGTACTATGTGAGAGGTCAGTCTTGATACCTTAGGGGTAGTTTTCTGAGTGGACCTTTGAGACCGACGCAACACCTATTATTAAAAAATTTTATGTACACGTGTACAAGGCTAATTTTTCTGTGTACAATAACCATTTACATTGAGTTACCTTAGCACAATTATTTATTAAACACTCCAACAGGGTTCAGGTGCATTCACCTGATAAGTGCAATTTTAGCAAAGAATGTCACGTTCCTATTGAGGTATACACATGTAAACAGACGTGCAAGGATCAGAAGTCCACCTGCACTAAGAGTGCAAATATCACGGCTAGCGCTATTAGCCGGGCACACACTTATGAATCTCCTACCACTAGGAGTCTCTTGGTCTAAAGACCAGGCACAAAAGCTTGACAGTTATGGTTCCAACTTGAACAGTCTTAGCATAGTCCTGCTAGGCACACTTCTTAAACGTTGCAGAAAGTCTGTGAAGACAAAAAAAACCTTTAAGACAAGGTAAGTGTCACAGTTCAGAAGAAACTCTTGCGATGACGTCGTGCTCCTCGCCTGGAGCCTCTACCCCTCTCAGGATCACGAGCAGGCAAAGAGTTAATGTGGCTCTTCCACACCACATTAGTAAGGGTAGAGTGTAATACTGTAGGATTGAGACTAACAGTTGGTGCTGGTTGATTCGGCCCCACCTCCTCGTCGGGAGTGGGCCGCAGCACTTTCGTTGGTATCTGGTGGGCAGGCCAAACCTCCGTGTCGGGAATAGGCCTACGTACATTGGTTGGTACCTGCTGGGTAGGCCAAACCTCCTTAATAGGAGTAGGCCTGGGTACTTTACTGAAGGTAGAAGGAAGTGGCTGCTGCTGTAGTAATTCCGCCTCGGGTTCGTAGGTGGAGGCATCAGGAGCAGGCCATTTCGGCCTCAGCTGGAAGGGGTCCGCCTCCCAATTAGTAGAAGGAAAGTACTTGAAAGGAAGCTGGGTTGGAACGGCTGGTCTGGCGACTGCGGCAGCCCACTCTCCTCGCAGGCCCTGGACGGGGGTGTACTCCACTATCTCACCCACCTCCAGGGAATGGAACTTTTTGTGGATATATGGCCCCTGTACAGCTCTCCAGTTTCCGAGGATGGTATATCCGGTGTGGCAATCAATGAGGGTACCATAACCTCTGACCTTGTCGAACTTGGCCACTGTTGCTCTACGACGTTCCAAGGGCTTCTCCCCTTCTCGGGGATGATCCCACATGCAGATGAAGAGTACCTCCAGCTCTTTGGTGATTTTCTTGATAGCGGATCCTCTCCTCATGAGGCAGATGAACATCCTTAGGAGCATAAAGTTCTCTGTGTCGGACCTTTAACTTTTCCATCAAGTTGGCCTGGCGGGCCCTTTCCCTCTGTGCCTTAGGGACCGGTGGAAGGGGCTTCCCAGGTAAGGGTTGAAGAACATCATGCATGTACTGGATCAAATCAGGTTCATCCCCAAAGACCCATTGGGGCAATTTTGGTGAGCGCGGTCATGCACTCTGCAAGGCGGACAAGGGTATTTCTGGCTCAGGGCTGGTGGAGGAAGAGAAGGCAGCCTCTGATGGTGTACTTACAGAGCCCATGAACCCCATGTCCGGTGGTGAGGGGACAGTCTCACCGGTGAAGATGCTCCAGGTGTCCCAGCGACTTCCCTGGAGGGATATCTGGCCAGTCGTCATCATCATCGGGCAGTGGGGGAAGATTGCAGGCCTCCTCTTCATCCAATGATAACCGCTGCAGATGATCGGCAAGAGCGTGGAACAGTTGGGCTGCGACCGCCGCAACTTTCCTTTGTTCCGCTGCCATCTTGGTGCGCATGCCACATGGAACGCTGCTCTCCGCCATGTCTGTACCTTCCGGCTCTCCTTTGTGCAGACTGAAGAGGACGCTGTGCAGGGCTCCTTTTATAATGGGCTTCTCCAAAATGGCTGCCGGCCGGAAGGACGTCATCAGTGCAGCCCCGACTTCTGGTCCCCCCGGTAACAACAGCAGTGAAATTAAGTTCCCCTTCGGCTGCGACACATTTACTTGGTAGTCACGCCCAGGGGCGGGTCGTGGCACAGCGTGGGCTTTCTTCGTGCACTTTTCTGGCAGCGGGTTAACTCATGCATCGCTGACCGGACCAGAGGATTGTAGCATACATTCACTTCTCACTGTACACATTGTCACAGCAAATACATTTTCGCCTCCCCCCTTACTTTTAGCGTGTGCTCTCTGCACGTGGCACCATACACTCAATTCTGTACTCTTGGATGGTGCTTTGTAACACATTAATACAGTCTCTTACACTTGGTGGCAACAGCTGTAGGCACACACCCGAATCCTGTTCGTAGGATGCCAAAAAGCTATGTGATAGCCTGGGGGAGTAGGGTATGGGGAGTGTAGCTGAGCGGTGACTAAAGGGTGCTTGTTAACCCTTACTATTCATGATGCCAGGGTGAGGGCTCCTCAGTAATGCTTGCCCTCCTGAAACCCTTCCCAAGAGCTATAGGTGTATAATGGAATGTCCACAACCGGAGAGTTTGCTGAAACAGTTGTAACTTTTACTGAACATTTTATGCAAGCTTCATAACCGGAACAGTTGCTATACATGCAAGCTTTCTATGGAGATTGACAAAGGTTTGGACTTTAGCAATTTAGAGTCTTTAGGATAATATGCGCTGTTCCACAGGATTTAGGGGATTTATTTGCGGTCCAGTAGTCACGCTAGCTTTAGCGGGGAGTAGTTTAGAACTCACGGTTTAGTTCCGCTGAGTCCGGTAGGTTTTCAGGCCAGGAGAGCAATAATTGGCTACAGCTCCCTTATATGGGCAGGGGCTGGATTAGTGCTAATTGGTCCAATACTTGTGTCAATCACCAATATAAAGGATTATGGGTAACATGTGACCAAAGGACCTCCAAAGGTCGTCCAACATACCATAGAGGATATTAACACAGTAACATGACCGAAGGTCCATTATATTAAATATACATTATTGCTAAATATGTACATGTCTTAACATTGTAGAATTAGAGTAGAGGAGAGGCGACTAGGGGCTGTCCCACCTGGGGGACCCTACCTGACCGTAGTTACTCTGACTTTGGGGACCACCACACTAGGTACGGTATGCAATACGGTACTGGGAGACCACACATCTGTATAAATGCTGCACAGAAGGTTCAGGCCCTACCCATAATAATATTCCAAGCAGCATTAGTGGATCAACACGATCTTGGTGAACTCAGGACTTTTCGAAACAGTGGGTTGAGATAGAAACGTGGTCTCCACAAACTCCTTATCTGCCACTTTGTGGTCACTCCGCTTAACCAATAAAAAACCTAACACAGTACAACCAACTCTTCTTTCAGCTTATCAAACATAGTGTCATCCAACTGTTAGAGATTATTTGGTCCCACTAACCATAAAAGAAATACCATTAGAAGTGATTCAGACACAGATACCAGATATTAATCTCATGTCTTGGAAATTATATGGGATGAACACTTATTCAGACATAGAGGATGAGACAGGACAAATGTCATTTGAACAATTCTCTTCTGTATATAACCTCCCAAATACTGATTTATATCACTTTCTTTAGGTACAACATTACATCTAATCTTTTAAATCTGCTTTTTCCAAATCTTAGTCACTATACAGTATATATTTTGCTAATCCCCAAAGTCCTAGAAAGGGAATCTCCAAAGTTTACTGTGTTTTTTTTTTTTTTTTTTACCTTTTTTGTTCTTTTGAGTCTGACCCCATTTCAGGCTGTCAGAAATAGGAACGAGATTTGTGTCTTTCATTTTCTAACCGACAATGGTACCATGCCTTCAGCTTACCCGCTAAGATCTCTTGCAATGCTGCACATCTGGAGACAACTAGAAAATTAATGTACCACTGGTATTTAACTCCTTATTGAATTTCCAAAGTTTTTTTAGGCCAGCACTACACAATGTTGACGGTGTAATGTAAAGGTGGGAACTCTTGTCCACATATAGTGGAAATGTGAAAACATACAGCCCCTTTGGAGTAAAGTACACAATCTTTTGAATAAGATAATAGGCCACTCAATTCCTTGGGGCCCAGAGACAGCATTTCTACATCTAGGTTTGGAAGATCTTCCCTTGTCAGAAGCTACTATTATGGTTCATTTTCTGACTGTTACTAAAATGGCTATTGCATCTAAGTGGAAAAGCACCGATGTACCTGCACTTCAGCATTTAATAAATAAAACACACTTTAATTATATCATGAAATTCTGTTGCTTCGGCCTTAGGCCATCTACATCTATTCTCAAAAACAAAGGTGGACTGAATTTAAAGCAACATAGTAATCCTGGAATAAAAATAATACAGCAGCTCCTTTTCCAGTAGGTGGGGTGTGCTGGTGTGTGTCTTCCTTTTTTTCACACTATATGATAGTCCTGTTAGGTATAATGTTTTGTATTTGTTTGAATCTGTATTTCTTTTGTGTGTTTATTATGTAATATTTTTGCTCAATATAAAAGAATGAATTTCAAAAATCTTCTTACAAAAAAGAATCTTTATTGGAACAATGTGAAAAGACAATACGGTACAATACGGTATCTTACAATACAATACGGTGAAAAGACAATACGGTATCTTGCACACAGGTGAAACATGCTAGCCCAGCTGAACACGGCATTTGGAAGTGCAGTTTACCTGAGAAAACACCAATAAACAGAGGCAGCTCTAGACTTTATGAGGCCTTAGGCGAAACTCGAACATGAGGCTCTGTTGCCAGATTTTGGTGTTACTAGTATCCTGTGGGCCCCATGGCAAATTCTGTCTACCAAGACCACAATCACTTATAATACCAGTATAGAGAGGGAATATTATCACCATACATATTACAATCATACTGATACTGACCAAATCCTGTAAAGTTACAAACATTACCAATAATACCAGTAAAAAATAGAAAAAATGGTCATTACCTCAAGACAAAATGAAATGCGTACACAGGTGCACACTGCTAGTTATGTGTGATATCAGCGAGGAACAAATAATACTGTCACACCATGACCACCTCTACTATTGTGGAAATGGTTTTTGGGGGGCATGTTGCATTTAGGAAGCCCCTATGGTGCCAGAACAGCAAAAAAAAACACATGCCATACCATTTTGGAAACTTGACCCCTTGAGGAACGTAACAAGGAATTAAGTGAGCCTTAATACAGGTGTTTCACGACTTTTGCATATGTAAAAAAAACTAAAATGTGTGTTTCCCCCCAAATTTCACATTTTTGCAAGGGTTCATAGCAGGAAAGACCCCCCAAAATGTGTAACCCCATCTCTTCTGAGTATGGGGGTATCCCATAAGTTGACCTGAAGCGCACTGCGGGCGAACTACAATGCTCAGAAGAGAAGGAGTCATATTTGGCTTTTTGAGAGCAAATTTTGCTCGGGGGGCATGTCGCATTTAGGAAGCCAATATGGTGCCAGGACAGCAAAAAAAAAAAAAACACATGGCATACCATTTTGGAAACTAGACCCCTTGAGGAACGTAATAAGGAATAAAATGAGCCTAAATACCCCACAGGGGTTTCACGACTTTTGCAAATGTAAACATTTTTTATTTATTTTTCACTAAAATGTGTGTTTCCCCCCAAATTTCACATTTTTGCAAAGGTTAATAGCAAAAAAGGGAAGAAATATCCAGCATCCAGGTAAGTTCCAAGGATAAACTTTATTGGAGGTAGCAATACATGTATATCTCTGACGCTTTTCACGCATTAGCGCTTAGTCATAGAGTAGCAGAAAAGACCCCCCAAAATTTGTAACCCCATCTCTTCTGAGTATGGAGGTAACCCATAAGTTGACCTGAAGCGCACTGTGGGCGAACTACAATGCTCAGAATAGAAGGAGTCATATTTAGCTTTTTGAGAGCAAATTTTGCTCGAGGGGCATGTCGCATTTAGGAAGCCCCTATGGTGCCAGGACAGCAAAAAAAAAAAACACATGGCATACCATTTTGGAAACTAGACCCCTTGAGGAACATAATAAGGAATAAAATGAGCCTTAATACCCCACAGGGGTTTCACGACTTTTGCATATGTAAAAAAATATAAAAAATTACACTAAAATGTGTGTTTCCCCCAAATTTCACATTTTTGCAAGGGTTAATAGCAGAAAAGACCCCCCAAAATTTGTAATTCCCATCTCTTCTGAGTATGGAGGTACCCCATAAGTTGACCTGAAATGCACTGCGGGCATACTACAATGCTCAGAAGAGAAGGAGTCATATTTGGCTTTTTGAGAGCAAATTTTGCTCGAGGGGCATGTCGCATTTAGGAAGCCCCTATGGTGCCAGGACAGCAAAAAAAAAAACCACATGGCATACCATTTTGGAAACTAGACCCGTTGAGGAACGTAACAAGGAATAAAGTGAGCCTTAATACCCCGTAGGGGTTTCACGACTTTCGCATATGTAAAAAAATAATAATAATTTCACTAAAATGTGCGTTTCCCCCCAAATTTTACATTTTTACAAGGGTTAATAGCAGAAAAGACCCCCCACAATTTGTAAATAAATTTCTTTGGAGTAAGGACATACCTTATTTTTTGATGATTTTGGCTTGGCGGCTGCACAGCAGGTCTTGCTTGAGTGGGAGCGCAGTCAGGGACCTTGAGCTTGATATGGAGCCAGGATGTGTTTCCCCCCAAATCTCACATTTTGCAAGGGTTAATAGCAGAAAAGACCCCCCAAAATTTGTAACCCCATCTCTTCTGAGTATGGAGGTACCCCATAAGTGGACTTCAAGGAGTCACATTTGCAAACTTTGCTGAAATGGGGGGGGACATGTCGCATTTAGGAAGCCCCTATGGTCCCAGGACAGCAAAAAAAAACAACACATGGCATACCATTTTGGAAACTAGACCCCTTGAGGAACGTAAAAAGGAGTAAAGTAAGCCTTAATACTCCACAGGGGTTTCACGACTTTTGCATATGTAAAAAAAAAAAAAAAAATTCACTAAAATGTGTGTTTCCCCCCAAATTTTACATTTTTACAAGGGTTAATAGCAGAAAAGACCCCCCAAAATTTGTAAATAAATTTCTTTGGAGTAAGGACATACCTTATTTTTTGATGATTTTGGCTTGGCAGGTGCACGGCAGGTCTTGCTTGAGTGGGAGCGCAGTCAGCGACCTTGAGCTTGATATGGAGCCAGGATGTGGGACCCCCCCTCAAGGAGCATTAATGGGGCGAGCACTGAGCCCTAAAATAGGGGAACACTATGGGGGACAACAGGCCATAACTGGGGTAGACAGGTGGGGTACAGAGGCCCGTAATATGGGGTACAGTGGGCCAAAAAATTATAAAACATAATAAAATAGGATATGTTCCAAGAATGATGACCCAGAGCATAGCCAAAACTAAAAAAAATATGCCCACCCCAAACCCTATGCTCTGAATCATTTTGGGATGTGTGTGGCCGTCCCTAACCTGTTGCCTCAAATGTGCACCCGCTCAGGTGGAGAGAGAGCACTGCACATTTGAGGCAACATAAAAAAGTCCCAGATGATAGTGACTCATTTTTGAAAAAAAACACCCCAGAGGTCTTATCAGGTTTTTTTTTTTTCAGTTTTTTTGGGCAATTTAGTGATTTATGGGAGTTAAATTTTGGAATGTACTCTGGACTTGGTACATTGGTCAAATTATGGAAAATTAAACTGAAAAGGGAATATTTAGAGCTCCATGGAAGTGTGATACTCCCTGAAGCAGCCTATACAGAGGCCCGGATTATCTGGGCAAGTGTCACATTGATATGTGGTGTCCTTCCGAATCCCCTTCCTGAAACACTCTGAATCCTGGCGCCTATAACTCCAGACCCTTGGGAAGTCCGCCCTGATCTTTCCCGGTCAGCAAAGATCAGGAACATTAGGACTTCTTCTTGGGAGTGGAGGAATGTCCCTGTGTTGCCAGCGTACTGGGATAGTACAAAAGCGTTGAACGTGGCAACCTGTACCGCAACTTTTTTGTACCATGCCCGTGTTTTCCGCATGGCGTTATATGGCTTGAGGACTTGATCTGAGAGATCAACTCCCCCCATATACCAATTGTAGTCCAGAATACAATCGGGCTTGAGGACCGGACCCACGGTACCTCGCACAGGGACAGGGGTGCTGCCGTTCCCATGAATAGTGGTGAGCATAAGGACATCCCTCTTATCCTTATACATCACCAAAACAGGTTATTGTAACGTACCGGCAGGACTGGTAGTGGATCCTCTGGACCAGAGAGGTGATGACGCGGGTTGTACCAGAGGACCGGCTTGACCCTGAGCTGTCCACAAAGAGCCCTCCAAAATCTGGAAACGGACTGCACCCCACGGTCAGAGACGATGTGTCTGGGAAGACCGTGGAGGCGGAAGATGTGTAAAAAAAACTGTTTGGACAACTGAGGCGCGGACAGGAGACCAGGCAGAGCCCCAAAGTGAGCCATCTTAGAGAATCGGTCCACCACGACCCAAATAACCGTCACACCATGAGAGGAAGGGAGATCAGTTATGAAGTCCTTGGCGATGTGCGACCAAGGGGTCTCCGGAACTGGAAGGGGCAGAAGAAGTCCCGCCGGTTTTAGACGAGGAGTCTTGTCACGGGCGCAGATCGCACAGGACTGGAGGAACTTAGTGACGTCTTTCTTCAGTGAGGACCACCAATATCTTTGGGAGATTAACTGAAGAGACTTCTTAATCCCAGGATGACCGGCAAAGAGGGAAGCGTGACCCCACTTGAGAACCTGTAACCGCTGACGAGGAGGAACATAGGTTTTACCTGGGGGAAGAAGTCGCAAGTCCACAGATGCAACTGAGATGAGACATTCAGGTGGAATAATGTGTTGAGGAGTAGATACGTCACCCACCACATCTGAAGAGTGAGAAAGGGCATCTGCTCTGACGTTCTTGGCAGCAGGACGGAAATTAATTTGGAAATTGAAGTGGGCGAAGAAGATGGACCAACGGGCTTGGTGGGGATTAAGTCTCTGAGCTGACTGGAGGTAGGCTAGGTTCTTATGGTCCGAGAAAATGGTCACAGGGTGAGGAGCACCCTCGAGAAGATGTTTCCACTCCTCCAAAGCCAATTTAATTGCCAACAGTTCTCTGTCTCCAATAGTGTAATTCTTCTCGGCGGGAGAAAAGGTTTTAGAAAAGAAGCCACAAGTTATGGTCTTGCCTCTGGAAGACTTCTGAGTAAGCACAGCTCCTGCTCCCACCGAGGATGCATCCACTTCAAGATAGAATGGCTTGGAAGGATCAGGCCGGGAAAGAACAGATGCGGAAGCAAAGGAGGCTTTCAGGGACTGTAAGGCTTCTTCAGCTTGAGGAGGCCAGGTTTTGGGATTAGCACCCTTCTTAGTCAATGCCACGAGGGGGGCCACCAGGGTGGAGTAATGAGGAATAAATTTTCTGTAATAGTTGGCAAAACCCAGGAACCTCTGTATGGCTCGGAGACCAGAGGGGCGTGGCCAGTCCAGGACCGCAGAGAGCTTGGCAGGATCCATTTGGAGTACTTGGGCTTAGATGATATACCCCAGGAAGGGCAAAGAGGAACGCTCGAACAGGCATTTCTCAATCTTGGCATAGAGGCGGTTCTTTCTGAGCCGAGTGAGAACTTGTCAGACATGAACTCGATGTTGATCCAAATTAGGGGAAAAAATAAAAATATCATTAAGGTATACTACTACACAAGTATAAAGAAGGTCCCGGAAGATGTCATTAACGAATTCTTGGAAGACTGCAGGTGCATTACAAAGTCCAAAAGGCATCACTAAGTATTCAAAGTGACCGTCTCTGGTGTTAAAGGTGGTCTTCCATTCATCGCTTTCACGGATACGGATCAAATTATAGGCCCCTCGAAGATCCAATTTAGTGACGATCATTGCCCCTCGGAGACGATGAAATAACTCAGAGATTAGGGGCAGAGGGTAACGGTTCTTGATGGTGATTTTATTGAGTCCTCTGTAGTCAATACAGGGGCGAAGGGAACCATCCTTCTTGGTCAAGAAGAAGAAGCCAGCCCCAGCAGGAGAAGACTTCCTTATGAATCCTCTCTGGAGGTTTTCACGAATATATTCGGACATGGCAAGCGTCTCTGGAGGTGAGAGAGGATAAATTCTTACCCGAGGTGGAGTGGAACCAGGCATTAGGTCAATTGGACAATCATAGGATCTGTGAGGAGGAAGGACCTCGGCTTGTTTTTTGCAAAAGACATCCGCAAAGCAGTGGTATGGTTTTTGCAGACCGGGAGGCGGAGAAATTTGCGGAAGTTTCTTGACTGGAGCAGGCTTGAGACACCGGTCTGAACAGGAGGTACCCCAACACAGGATCTCACCGGAGGACCAGTTCAGGACAGGACTATGACGTTGTAGCCACGGCAGGCCCAGGAGAAGTTCTGAGGAGCAGAAGAGAAGGACAAGGAACACTAGAGTCTCTGTATGAAAAATTCCAATGTCCATCTGCAGTGGCAGGGTACGGAACTGCACAGTGGCAGAGAGTCTCTCACCGTTAACCGTAGAAATGATGAGGGGCTTGGTTAGACGGACAACCGGAATGCGGTACTTGTCGACCAAGGAGGCGTGAATGAAGTTGCCAGCTGAACTGGAATCCAATAAGGCTGCGGCGGTGAAGAAGGACTTGGAAGGGAGGAACAACTTCACGGATATGATGAGACATGGAGAGGAGGAATCCACACCTAGCAACGCCTCTCCCGCGTTTACTAGGTGCGAGCGTTCCCGAACACGGTGGACGGAGAGGACAATCACGTAGGAAGTGCTCAGTACTGGCGCAGTACAGACACAGGTTCTCGTCTCTGCGACGGCTTCATTCTTGCGGAGTCAGGCGTGACCAGTCCACCTGCATGGCTTCCACGGCAGGAGGCCCAGAAAGGGGTTGAGGTGGACGTTGAGAAACGGGAGCCAGACGAGGGTAGCGTCTAGATTGAGCCTTTCCCTTTTCTAGAAGGAGTTCCTCTTGTCTCTCGGCGAAACGCTTGTCGATTTTGGTGGCCAGCAAGATGAGGTCACTAAGGGAGGAAGGAAGTTCTCGTGCAGCCAAAACGTCCTTAACTTCACTGTTTAGTCAACAGGCAGCTGCAGGCGGAGGAGATGCAGCAGATGCAGACGGAGGAGCTGGCTGTTGCTGAGACGGCAGGAGCTGCTGCAACATGGTGGTTAATTGGGCCAGCCACTGCTGACCTTGCTGGGCCACAATGGTGGTGAGGTCCACTAGGCTTGGCAAAGGAACTTCAGCGGGATACATGGCCGGACCTTACTGTAACGTACCGGCAGGACTGGTAGTGGATCCTCTGGACCAGAGAGGCGATGACGCGGGTTGTACCAGAGCATCGGCTCTAAGTGGTTACTGGTTTTCACCAGAGCCCGCCGCAAGGCGGGATGGACTTGCTGCGGCGGTAACCACCAGGTCGTATCCTCCAGTAGCAACTCAACCTCATTGGTAGCTGATATGGCGTGGTACACAGGGAGCAGGCAGGAGCGCAGTCGGACGTAGCAGAGGTCAGGGCAGGCGGCAAGGGTATGGAACGCTTTCTCAAAGGCACTAGGGCACAAAGATCCGGCAAGGGCAGGAAGGGGCAGGAGACTTTTATTAGGGAAGGAGGCAGGGATAATTAGCCAGCACACCAATCAATGGTGCGCTGGACCTTTAAATTTACAGAAGGTGGCGCGTGCGCCCTAGAGAGCGGGGCTGCGCATCGGAAGGCAGAGCCAGTCTGCGCCGGGAACGAGGAGCCAGGTAAGTCAGACAGGGACGCGGCGCGTGAGCGAGGACCAGCCGCCACGGCAGCCGCGTACCCGACACAAAGGATCCCGTACTCCCGGTCAGTGTGACTGTGCGGGAGGCACCGGGATCCCAGGAAGGGGGAGCAGGGAAGCGAGCGCTCCGGTCCGGAGGCGGGGACCGGAGCGCTGACTGTGACAGTTATCATGGGTGAGGGCACAGGACTCACCCTTGGGGATAGGCGTCTGGACCAGATTTAGAGGGAGGCCTCTCTGTTTCCTCCGCACGGTCCCACAAGCGGACGTGGATCTGGTGGCAAGGGATGTGAAGAGAGGGATGCTGGAATAAAAGTTGTCCACGTACACGTGGTAACCCTTATTCAGCAATGGGTGCACAAGGTCCCAAATGAGTTTCCCGCTAACACCTAAAGTGGGGGGACATTCTGGGGGTTCAATACGGGAATCTCGTCCCTCATATACTCTAAACTTGTAAGTGTACCCGGAGGTACTCTCACAGAGTTTATAGAGCTTCACGCCATACCGTGCCCGCTTCGAGGGAATATACTGGCGGAAGATGAGTCTCCCCTTAAAACTGATGAGAGACTCATCTACCGAGAGGTCCCTGAGCGGTACGTAGGCCTCCAAAAATTTGGCCCCAAAGTGATCGATGACCGGCCTCACTTTGTAAAGCCGGTCATGGGCGGGATCACCTCGTGGCGGACATGCCGCATTATCTGCATAATGCAGGCATTTCCGAATCGCCTCGTACCGCTTCCGTGTCATCGCCATACTGTAAAGCGGGGTCTGGTAGAGGATGTCCCCGCTCCAGTAATGACGAGCACTTGGTTTTTTGTCCAGGCCCATACGCAGCGTGAGGACCCAAAATGTCCTCATTTCTGCTGCATCAATGGCACGCCATTCATTGGACCTGGCCAAAAAGGAATCGGTCCGCTAGTGGTGTTATGTGTCCCCGCCTGCGCAATGTTCACTGCTAACGGGACCCCTGTGCCCGCTAGCAGTGTTGTGTGTCCCCGCCTGCGCAATGTTCACTGCTAATGGGACCCCTGTGCCCGCTAGCAGTGTTATGTGTCCCCGCCTGCGCGAGCCATCCACCCCGCCTGGGCATGCTGGGAGTTGTAATGCAGGGAAGGCCCACAACTCCCAGCATGCCCAGGCAGCTGAAGGCTGCCTGGGCATGCTGGGAGTTGTAGTTTAGCTGATGGGACCACAACTCCCAGCATGCCCAGACAGCTGAAGGCTGCCCGAGCATGCTGGGTGTTGTAGTGCAGTGAAGGCACCACAACTCCCAGCATGCCCAGACAGCTGAAGGCTGCCCGAGCATGCTGGGAGTTGTAGTGCAGTGAAGGCACCACAACTCCCAGCATGCCCAGACAGCTGAAGGCTGCCCGAGCATGCTGGGCGTTGTAGTGCAGTGAAGGGCCCACAACTCCCAGCATGCCCAGACAGCTGAAGGCTGCCCAGGCATGCTGGGAGTTGTAGTGCAGGGAAGGGCCCACAACTCCCAGCATGCCCAGACAGCTGATGGCTGCGCGGTGATGCTGGGAGTTGTAGTGCAGTGAAGGCACAACAACTCCCAGTATGCCCAGACAGCTGAAGGCTGTCCGGGCATGCTGGGAGTTGTAGTTTAGCTGATGGGACCACAACTCCCAGCATGCCCAGACAGCTGAAGGCTGCGCGGTGATGCTGGGAGTTGTAGTACAGTTAAAGGACCCCAACTCCCAGCATGCCTAGACAGCTAAAGGCTGCAAAGGCATGCTGGGAGTTGTAGTTTTACCAAGGTATAAAGTAGTGTTAGCACGATTTAAGCGTAGTTAGCGTAGTGTAGTGTTAGCTCAATTTTAGCGTAGCTTTAGTTTAGTGTTAGCGCAGTTTTAAATTTTTAGCGTAGCATACATTTAGCGTAGTGTAGTGTTAGCTCACTTTTAGTGTAATGTAGTGTTAGAGTAGTTTTAGTGTATTCAGCGTAGTGTAGTGTTAGCATAGCTTAGTGTTAGCGCAGTTTTAGCGTATTTAGTGTAGTGTAGTGTTAGCGCAGTTTTAGCGTATTTAGCATACCTTAGTTTTAGCGTATTTAGCGTACCTTAGTTTTACCGCAGTTTTAGTGTATTTGGCGTAGTGTAGTGTAGTGTTAGCGCAGTTTTAGTGTATTTAGCGTAGTGTAGTGTTAGCGCAGTTTTTGTGTATTTAGCATATCTTAGTTTAAGCGCAGTTTTAGTGTATTTGGCGTAGTGTAGTGTTAGCATAGTTTTTGCGTAGCTTAGTGTTAGCTCAGTTTTAGTGTATTTAGCGTAGCTTAGTTTTAGCACAGTTTTAGAGTATTTAGTGTAGAGTTAGCGCAGTTTTAATGTATTTAGTGTAGTGTAGCGTTAGCACAGTTTTAGCGTATTTAGCGTAGCGTATTGTTAGCGTAGTCTTAGAGTAGTTAGCGCAGCGTAGTGTTAGTCCAGTTCTAGCATAGTTGGCGTAGTTGTACACGGGTGTAGTGTAGCTAACTTAGTTTTACAGGCAGATAAAGCCTAGTTTAGATAGTTTAGCGTGGGGTGTAGCTTAGCTTAGTAATAAAGTAAAGTGGCTACAACTCCCAGCATGCCCAGACATGCTCGCCCACCCTGGTAACGTCAGGCTGTTGCTTTGGTTGGTATTTGCCTGAAAATGAAAAGACTGGGAACCCCCCCCCCCCCCTTATTTTTTTTTTTAAACGTGTGTGGTTCCCCGTCTTTTCATTTTCAGCCAAATACCAACCAAACAGCAACAGCCTGACGTTACCAGGGTGGGCGAGGACCATCGTTACTGGCTCTCCCCAGCCTAAATAACGCCAGCCTGTTACCGCCTAGGCCCAAGAGCGCCATATTTGGCGCTCTGGGCCTGTTGGTATCGGCTCTTCCCGGTACCCCTGTGGCGGTGGGTACCGGGTAATAATTGGGGGTTAGCGCTAGCGGTTTTTGGGGCTAACGCTAAGCCCTGACTTAGTAATGAACTCCGTCTACAAGACGGCTTCCACTACTAAGCCTGTAAAGTAATTTTAAAAAAAAGCACACACAAGTTAAAACATTTTTATTAAGAAAAACACTCCCCCACAGCCCTCGTTAACCATTTTATTAAAAGAAAAGAAAAAATGCAGGTCATCGTCGTAGTCCACCGATTCCGATGTAGTCCTCCGCATTCACATATCTGAAATGAGAAGAAAAAATAAAATAAAAAATGGATTACTACCTGGAGAGCCTAACTTACCACCCCGGTTCCAACTCTGTCATCTTCCTGCGTTGCTACACGTCCAGTGACGGAGCAGGAAGGGAGGTGGGTAAGTGGCCTTGTGATCACCGTATCCAGCCATCTATACAGATGGCTGTATACTGCATTAACATAGCAGAGCACAACTGCCTCTGCTACTTTTGCAAAACTACAACTTCCATCCTGCCCGGACGGCCTTTGGCTGTCTGGGCATGCTGGGAGTTGTAGCCACTTTACTTTATTACTAAGCTAAGCTACACCCCACGCTAAACTCTCTAAACTACGCTTTATCTGCCTGTAAAACTAAGTTAGCTACACTACACTCGTGTACAACTACGCCAACTATGCTAGAACTGGACTAACACTACGCTGCGCTCACTACTCAAAGACTACGCTAACAATACGCTACGCTAAATACGCTAAAACTGTGCTAACGCTACACTACACTAAATACATTAAAACTGCGCTAATACTACACTAAATACACTAAAACTGTGCTAAAACTAATACCAGTAATAAAGAAAAGGGGTTGCCGGACCCCTTTTCTTTATTACTGGTATTTTTTACTGCATTTATTCTGTCCAGGCACCACTGTTACGCAGGACATTTTTTATGTATATGGACTACCACTATACATTTTCTTGGATAATTGTGGGACCTCTTATAATTCGATTCATTGCATTTTTTAATAGACCGTTAGGTGCCATAGCCACTATCTTTTTTCTACTTTATATTATATGTGCTAAAACTAAGCTACGCGAAATACACTAAAACTGCGCTAACACTAAGCTACGCTAAAACTACGCTAACAGTACACTACGCTAAATACACTAAAACTGTGCTTAAACTAAGCTACGCTAAATACGCTAAAACTGCGCTAACACTACACTACGCTAAATACACTAAAACTGCGCTAACACTACACTACACTACGCTAAATACACTAAAACTGCGGTAAAACTAAGGTACGCAAAATACGGTAAAACTAAGGTACGCTAAATACGCTAAAACTGCGCTAACACTACACTACACTAAATATGCTAAAACTGCACTAACACTAAGCTACACTAAAACTACGCTTACACTACACTACACTATATACGCTAAAAGTACACTAACACTAAAAGTGCGCTAACACTACACTATGCTAAATGTACGCTACGCTAAAAATGTAAAACGGCGCTAACACTAAACTAAAGCTACGCTAAAATTGAGCTAACACTACGCTACGCTAACTACGCTTAAATCGCGCTAACACTACTTTATACCTGTGTAAAACTACAACTCCCAGCAGCCTTTAGCTGTCTCGGCATGCTGGGAGTTGTGGTCCTTTCACTGCACTACAACTCCCAGCATCACCGTGCAGCCTTCAGCTGTCTGGGCATGCTGGGAGTTGTGGTCCCAGCAGCTAAACTATAACTCCCAGCATGCCCGGACAGCCTTCAGCTGTCTGGGCATGCTGGGAGTTGTTGTGCCTTCACTGCACTACAACTCCCAGCATCACCGCGCAGCCTTCAGCTGTCTGGGCATGCTGGGAGTTGTGGGCCCTTCCCTGCACTACAACTCCCAGCATGCCTGGGCAGCCTTCAGCTGTCTGGGCATGCTGGGAGTTGTGGGCCCTTCCCTGCACTACAACTCCCAGCATGCCCGGGCAGCCTTCAGCTGTCTGGGCATGCTGGGAATTGTGGGCCCTTCACTGCACTACAACTCCCAGCATGCTAGGGCAGCCTTCAGCTGTCTGGGCATGCTGGGAGTTGTGGGCCCTTCCCTACACTACAACTCCCAGCATGTCCAGGCAGCCTTCAGCTGTCTGGGCATGCTGGGAGTTGTGGTGCCTTCACTGCACTACAACTCCCAGCATGCTCAGGCAGCCTTCAGCGGTCTGGGCATGCTGGGAGTTGTGGTGCCTTCACTGCACTACAACTCCCAGCATCACCGCGCAGCCTTCAGCTGTATGCATGCTGGGAGTTGTGGGCCCTTCACTGCACTACAACTCCCAGCATGCTAGGGCAGCCTTCAGCTGTCTGGGCATGCTGGGAGTTGTGGGCCCTTCACTGCACTACAACTCCCAGCATGCTCGGGCAGCCTTCAGCTGTCTGGGCATGCTGGGAGTTGTGGTGCCTTCACTGCACTACAACTCTCAGCATCACCGCGCAGCCTTCAGCTGTCTGGGCATGCTGGGAGTTTTGGGCCCTTCCCTGCATTACAACTCCCAGCATGCCCGGCCATGCTGGGAGTTGTAGTCTCTTTCAAACTAATCCTAAACTACGCTACACTAAAAGTAAATCTATGCTACCTACCTAGGCATGTGCAGTACTCGCTGCGCCCAAAGCCCTTTAAATCTGTTTCCCATTCCCCGAGCTAACAGGGAGCGGGGAACAGAGCCGCGGGCGGGGTGGATGGCTCGCGCAGGCGGGGACACATAACACTGCTAGCGGGCACAGGGGTCCCGTTAGCAGTGAACATTGCGCAGGCGGAGACACATAACACTGCTAGCGGGCACAGGGGTCCTGTTAGCGGTGAACATTGCGCTGCCGGGGACACATATAACACTGCTAGCGGGCACAGGGGTCCCGTTAGCGGTGAATAGTGATCGCGCTGGCGGGTGACACTGACTGTCAGCTTGTGCGGTGGGCACACAAGCTGACAGGCGCAGCGGGGAGGACACAGTAAATGGATTGACTTCTGTGGCTCCATTCCGCTCTCAGAATCGGGCCACAGAGGCCATAAGAGCTCCGTGCAGCTTCGGGCTATCACAGGGAGAGATCCTCTCCCTGTGATAGCCCAAGTGAGAAGTGTGTATGTGGTGCTTGGTGTATCACAGTATATAACGGTGTGTGATTATCAACCACACACCGTTATTATAAAAAAAAAAAAAAAAAGGGGTGGCAAACGTAGCTCCCTGAACCCCTAATAGGACCCGGGGTAAGGGATCAGACCCTAATAGGACCCTGGGGGACCTATTAGGGGGTCGGGGGGGGTATTTTTTGTTACTTTTTTTTAACCCTTTTTATCAGGGGGGAAAAAAAAGCTGCGGCCAAAAAAAAAGGGATGGCGCACGCAGCTCCCTGAACCCCTAATAGGGCCCGGAGTCAGGGATCAAGCCCTAATAGGACACTTTGGGACCTATTAGGGGGGGGAGGGGGTGTTACTTTTTTTTTTTTTTTACTTTTTTTTACTTTTTTTTTAACTTTATTATACATTATTACACCTACCAAGCCTCTGTCCCTATTCTGAATGGCTACTGAGGGGGCTCCAGAGCTCCGAGGGGGGATCAACGGTCCTCTTCCTGCTGCTGCACCCGCTGACTCAACACAAAGAGCGGGTACAGCGGCGGGCAGGACTGTTAACCCCTCTTCTTCCGCTCTGCTATTGGCTGGACTCTCGCCAGCCAATAGCAGCGTTGCTGGGGCGGTGACAGTATTGTCACCGCTCCCCAGCAACGGCAGGTGATTGGCGGTGTATTGTACACCGCTGATCACCTTGTATTTGCGGGTCATCGGGTCACAAGTGAACCGAATGACCCGAATCGCCGAAGATTGCTTGTGTGATTTCGCAAGCGATCTCCGGCGATCGCCGACATGCTGGGGTCCCAGGACCCCCCTCGGCATTTACACGGCATGCCTGCTGAAGGATTTCAGCAGGCATGCCGTTCCGATCTCCGCCCAGTGAGCGTCAGAGACCGGAAAACGCCATGACGTACTCATACGTCATGGGTCCTTAAAGCCCCGGGTGCAGAGACTTATGCATACGTCATGGGTCCTTAAGGGGTTAAACAATAAAACCAGTCAATTCTCAACTACTTTCAAGATCCCTGCTTGCTGCCATAGACTTAAAAAAGCATTTTACTAATATCTAGAGGTTTAAACCTATCCATGAATATGAATGTATGCAGCCTTGTGAACCCCCAGACAGATTTACCTATGTTTCAAGAAATAAAAGTTGTACTGATGATGTATTGCATGTACAGAGAATTCCCAAGATTGGATTTAATTATATCTACTTTTTAGCTCTTACTTGGACGTGGTCATTTAGGTTTTCAGCTTCTGGATGCAAATAACATTTGTATCCATTGACAGGAAGCAAATTGTTGAAAATGCACATGAAATTAAAGGGTTTCTCCCTTGCTTATACTGTTTTTTCTTATTATGTTTGTGTGTTATGTGTGTATAAGTATGTGTTTTTTTATGTGTGTTGTGGTTATGTATATATGTATTTTCTTACCGTTTGTGAAGATCCGGAAGCTGGCTCCTTTTCTTCCAGTGGCTTACTGTGCACCTCGGCCTCTGCCATGTTGTGTTCGGTAAGTGGGATGTCGGGGGGTGTGTTCTTGCTTCTGTCCTTCCTATCTTCTGACGTCCGGAGCGAATCTTTTCTTCCTGTTTCTTCCGTGGCTAGGCGACGAATCTGCGGCCTCTTCCGACGCATGCCCAGGCAGTTTTTTTTTTTTTTAACAATAAAGATTTTTTTGTCTAATTGACAAACTGTCTGCACTTGCGCGAAGCTACGCTATTAGCGTAGCACTTGCCTACTCGCGCATGCGCGAGAAAAGATTTGCCTCGGACGTCAGAAGATAGGAAGGACAGAAGCAAGAACACACCCCCCGACATCCCACTTACCGAACACAACATGGCGGAGGCCGAGGTTACACAGCAAGCCGCTGGAAGAAAAAGGGGCCAGCTTCCGGATCTTCACAAAAGGTAAGAAAATACATATATACATAATCACAACACACATTAAAAAACACATACTTATACACACATAACACACAAACATAATAACAAAAAACAGTATAAACAAGGGAGCTTTTTTTATTTATTTATTTTTTTTACATGAAACCTGAAAACAGAAACTTCCTTGGCCAGAACAGATACCCGCCTTTTCTATGTTTCTTGTAATATTATTGAATAATTGAATAAGTGGCTCCATACTGATTCAACTAGAGGGAAATGCCATTGGTTTCTCCCTAGTAAACAAAGCACTTACACTAATATCTTTTCATAATTATAGGAACGCTAGTAGCACTTACACTAAAATCTTTTCATAATTATAGGAACGCTACATGGTATTATCATGATGTCACTCTAACAAGTCCTCAGGAAGTCTTTAGTGTAAAAGTGTTTATTTATGAAGGGAAAAAGAAAGCAGCCGTATGATGTGGTCAAGCAAAAGAAGCTTCCTAAAGTGGTTCTTTTGGTCTTACTTTTCACATTTGTAACACTAAGTAATAAATAGGACTATGGGCACATCTACAAGAATTATTTAATTGTATTTTCTATCATTCCTAGTGCCACCTGAAAGCAATGTCTGATCCATATAGGAGACTCAAAATACAGCTAAGGATAATAACCAAACCAATGTAATCTCCAAAAGTAAGTCATCCATCTGTAAACAGCCTATTTTGACCTTAACCCCTTAAATGGGCACTGTCACCAAACTTTTTTTTTATATATGTTGTAGGACATTATATGTTGTAGTACTTATGTACTACAACATATCTGTTAGGATTCGGCAGGCTGGATGTGGATCCTCTGTGTCAGCGAGGGATTGGCGTGGACCGTACCGGTGGACCGGTTCTAGGTTGCTACTGGTATTCACCAGAGCCCTCCGCAAAGCGGGATGGTCTTGCTGCGGCGGTAGCAACCAGGTCGTATCCACCGGCAACGGCTCAACCTCGCTGACTGCTGAGAAGGCGTGGGACAGAAGGACTAGACAGAGGCGAGGTCAGACGTAGCAGAAGGTCAGGGCAGGCGGCAAGGTTCGTAGTCAATGGTGATAGCAAAGGTCTGGAAACACTGGTATGGCACAGTAAACGCTTTCTCTAGGCACAAGGGCAACAAGATCCGGCAATGCAGGGAAGGGGAAGTGAGGTTATATGGACGTGGAGCAGGTGGAAGCTAATTAGACTGATTTGGACCAGGCACCAATCATTGGTGCACTGGCCCTTTAAATCTTAGAGAGCTGGCACGCGCGCGCCCTAAGGAGCGGAGCCGCGCGTGCCAAGACGTGACAGCCGGGGACCGGGACAGGTGAGTAGCCTCGGATGCGATTCGCGAGCAGGCGCAACCCGCTATGCGAATCACATCCCCGCCGGCAGTGTCAGTGCAGCGCTCCCGGTCAGCGGGTCTGACCGGGGCGCTACAGAGAGGGGAACGCCGCGAGTGCTCCGGGGAGGAGCAGGGACCCGGAGCGCTCGGCGTAACAATATCTCTAATATAGATCCATTCGTTTTTTTTTTATTATTAAAATAGTTTATTTTAATTTTGAAAACCGGCCACTAGGGGGTCTCCCTCCTAGTGGTCGGCTGCAGGCTGGCGTGACATCACGCTTGAATTCGGACCGATGCCGGCCGGGCAATCAGTCCTAATTCATTCAGCCTGCGCTCGCTCCCTGCCTGTCAATCAGATAGGCGGTAGCGAGCGATGAGAGCGCATTGGCTTCCTGTTTTCAACACGGACAGGGGGGGACGTGGTAGCGCCGCCACCATGGCCATAACTTATTGTTTTCAACACAGGGTGCCTCCAGCTGTTTCACCACTACAACTCCCTTGTTAGGATTCGGCTAGCTGGATGTGGATCCTCTGTGTCAGCGAGGGATTGGCGTGGACCGTGTCTGTGGACCGGTTCTAGGGATGCTACTGGTTTTCACCAGAGCCCGCCGCAAAGCGGGATGGTCTTGCTGCGGCGGTAGCAACCAGGTCGTATCCACCGGCAACGGCTCAACCTCGCTGACTGCTGAGAAGGCGTGGGACAGAAGGACTAGGCAGAGGTAAGGTCAGACGTAGCAGAAGGTCGGGGCAGGCGGCAAGGTTCGTAGTCAAAGAGGATAGCAGGAGATCTGGAACACAGGCTTTGGACAACACTAAATGCTTTCACTGGCACAAGACAACAAGATCCGGCAAGGAAGTGCAGGGGAAGTGAGGTAATATGGACAGGGATCAGGTGGAAGCTAATTAGGCTGATTGGGTCAGGCACCAATCACTGGTGCACTGGCCCTTTAAATCTTAGAGAGCTGGCGTGCGCGCGCCCTAAGGAGCGGAGCCGCGTGCGCCAGGACGTGACAGCCAGGGACCGGGACAGGTGAGTGACTTGGGATGTGATTCGCGAGCGGGCGCGTCCCGCTATGCGAATCGCATCCCCGCTGACAATGTCAGTGCAGCGCCCCCGGTCAGTGGGTCTGACCGGGGCGCTGCAGAGAGAGGAACGCCGCGAGCGCTCCGGGGAGGAGCAGGGACCCGGAGCGCTCGGCGTAACAGTACCCCCCCCCTTAGGTCTCCCCCTCTTTTTGTCGGGATGTTTCTTCATCCGGGATGAGGCCTGTATGAGGGATTTTTGAGTCTCTTTCCAGATGGTGGAGAAGTCCCGGGAAACCTCATCAACAGTGGGCAAACCAGAAGGCGTGGGAGTGGGGAGGGGGGGAAGAGGGTGAAGCTGGGCACGGGGCAAAGTGTTACCAGGACGGGGGCTATGAGTAGAAGACACAGCATGGTCCTGATAGGCCTTGGGGAGACCAGGTAAAGGAGGAGACACTGAGGTTTGACTGACGGGACTGGGAGCAGACGTGAGGCATTTTTTATGGCAAGAAGCACCCCAGCTCTTGATCTCCCCGGTGGTCCAATCAAGGGTAGGAGAGTGGTGTTGGAGCCATGGCAGACCAAGGAGGACTTCAGAGGTGCAGTTGGGCAAAACAAAAAGTTCAATTTTTTCGTGATGCCGTCCAATACTCATGAGCAGGGGTTCTGTGCGGTAACGCACAGTGCAGTCCAATTTCACTCCGTTGACCGAGGAAATGTAGAGCGGCTTGACGAGACGGGTCACCGGGATGCAGAACTTATTCACCAAAGAGGCCAGAATAAAATTTCCAGAAGAACCAGAGTCCAAGAAGGCCGCGGCTGAGAAGGAGGAGTTGGCAGAAGGAGAAATCCGCACGGGCACAGTGAGACGTGGAGAAGCAGACTTCGTACCAAGAGACGCCACACCCACGTGAGCTGGGTGCGTGCGTGCGTTTCCCAAACGTGGAGGGCAAATAGGGCAATCCACCAAGAAGTGTTCGGTACTAGCGCAGTACAGACATAAATTGTTATCCCTACGGCGAGTCCTCTCTTCATGGTTCAGGCGAGACCGATCCACTTGCATAGCCTCCTTGGCGGGAGGCACAGGGGTAGATTGCAAAGAATACTGTGAGAGAGGTGCCCAGAGATCAAGGTCTTTTTCCTGGCAGAGCTCCTGGTGTCTCTCAGAAAAACGCATGTCAATGCGGGTGGCCAAATGGATAAGTTCTTGCAGGTTGGCAGGAATCTCTCGTGCGGCCAGCACATCCTTGATGTTACTGGATAGGCCTTTTTTAAAGGTCGCGCAGAGAGCCTCGTTATTCCAAGATAATTCGGAAGCGAGAGTACGAAATTGGATGGCGTACTCGCCTACTGAAGAATTACCCTGGACCAGGTTCAGCAGGGCAGTCTCAGCAGAAGAAGTTTGGGCTGGTTCCTCGAAGACACTACGGACTTCAGCGAAGAAGGACTGGACAGTGGCTGTGGCAGGATCATTGCGGTCCCAGAGCGGTGTGGCCCAAGACAAAGCCTTTCCAGACAGAAGACTCACTACGAACGCCACCTTAGACCTTTCTGTAGGAAATTGGTCCAACAACATCTCCATATGTAGGGAACATTGAGACAAGAAGCCACGGCAGAGTCGGGAGTCCCCATCAAATTTGTCCGGCAGGGACAAGCGGAGGCTAGGAGCGGCCAATCGCTGCGGAGGAGGTGCAGGAGCTGGCGGAGGAGATGGTTGCTGCTGTAGCAGTGGAAGAAGTTGCTGTAACGTGGCGGTCAACTGCGACAGCTGCTGTCCTTGTTGGGCAATTTGCTGCGATTGCTGGGCGACCACCGTGGGTAGGTCAGCGAGACTTGGCAGCAGCACCTCAGCGGGATCCATGGCCGGATCTACTGTTAGGATTCGGCTAGCTGGATGTGGATCCTCTGTGTCAGCGAGGGATTGGCGCGGACCGTGTTGGTGGACCGGTTCTAGGGATGCTACTGGTTTTCACCAGAGCCCGCCGCAAAGCGGGATGGTCTTGCTGCAGCAGTAGCAACCAGGTCGTATCCACCGGCAATGGCTCAACCTCGCTGACTGCTGAGAAGGCGTGGGACAGAAGGACTAGGCAGAGGCAAGGTCAGACGTAGCAGAAGGTCGGGGCAGGCGGCAAGGTTCGTAGTCAAAGAGGATAGCAGGAGATCTGGAACAGAGGCTTTGGACAACACTAAACGCTTTCACTGGCACAATGCAACAAGATCCGGCAAGGAAGTGCAGGGGAAGTGAGGTAATATGGACAGGGATCAGGTGGAAGCTAATTAGGCTGATTGGGCCAGGCACCAATCACTGGTGCACTGGCCCTTTAAATCTTAGAGAGCTGGCGCGCGCGCGCCCTAAGGAGCGGAGCCGCTCGCGCCAGGACGTGACAGCCAGGGACCGGGACAGGTGAGTGACTTGGGATGCGATTCGCGAGCGGGCGCATCCCGCTATGCGAATCGCATCCCCGCCGGCAATGTCAGTGCAGCGCTCCCGGTCAGCAGGTCTGACCGGGGCGCTGCAGAGAGAGGAACGCCGCGAGCGCTCCGGGGAGGAGCAGGGACCCGGAGCGCTCGGTGTAACATCCCTGCATGCCCTGATAGCAAATAGATGTCAGGGCAAACTGGTAGTTGTAGTGGTGAAACAGCTGGATGCACCCTGTATAGGTGAACTAAGGGTGGAAGTCGGCCCCCCCAGCAGGCATCAGTGTCATTGCGCCTGCTGGGGAAATCATCCTGGTAAGTGAGCACACTACCAGGCAGACAAAAAGGCATTTTTAATATAGTAAAAAAATAGATGGGCAATAGGCAGGGACAGAAAAAAAAAAAAAAGGATCTAAGTATATCGTTAATCACTTTGATAATTTGGGACGGTACAAAAAATGATTTTGAAGAGTTTGTCAGATATCTAAACAATAATGATATGAACATGTATGTTTATACATGAATATGAGGGAAAATCTCTAAATTTTTGGGATGTCACACTTAATATTGCCAAACAATCTAAAAACTGCTGGCTATAGAAAAATGAACCTCCTTTTTCACAGGAGGTATTTTAAATTGATGATGGATCCAGCATGTCACCCAGTCAGAGGCTTTATGCCCAGCAGAGGTGAGTGATATGAGTGTTAGGCTCAGAATGAGTGTTAGGGTCCCATCCGAAAGGTGGCAATCTCCATGTGGTGGATGGGGGACACGATTTGATCAAAAAGTGCGCTAAGAGGCTACATTTTTTTTTACCAAGAGTACTGCTGCAACCTTCTTTTTTTACCAAAAATTTGTATAAATTAGTGCACAAGAACCAAGAAGAAATGATAATAAAACATGATTGTACTTTGTAAGGTATCAAGTTAAAAAACAAACTTAAAGCATAATGAATACACGGACATCACTATAAGACACTGGAATACTATAGTTAGATAGGTATGGATCAATGGATACACTGAAAATAGCAGCAGAAAAAAGGATAACATATAGTTATCACTAACAATGTCTGAACATACACAAGGGGGACCACAGAACAGTAAACTGCTAAGCAGAAATGAATAAGTATAAACAAGAATGCAGTATAAAAAAGAGCCCAGAGTGTATTAAGGATGCCAGACCATACCTACCAACCCCAACGATCGTTTCACTTTCTATAATGCTTCCACGTGGTGGATGGGGGACACGTTTTGATCGAAAAGTGCGCCTTCATTTTTGACCAAGAGTGCTGCTGCAACCTTCTTTTTTTGTATGGCTATAGAAAACTATAGCAAAAATGTTTTGTTACATTATATAGTTCTCATCCTTTCAATATAAAAAATAACATTCCTTATTCACAGTTTATTAGATTAAAAAGGATTAATAGTGATAATACTCAATATTACATAGAAGCAGAAGAATTGAAACATCGATTACAGGAGAGAAAGTATACTTAATCTGTTATTAAAAAAGCGTTTTTAAGAGCAGAACAGAGAGATAGAAAAATAAGCTTCTGGTCCCAAATAGGTTTAAAAGAAAATGGAAAAAAAGAGATAAAACATTTTTTTTTTCTTTTGATAATAGACCAATGAACAGAATAACAAAGAATGCCATTTATTCTAATTGGTACATGTTAGAACAAGATCCGCTACTTAATGATATAGCTAAAAACAAACCTATAGTAACTTTCAGAAAAAAATAAAACTATCCATGATTATATTAAAAATAAAAAAATAAACATTAAAAACATACACTGAATCCAATTGGCTCAAAAAAATGTACCAGTTAGTAATTTTCCATGTGGGCATTGCAATTATTGTAAATACATTCTTTAAAAAAGTACACCCAATTAGGCAGTTACACAGTTAAAATTAATCTATCTCTTGTAGATCCAACTTTATAGTCTATTGCTTGATTTGCACCTGCAGTTATTTTTCTATAAGAAAAACAAAAAGAACACCTATATTCTCTACGAACAAAAATAGGTGCTACTCGATTTATTACTCACATAGATAATCATCACGATGGAAAAATTTAAGATATTCGTTTTGCAGGCTTAAAACACATTCCACAACAACCGCAAGGTGTGGACAGACATATAAAATTGCTACAATGCGAAGCAAAATGGGTCATGAAACTAAAAGCGCTGGGCCCCTTAGGTCTGAATGAAAGAAATGATTTCAGCTGGTTTCTATAAAATAGCAGGCTAATTTGTTATGATCTTTATTGGTTTTATTATGTATATATACTTTGCGAGCTATGTATTCATGTTGGTAAAGGGTCACTCCTCCCCCTTTTCCCTGATGATGCGTCATTGACGCCAAACCGCGCTGTCGTTCTTCTAAATACGCTCCGACTGCCGGCTGGTAGCTGCCTTCCCTCCCTGCATCTGGGTGAACTTCATCTGTTCATGGGCATTGCTTGATTTCTGTCTGAACATGTTTGGTACATGAACATTACTTCAATAAAGTTCGAATTTCATATGTCTTACATGGTGAGTGCACACATGCTTTTTTCCTTCTTTGGATATCACCAACAGGAAAGTTGAGGTAAAAGAAGTTTTTTGGGGATTTTTACCTTTAACCCCTTAAGGACTTAGGGGGAGATTTATCAAAACCTGTGAAGAGGAAAACTTGCTCAGTTGCCCATAGCAACCAATCAGATTGCTTCTTTCAGTTTTCACAGGCCTTCATAAAAATGAAAGAAGCAAGCTGATTGGTTGCTATGGGCAACTGGGCAAGTTTTCCTCTGCACAGGTTTTGATAAATCTCCCCCTTAGCCCTTTTTCACCTTAAGGACTTGGCCGTTTTTTGCAATTCTGACCACTGTCACTTTAAACATTAATAACTCTGGAATGCTTTTACTTATCATTCTGATTCTGAGACAGTTTTTTCGTGACATATTCTACTTTAACATAGTGGTAAAATGTATGGTAACTTGCATCTTTTCTTGGTGAAAAAGCCCAAAATTTGATGAAAAAAAATGAAAATTTTTCATTTTTCTAACTTTGAAGCTCTCTGCTTGTAAGGAAAATGGATATTCAAAATAATTTTTTTTGTTCACATATACAATATGTCTACTTTATGCTTGCATCATAAAATTTATGAGTTTTTACTTTTGGAAGACACCAGAGGGCTTCAAAGTTCAGCAGCAATTTTCCAATTTTTCACAAAATTTTCAAACTCAATATATTTCAGGGACCAGTTCAGTTTTGAAGTGGATTTGAAGGGTCTTCATATTAGAAATACCCCATAAATGACCGCATTATAAAAACTACACCTCCCAAAGTATTCAAAATGACATTCAGTCAGTGTTTTAACCCTTTAGGTGTTTCACAGGAATAGCAGCAAAGTGAAGGAGAAAATTCAAAATCTTTATTTTTTACACTCGCATGTTCTTGTAGACCCAATTTGAATTTTTACAAGGGGTAAAAGGAGAATATTTTTACTTGTATTTGTAGCCCAATTTCTCTCGAGTAAGCACATACCTCATATGTCTATGTAAAGTGTTCGGCGGGCACAGTAGAGGGCTCAGAAGGGAAGGAGCGACAAGGGGATTTTGGAGAGAACATTTTTCTGAAATGGTTTTTGGGGGGCATGTCACCTTTAGGAAGCCCCTAGTGTGTCAAAACAGCAAAAAAACACACGGCTTACCATTTTGGAAACTAGACCCCTCGGGGAATGTAACATGGGATAAAGTGAGCCTTAATACCCCACAAGTGTTTCATGACTTTTGCAAATGTAAAAAAAAAAAATCATTTTACCTAAAATGCTTGTTTTCCCAAAAATTTTACATTTTTAAAAAGGGTAAAAGCAGAAATGACCCCCCAAAATTTGAAGCCCAATTTCTCCTGATTCAGAAAACACCCCATATGGGGGTGAAAAGTGCTATGCTGGTGCACTACAGGTCTCAGAAGAGGAGTAGTCACATTTGGCTGTTGGGAAGCAAATTTTGCTCTGGGGGAATGCCGCATTTAGGAAGCCCTTATGGTGCCAGGACAGCAAAAAAAATACCCACATGGCATAGCATTCTGGAAACTTAACCCCTTGGGGAACATAACAAGGGGTAAAGTGAACCTTAATACCCCACAGGGATTTCACAACTTTGCATATGTGAAAGAAAAAAAAATTTACCTAAAATGCGTGGTTTCCCAAAAATTTTACATTTTTACAAAAGGGTTAAAGCAGAAAATACCCCCTAAATTTGAAGCCCAATTTCTCCCAATTCAGAAACCTCATATGGGGGTGAAAAGTGCTCTGCTGGCGCACTACAGGTCTCAGAAGAGAAGGAGTCACATTTGGCATTTTTGGAAGCAAATTTTGCTCTGGGGGCATGCCGCATTTAGGAAGCCCCTATGGTGCCAGAACAGCAGAAAAAAAAACACATGGCATACCATTTTGGAAACTAGACCCCTTGGGGAACGTAACAAGGGGTAAAGTGAACCTTTATACCCCACAGGGGCTTCACGACTTTTGCATATTTAAAAAAAATAAAAAAAAGAAGGCATCCCCTCTGTGTGAGCTGCATCTGCATTTACACAGAGAAGACGTGACCTCTGCCCCCACGCAGCACGCAGTACAACCGCCAGAGGGGGTTACCTGGCTACCTACCTACCTGCCCTTTTACTGTGCAGGACACCAAGGAGGGCATTATTACAGTTTGTGGGCCTATAGATGGAAAGATTGTGTAGAGGAGGGCACTAAATATATGTAGAGTCTGACATGTTTTTCCTGCAGATGCTAAGAGATCCACATGGCGGTCTTATCCGGACAGAGAAGAAAAGGAAAGACGACGCTGATCAGAAAAGACGTAATTGTGAGTCCCAAAATGTAACTGTAATCACTTATATGGTATACACATCCTCTGTACAGCTGATATCTACCGCCATATGGTCCTGTATATAATCACTTATATTGTATACAGATCCTTTATAGTATACTGGTCTGTGTATAGTGGTTTTATTCAGTACAGTATGGCGGTATTATCCAATTATTGTGTGGTGGTATATATTGTATACCAGTATTATTGGTCATGGAAA
The DNA here is from genome assembly GCF_029499605.1 of Hyla sarda. Lineage (NCBI taxonomy): Eukaryota > Metazoa > Chordata > Amphibia > Anura > Hylidae > Hyla > Hyla sarda. The sequence goes on from NC_079189.1 coordinate 535,212,359, forward strand.
TTTACCTATGTTAAAGTGTTTCTTACAAATATAAATTTTTATTTATTGTGTGTGGGATTTGGCAGAAGATTGACGAGCTGCAGAGCCTAGCAGGGGCCCTTGCCTTTTTTTTGGTCCGGGGGCCCCGAGTGTTGTCAGTCCAGTGTAATTAAGGGGGGGTGTGTGTGTGTGTGTGTGGGGGGGTGCCAAACAAAGGGTCCGCCCCGAGTGCCAAATGCTCTAGGTCCGCCCCTGCCCCTATGGTGCCAGGACAGCAAAAAAAAAAAAAAAAACACATGGCGTACCATTTTGGAAACTAGACCCCTTGGGGACCGTAACAAGGGGTAAAGTGAACCTTAATACCCCACAGGGGTTTCACGACTTTTGCAAATGTAAAAAAAAAATTTTTTTACCTAAAATGCTTGGTTTCCCAAAAATTTTACATTTTTACAAAGGGTTAAAGCAGAAAATACCCCCCAAAATTTGAAGCCCAATTTCTCCCGATTCAGAAAACACTCCATATGGGGGTGAAAAGTGCTCTGCTGGCGCACTACAGGTCTCAGAAGAGAAGGAGTCACATTTGGCTTTTTGGAAGCAAATTTTGCTCTGGGGGCATGCCGCATTTAGGAAGCCCCTATGGTGCCAGGACAGCAAAAAAAAACACATGGCATACCATTTTGGAAACTAGACCCCTTGGGGAACGTAACAAGGGGTAAAGTGAACCTTAATACCCCACAGGGGTTTCACGACTTTTGCATATGTAAAAAAAAAAAAATTACCTAAAATGCTTGGTTTCCCAAAAATTTTACATTTTTACAAAGGGTTAAAGCAGGAAATACCCACCAAAATTTGAAGCCCAATTTCTCCTGATTCAGAAAACACCCCATATGGGGGTGAAAAGTGCTCTGCTGGCGCACTACAGGTCTCAGAAGAGAAGGAGTCCCATTTGGCTTTTTGGAAGCAAATTTTGCTCTGGGGGCATGCCGCATTTAGGAAGCCCCTATGGTGCCAGGACAGCAAAAAAAAAAAACACATGGCATACCATTTTGGAAACTAGACCCCTTGGGGAACGTTACAAGGGGTAAAGTGAACCTTAATACCCCACAGGGGTTTCACGACTTTTGTATATGTAAAAAAAAAAAAATGTTACCTAAAATGCTTGGTTTCCCAAAAATGTTACATTTTTACAAAGGGTTAAAGCAGAAAATACCCCCCAAAATTTGAAGCCCAATTTCTCCCGATTCAGAAAACACCCCATATGGGGGTGAAAAGGGCTCTGCTGGCGCACTACAGGTCTCAGAGGTAAAGGAGTCACATTTGGCTTTTTGGAAACAAATTTTGCTCTGGGGGCATGCCGCATTTAGGAAGCCCCTATGGTGCCAGGACAGCAAAAAAAAAACACATGGCATACCATTTTGGAAACTAGACCCCTTGGGGAACGTAACAAGGGGTAAAGTGAACCTTAATACCCCACAGGGGTTTCACGACTTTTGCATATGTAAAAAAAAAAAAAATTACCTAAAATGCTTGGTTTCCCAAAAATTTTAAATTTTTACAAAGGGTTAAAGCAGGAAATACCCACCAAAATTTGAAGCCCAATTTCTCCTGATTCAGAAAACACCCCATATGGGGGGTGAAAAGTGCTCTGCTGGCGCACTACAGGTCTCAGAAGAGAAGGAGTCCCATTTGGCTTTTTGGAAGCAAATTTTGCTCTGGGGGCATGCCGCATTTAGGAAGCCCCTATGGTGCCAGGACAACAAAAAAAAACACATGGCATACCATTTTGGAAACTAGACCCCTTGGGGAATGTAACAAGGGGTAAAGTGAACCTTAATACCCCACAGGGGTTTCACGACTTTTGCATATGTAAAAAATAAAAAATAATTTTTACCTAAAATGCTTGGTTTCCCAAAAATTTAACATTTTTACAAAGGGTTAAAGCAGAAAATACCCCCCAAAATTTGAAGCCCAATTTCTCCCGATTCAGAAGCCTCATATGGGGGTGAAAAGTGCTCGGCTGGCGCACTACAGGTCTCAGAGGTAAAGGAGTCACATTTGGCTTTTTGGAAGGAAATTTTGCTCTGGGGGCATGCCGCATTTAGGAAGCCCCTATGGTGCCAGGACAGCGGAAAAAAAGGCATGGCATACCATTTTGGAAACTAGACCCCTTGGGGAACGTTACAAGGGGTAAAGTGAACTTTAATACCCCACAGGGGTTTCACGACTTTTGCATATATAAAAAAATTATAATATTTCTACCTAAAATGCTTGGTTTCCCAAAAATGTTACATTTTTACAAAGGGTTAAAGCAGAAAATACCCCCCAAAATTTGAAGCCCAATTTCTTCCGATTCAGAAAACACCCCATATGGGGGTGAAAAGTGCTCGGCTGGCGCACTACAGGTCTCAGAAGAAAAGGAGTCACATTTGGCTTTTTGGAAGGAAATTTTGCTCTGGGGGCATGCCGCATTTAGGAAGCCCCTATGGTGCCAGGACAGCAAAAAAGAAAAACACATGGTGTACCATTTTGGAAACTAGACCCCTTGGGGAACGTAACAAGGGGTAAAGTGAACCTTAATACCCCACAGGGGTTTCACGACTTTTGCATATGTAAAAAAAATTATAATAATTTTTACCTAATATGCTTTGTTTCCCCCAAATTTTACATTTTTACAAAAGGTTAAAGCAGAAAATACCCCCCCAAAATTTGAACGCTAATTTCTCCCGATTCAGAAAACACCCCATATGGGGGTGAAAAGTGCTCGGCTGGCGCACTACAGTTCTCAGAAGAAAAGGAGTCACATTTGGCTTTTTGGAAGCAAATTTTGCTCTGGGGGCATGCCGCATTTAGGAAGCCCCTATGGTGCCAGGACAGCAAAAAAAAAAACACATGGCATACCATTTTGTAAACTACACCCCTTGGGGAAGGTAATATGGGGTAAAGTGAACCTTAATACCCCACAGGGGTTTCCCGACTTTTGAATATGTAAAAAAAAAAATTTTTTTACCTAAAATGCTTGGTTTCCCAAAAACTTCACATTTTTACAAAGGGTTAAAGCAGAAAATACCCCAGAAAATTTGAAGCACAATTTCTCCCAATTCAGAAACCTCATATGGGGGTGAAAAGTGCTCTGCTGGCGCACTACAGGTCTCAGAAGAGAAGGAGTCACATTTGGCATTTTTGGAAGCAAATTTTGCTCTGGGGGCATGCCGCATTTAGGAAGCCCCTATGGTGCCAGGACAGCAAAAAAAAAAAAAAAACACATGGCATACCATTTTGTAAACTAGACCCCTTGGGGAACATAACAAGGGGTAAAGTGAACCTTAATACCCCACAGGGATTTCACGACTTTTGCATATGTAAAAAAAAAGAAATGTTTACCTAAAATGCTTTGTTTCCCAAAAATTTTACATTTTTACAAAGGGTTAAAGCAGAAAATACCCACCAAAATTTGAACCCTAATTTCTCCCGATTTAGAAAACACTCCATATGGGGGTGAAAAGTGCTCTGCTGGTGCACTACAGGTCTCAGAAGAAAAGGAGTCACATTTGGCTATTTGGAAGCATATTTTGCTCTGGGGGCATGCCGCATTTAGGAAGCCCCTATGGTGCCAAGACAGCAAAAAAAAAAAAATCACATGGCATACCATTTTGGAAACTAGACCCCTTGGGGAACGTAACAAGGGGTAAAGTGAACCTTAATACCCCACAGGGGTTTCACGACTTTTGCATATGTAAAAAAAATAATAATAATTTTTACCTAATATGCTTTGTTTCCCCCAAATTTTACATTTTTACAAAAGGTTAAAGCAGAAAATACCCCCCCAAAATTTGAACCCTAATTTCTCCCGATTCAGAAAACACCCCATATGGGGGTGAAAAGTGCTCGGCTGGCGCACTACAGGTCTCAGAAGAAAAGGAGTCACATTTGGCTTTTTGGAAGCAAATTTTGCTCTGGGGGCATGCCGCATTTAGGAAGCCCCTATGGTGCCAGGACAGCAAAAAAAAACACATGGCATACCATTTTGTAAACTACACCCCTTGGGGAACGTAACAAGGGGTAAAGGGAACCTTAATACCCCACAGGGGTTTCACGACTTTTGCATATGTAAAAAAAAAAAAAAATTACCTAAAATGCTTGGTTTCCCAAAAATTTCACATTTTTACAAAGGGTTAAAGCAGAAAATACCCCCCAAAATTTGAAGCCCAATTTCTCCTGATTCAGAAAACACCCCATATGGGGGTGAAAAGTGCTCTGCTGGCGCACTACAGGTCTCAGAAGAGAAGGAGTCACATTTGGCTTTTTGAAAGCAAATTTTGCTCTGGGGGCATGCCGCATTTAGGAAGCCCCTATGGTGCCAGGACAGCAAAAAAAAACACATGGCGTACCATTTTGGAAACTAGACCCCTTTGGGAACTTAACAAGGGGTAAAGTGAACCTTAATACCCCACAGGGGTTTCACGACTTTTGCATATGTAAAAAAAAATAATTTTTACCTAAAATGCTTGGTTTCCCAAAAATTTTACATTTTTACAAAGGGTTAAAGCAGAAAATCGCCCCCAAAATTTGAAGCACAATTTCTCCCGATTCAGAAAACACCCCATATGGGGGTGAAAAGGGCTCTGCTGGCGCACTACAGGTCTCAGAGGTAAAGGAGTCACATTTGGCTTTTTGGAAACAATTTTGCTCTGGGGGCATGCCGCATTTAGGAAGCCCCTATGGTGCCAAGACAGCAAAAAAAAAAAACACGTGGCATACCATTTTGGAAACTAGACCCCTTGGGGAACGTAACAAGGGGTAAAGTGAACCTTAATACCCCACAGGGGTTTCACGACTTTTGCGTATGTAAAAAAAATAATAATAATTTTTACCTAATATGCTTTGTTTCCCCCAAATTTTACATTTTTACAAAAGGTTAAAGCAGAAAATACCCCCCCAAAATTTGAACCCTAATTTCTCCCGATTCAGAAAACACCCCATATGGGGGTGAAAAGTGCTCGGCTGGCGCACTACAGTTCTCAGAAGAAAAGGAGTCACATTTGGCTTTTTGGAAGCAAATTTTGCTCTGGGGGCATGCCGCATTTAGGAAGCCCCTATGGTGCCAGGACAGCAAAAAAAAACACATGGCATACCATTTTGTAAACTACACCCCTTGGGGAATGTAACAAGGGGTAAAGTGAACCTTAATACCCCACAGGGGTTTCCCGACTTTTGAATATGTAAAAAAAAAAAATTTTTTACCTAAAATGCTTGGTTTCCCAAAAACTTCACATTTTTACAAAGGGTTAAAGCAGAAATGACCCCAGAAAATTTGAAGCACAATTTCTCCCGATTCAGAAAACACCCCATATGGGGGTGAAAAGTGCTCTGCTGGTGCACTACAGGTCTCAAGAGAGGAGTAGTCACATTTGGCTTTTTGGAAGCAAATTTTGCCCTGGGGTCATGCCGCATTTAGGAAGCCCCTATGGTGCCAGGACAGAAAAAAAAAAACACACGTCATTACATTTTAGAAACTAGACCCCTCGGGGAACGTAACAGTGTTACAGTGAGTACTTATACCTCACAGGTTTTTTGAACAGTGGGCCGTAAAATTAAAAAATTTGATTTTGTTGCACATTTGTTACCCCAAATGTTTCACTTTCACATTGGGTAATAGGGCAAAAGGCCCCCAAAATTTGTAGAACAATTTTGTCTGAGAAAAACAATACCCCATATGTGGATGTAAATTGCTCTGTGGACGCACTGCAATGCTCAGAATAGAAGGAGTGAAAATTTTGTTGAAATTGAAGTCGGGGGGTCATGTGCATTTATAAAGCCCCCATTGTGCAAAAACAGCAAAAAAATAAAACATGTGACACCATTTTAGAAACTACACCCCTCAATGAACGTAACAAGGGGTACAGTGGGAAATAACACCTCACAGGTTTTTTGAAAAGTGGGCCATAAATTGAAAAATTAGATTTTTTTAACACTAAAATGCTGGGGTTACCCAATTTTTAACATTTTCACAAGGGGTAATATGAGGAATTGGGTTACAAATTTTGGAGGGCTTTTTCCCCTGACTATGAAAATACATCCACATATGGGGTAACGCACAACAAGGCTCAGAAGTCATAGAGGTCACTTTGTATTTGTGGCCTATGGCATATCAGTAGCTGACGGTTACATACATTCCGAGGAAAATACTAAAATGAAACACCTACATGTGACACCATTACAGAAAGTACCCACCTTGAGGAATGGGTATAGGGGTAAAGAGGACATTTTGAACTCACAGGTGTTTCCTAAATTTATTTTCCAGGAATGGATGAAAGGTAGCTTTTGAAAATTGCAATTTGCAACCTATGCTCTGCTTCATTTTTCTGGGAACAACTAACATGTAACTCCGAATTGTCGCATGGAAATACGACAGAGCTCAGCGAGAACTCTATTCGCATTTGAGGCGGATGTTTGTTACAGACCTAACAGTTACATACATTCAGAGGAAAATACAAGAAAGGAACACTACAAATACTGTGAGAATACTACAAACAGTACACCCCCTAGGGAAGGTGTATAGGGGTGAAGTGGAGATTTGGAACAGACGGGTGTTCCCTAAATTTATTTTCCAGGAATGGATGAAGTGTACTATGGGGGGAAGAAAATTGCAATTTTAGTACTGATATGACAATTATTTTCCCAGAATGATGACCCAGAGTACAGCCAAAAGTAAAAATGATGCCCGCCCCAAACCTATACTCTGAATCATCATTCTGGGAAGGGGATGTGTGGGGCCGTCCCTATTCTGTTACCTCAAATGCGCAACCCACTCAGGTGGGGAGAGAACGTTGTGCATTTGAGGCAACGGCAAACCTCCAATGCTGTTGACTCTGTGTCCCATGACCCATTTTTTAGGGGGAAGAAAAAAAAGATATTGGGTGTATTGGGAAAGAGGTTTTGGATTTTATTTTTATTTTTTTTTTGGGGGGGGGGGGGTGTTTTGGTTTAAATTTTGGAAGACAATGTACCCTGGACTGGTACATTGGAGCCCAATTCTGGGGAATTAAATTTAGGGCAAAGGATGGAAAATTTAGTACTCCATGGAAGTGTGATACTCCCTGAAGCAGCCTATGCAGAGGCCCGGATGATCGGGGCAAGTGTCACACTGAATGGTGGTGTCCCTCCGTCTCCCCTTCCTGTGACACACTCTGCATCTTTTCTGGGTTCGTCCCGACCTTCCAGTGTTGGGGATCACACCTGGAAAGTGTTGGCCGGGGACGATCCGGGGACCTAAAGTTCCAGAGGTGCTCTGACCCGCTCTTTGGCGGTCACCATAGATGAGGGCCTTTAGATCTACCTCTTGAAACTCCAGGAATGTCCCTGTGTTGCCAGCGTACTTGTACAGTATAAAAGAGTTGTACATGGCAACCTGTACCATGTAGACTGCAACCTTTTTATACCATACACATGTTTTCCGCATGGCATTATATGGCTTGAGGACTTGATCAGAAAGATCAACTCCCCCCATATACCGATTGTAGTCCAGAATACAATTGGGCTTGAGGACGCGTCCCGCGGTACCTCGCACAGGGACAGGGGTGCTGCCGTTCCCATGAATAGTGGTGAGCATAAGGACATCCCTCTTGTCCTTATACCGGACCAACAACAGGCTTTCATGGGAAAAGGCACGGGACTCACCCCGGGGGATAGGAGCCGGGACACTGGCACCGTGCATCTAGTCTGATGAGTAGTGCTGCAGTATATTTTTGGAACTATATATATATATATATATATATATATATATATATATATATTAGGCTTGACTGTGATTGTAGATTAAGCATTATTGCGAAATGCGTCAGACTTACAGCTTTGTACTGCGATATCTTCAATAAAGCAACAAACAGTTTTTACCTGCATCCACTCTAGTGCCGGACCCTTTTTGTTCTTCATATATATATATATATATATATATATATATATATATATATAGCAGGCAAAACAAAACAGCAGCACTCCGGTTAAGATGAAAGCGTGTCAGGCTTTATTCATAAGATGCCACGACGTTTCAACTGTCTCTCACGGTCTTTGTCAAGCAAATAACATGTGCAAGTGCTTACAATATATAGGGGTGATGCATGTGCAATAGTTTTGCATAATTAATTAGATTACAATATCAAAACAGTATAGAATACAGTGATCACAAATAATCATAAAACAATGTTAAAACAAAGTGAATAAAATTCGTATTAAGACGCCATAAGGGCGATATACTATACAGTGTTAGTGTCACATACAGTGTATATAGTGTCTAAAATCACATAAATAATATAGCAGAGGGAGGAGTCGAGGGTAGTTCTGGCACTGCCTACTCACCAGTTCGTTTGTAAACATATATCACGAGGAACGCCATGGTTGCTTCCGTCTCTCTGTGTCATGTGATGCTCATGTGACGTTTGTATCTCGCACAGGCGCACTAAGCGCCATAAGGATGCAATGACCCGCAATGCGTGTCAATGCTCACTTGTTCTCTGCGCATGCGTGCACGCAAGGTGCGTCAGGGTATAGTTAGGTGCCGCAGTCACAGGCGCATGCGTACTCGCTCTAGGCTCTTACTCAGCGCCATTTTTGACTAGGGAATTCTTACCCAAATTAAGGGTCCAGAATCATGCTATTCCATTCACACTAGCACAGCAATCTCCCAGGTCCCCAACACCATTAGGCAGCGTTGGGACTCCAGCACTGGTTAATCCATTGATACCGATTTTCAGCAGCCGAATGAGTGACCCCTGGACAGGGATCTAACTCACTCGTGCCACAGATATCGTGGAGGGGACCGGCCAATCGGCTCTTGTTTGGGAAAAGTGCCACATATGCGACCTCAGTCAAGGACCCAGCTTAAAAGAGTGCAAACATCAAGTACCATGTCCCTGGCATCATACCTTGCCCCACACAGAGAAAAGTCGGCATCCAAAGCAATAATTATTGTATAATAGAAAGTATTTCGTAAAATATTTTATAAAAATGATTAGTATCATTCTTGTTCTTTCATGTTGTTATTCTGGTGAGGGGGCCGCCATCCTCTCTCTCGCCATCTGCATAAAAAGAAAAAATAGGTGCACCTTGCGTGCACGCATGCGCAGAGAACAAGTGAGCGTTGACACGCACTGCGGGTCATTGCATCCTTATGGCGCTTAGTGCGTCTGTGCGAGATACAAATGTCACATGAGCATCACATGACCGGAGCTTTTCTTCCTGTCTAGCCGCACACAGAGAGACGGAAGCAACCATGGCGTTCCTCGTGATATATGTTTACAAACGAACTGGTGAGTAGGCAGTGCCAGAACTACCCTCGACTCCTCCCTCTGCTATATTGTTTATGTGATTTTAGACACTATATACACTGTATGTGACACTAACACTGTATAGTATATCGCCCTTATGGCGTCTTAATACGAATTTTATTCACTTTGTTTTAACATTGTTTTATGATTATTTGTGATCACGGTATTCTACACTGTTTTGATATTGTAATCTAATTAATTATGCAAAACTATTGCACATGTATCACCCCTATATATTGTAAGCACTTGCACATGTTATTTGCTTGACAAAGACCATGAGAGACAGTTGAAACGTCATGGCATCTAATGAATAAAGCCTGACACGCTTTCATCTTAACCGGAGTGCTGCTGTTTTGTTTTGCTGGCTGTTTGTGGGGGCTCTTGACCTGGGCCCGACCAGTTTGCACCAGTGGACACCCTTGGGAGTGCGGTCCTTTTTGTTGAATTCTATTATATATATATATATATATATATATATATATATATATATAGGTTGTGGGGGAGATTTATAAATAGTTACGTTATTCGCTCCGGCCGTACACGCTGGCCGTGAGCGCATGGTCCCCTTACCTGCTGTAGTCCCAGTCCGTCACTCCCCGGGTGTTTCTCCTGCCTCCGCCCCTGCTTCTCTGCTCCGGCGCGCGTGTCCCCGTCCCCTAGGGCGCGCGTGTGCCGAGCTTTAAGATTTAAAGGGCCAGTACCCTGATTAGTGTAATCCACCTGTGGCTCATTTATAAATTCCTCAACCCTCCTCAGTTTCCTGCCGGATCTTTGTTGCCTTGAGCCTGAGAGAAAGCATTCCTGTTATTGCCTTGCCGTGTATCTGATCTCTTGCTTTGTGATTCGACCTTGCTCCTCTGCTGCCTGCCTACTGACCTCCTGCTACATCTAGACTATGCTACTGTGCCACCTGCACTGACCTTCTGCTATCCAGACTACGAGCTGCCTTATCCCTCCTGTGCCTCGCATCTCCTCAGCCGCCTGTGTGGTCGAGCAGTGCCAGGGGTAGCGAACTGGGTGTCGCCTGCAGCAACAAGTCCATCCCGCTTTGCGGCGGGCCCTGGTGAATACCAGTGGCACCTTAGACTCTGCTCCCTGGTACAGTCCGAGTCATCTGCATCACAGGTCCAGTGGATCCACATCCCCCAGGATTCCTGTCTTCAGAAACGTGAGTGTTACAGTAATCTTTTTTACTTGTTATTGATCTAATTTGTGTGTTTTTTATTTTTTTGCTTATTCGTTGCAAATCTTTTTTTCCTAGTATATAAATTCTCAGAAAACATGTAGACCACTTTACATGCAGTGTTTTTAATTTGCAATTTAAAAAAAATACATACAATACAATACTCTCAGTTGTTAGGATTCGGCAGGCTGGAGGTGGATCCTCTGTGTCAGAGAGGGATTGGCGTGGACCGTACCGGTGGACCGGTTCTAAGTTGCTACTGGTATTCACCAGAGCCCGCCACAAAGCGGGATGCTCTTGCTGCGGCGGTAGCAACCAGGTCGTGTCCACCGGTAACGGCTCAACCTCACTGACTGCTGAGAGTGGCGTGGGACAGGAGGACTAGACAGACGCGAGGTCAGATGTAGCAGAAAGTCAGGGCAGGCGGCAAGGTACGTAGTCAAGGGCAACGGCAGAAGGTCTGGTAACACTGGTAAGGCAAACACAGAAAACGCTTTCACTGGCACTGAGGCAACAAGATCCAGCAATGCTGGGAAGGGGAAGTGAGGTTTTATAGGCATGGAGCAGATGGAAGCTAATTACACTGATTGGGCCAGGCACCAATTAGTGCACTGGCCCTTTAAATCTTAGAGTGCTGGCGCGCGCACCCTAGAGAGCGGAGCCGCGCGCACCAGGACGTGACAGCCGGGGAACGGGACAGGTGAGTTGATTGGGATGCAACCCGCGAGCGGGCGCGTCCCGCTATGCGGATCGCATCCCCGCCGGCAGTGTCAGTGCAGCGCTCCCGGTCAGCGGGTCTGACCAGGGCGCTGCAGAGAGGAGAACGCCGCGAGCGCTTCGGGGAGGAGCAGGGACCCGGAGCGCTCTGCGTAACATCAGTGGTGCTTTAGAAACTTGTTTTACAAAGAAATGAAGCTATGAAGTCATTTTGTTTTTAAAAACTTTTAACATGCTCCAGGGACATTACAAAAGTTTTGCTCGATCAGTGTCTGGAAGTTCAGACTTGTCACAATTTCTAGAATAATCCAGGAGGCGTCTGTGCTAAGTGCAAAGACTGTCAAAATTATAAGTCTTTAGGACATTATCAGGTTGTGAGCACAGAGAGCAGGAAGCAGCAGCACCCAGCCACTTCTCCCTGCTAGTCCTAGTGATCTTGATGTTTGACATGACCCTTTTAAATTAAGTTTTTATGCAACTTTCAGTCGGGCTACTGAGCCAAATAATAGTCTAACACTTTCTAATTTTTAGGGCAAACTTTGCAGAACTTTTCAGCAGTGTTACCATTATCACCACATGCAGGACTAAAATAAAATGATCAAGATATAGATTAGAGGGGATCATGTCATTCACAGTAGGTGATGGTTAGTGCTCCCATCCTTCCCTTTCCTGCACAAAGACTTCTGCACAGATCACCAAGTATGCCTAGAAAACTTTCTATAGAAGTCAAGAAGTCCCCTCCAAGCTAGTGTTTCCTGTTATTCATGTAGCAGCTGAAAAGCATCTCTCTCTTAAAGCTGTTATGGGAACAAAACAGGAGCACAGGCAATATGGCAATATGTACAGGGGAAAAAAAAAGAAAAAGAAAAAAAATGAAAGATTAAAAAAAAAAAAAAAAAAGAACAAGTTTCAGAATCTGCCTTTAATCAGTAAAATGTAGATGGCATGCTCCCTTTAAGTATAATATATATTTCTGGATATCCTTGGTGCAGTATCTGTTACATCAGGATAAGCCAGGACCAGGTGAACAGCACATTAAAAGCTTTACACAAAAGGACAAGTCAGGTGCTTATTCTTTTAAATGTTTATTTAGTAGGAAAAGCTTTTAAATCAAATTAATACAATGTATTTTTATACATAAGAACAAATAAAATACCATATACTCTCAGCAGGATAGGATCACCTCAGTAACTGGCAATGTGCATTCAAAGAAACAAAAATCCAGCACTCACATGTCTTAAAAAATCAATATTTTTCTTAGATTTACATGCACAGATAGCTTAAAATTCCCTTCCCATGGGGATTTTTGCATATAACATTTTCAGGATTGTATTAATATATAGCATCCTATAAACAAACAAAATGGATCATAATGTACATGGTGGCAAAATTTAACAAACCATTGTAAACAACATACAGTAAGCGTGGAAAGGTTCCTGAGTGTATTTTAAATAGAGATAATATTAACATAAATAAAACTGTAATCAGAGGCAGTTTCCATTATATACATATATATGTGATCAAAACTTCTCCTGTTGTGCAATGGTTGCAGAGGTGTCCACAGGAATGTCCCGTAGCAAGACTTAGAATGGACTCCACTGACAGCGCCGACAAATACATAATTTAATTACTATCTACTGTAAGATTTGAACCTATCGATGGGTTAGGGCCCTATTACATGGAGTATATATTGGTCAAATAGGCCAGTATCACCCTGTGTAATAGACAATGTAAGGCCTTGTAATAGGGCCCTTGGAGCTTTGGTTTCCACACTTAGAGCACTAAATCTACTTATTTATAAACATGAGCATTATAAACCTTTATGCAGTGGTAAAGCAAGAGACACATTTTTGTGTTGGGCTCCATAGTAGTCACATGGTCTGCCCCTGTAGGTACCACTGGATAGTTGTCAAAGGTGTTAGAAAACACTGAAGTGTATCAGTTATAATTTAATTTATAGATTTTTATTTGCATGGTTGAAAGAAAAATAATGGATAGCAATCACATGTTAGCTAGAAGTTTATATCACTTATATTAGATTATTTTTGTCAGGGGCTAAGTTCAAAATTGTATATTTAGCATGCAACTAAGAGGAGATGAAGGGGAGGCATTGTGAGAAGAGCAACGTCTGCTCTCAGCCAATCAACATTACCAAAAACACTTCCTAGATTGCTGATTGGCTGGGGTTCTCACTATGCTCCTCCCCTACATCCTTTTAAGTTAGTTCCACATCTGTTCCACAGGTTCCACAGCTGTTCCTGTTCTAGATTCCTATTACAGGGTAGTGGTCATGCAGCTACAGATATTACCACAAAAGCATATATTTTCCTCCATATTAAGCAATATATTGCTGTGCTACAGTTATATCCATATATGGCGCAAAGTTTAAACTTTGTTTACTTAACAAATGAACATTCTGTACTCGATTCTTTGGGTGCACAGAAGGGGTGCTTGGTTTGCTGTTTATCAGTCTTCTTACAGCCTAACAGACTATATACATACTTCCGACATTTTGCAGATGCATAGTAATACATTAAAGGATCAAGACAACTACTTACACTGCTTATACAAGCACACAGAATGTAAGCAAAATATAGAGACTCAGAATGTCCATTAAGGAAGTGAAGATAATGCATTAGAAAGATGGTATTGGTTGGACCAAAGCAAAGAAAAAACACAGAAAGAACTATAATGGTCAAGAAAATAGCTCTAGTCTTCTTAGAAGAATTTTCAATATTCTCAGCATTTTTACTTAAGGATCGGAGAATTTCAGTGTAACAGAAGATTGTAACTATTAATGGAAAGAAGAAAAAAATAGAGGAAAAGGCAGTGAAGTAGTACATGTAGAAGTTCTGTTGGTCTGCTAATTCTAGCACGTCATGGCAAGTTGTGATGCCCAATGAATCAATGTTAAGAGTTTGGCTGGTAAGCAAAAGAGGCACAGTGCTGGTTATGGATACAAGCCAGATGGCAACACACACCAGCCAAGCTCGCTTCTTTGTTCGCCAGGTACGGGCTTGCATTGGAAACACCAAACCCATGTATCTGTCCACACTCATGCTGGTCATGAGCAGGATGGAGCAGTACATGTTACAGTAAAATGCTGCGGTGGCAAATCGACACATTCCTTCTCCAATTTGCCAGTTGTTCCCTCTAAATCTGTATACAATGTTGAAAGGCAACAGAGCAACAAATAGCACATCGGCTATTGCTAAGTTCAGCATATATACTACTGCCGTCGTTTTGATTTTTATCTTCAATAGAAACATTAAAATTGCCATTAGGTTTAGGGGAAGTGCCACAATGAACACCACAGTGTAGACTGATGGTACAAATGAGGTCAACCATTGACTGGAAAGGTAGAATTTAGTGTGATTTGAAACATCCTTAATAAAATCTGAAAGAAAGAGAAACACTTGTTTACAAGTTTAAGAGATCACATTGTTCAGGTGCATGTTAGGAGGGTGAAATTGGGTAATACTGAAGGGTGCAAGAACCTCTATATACTGCCAGGTGTCCTCCTTATCTCCTTATAAAAAAATAAAATCTATATGTAAAACTGAACTGCTTTAGTTAAGCCTTTTATTTACAGGAGATGTTGCAGATGTAGATATATTGTGCAGTGTATTCCTAATATCTGTTGAATTTCCACTTGGCAGTTTTTGCGTCAAAGCCATGAGGAAATAAAATAACAAATCTGTCTTTTATATTTTTTATTAAACTTCTGGCTTTGATACAGAAACTGCAGTGACAGTTTTCCAAAACTGCTAAGTGGAACCCAACCTTTATTGTCATAAAAAAAAACTTTTGACACGAGGTTCGATATAGCAAGGTGAAGCACCTGGCTGTGCGTTTCACTCCCTGGTTCACAGCTCATTCTGACTGATTGTAGGAGACTGGTTCCATAGACTTATAATGAAGCCCAGCTTCTTTCAGCATTCAGACTGAACTTTCACACACTTCACCTGGCTATATCTATGGATTACAGTATTTTTTTAAATCTAAACTTGATGTGTCAACACATCATCTGTTCATCATCACATTCATCTGTTCATTTTCAGTGGTATCTGTGCTGTCTGCCAACATGGCGACAGGGAAGTTTACCCCTGAACACTATGTGGCCAAAGATATTTAGTATATATATATATATATATATATATATATATATATATATATATGTATATATATATATATATATATATATATATATTATTTTTTTCTGTTAGCGTCAAGCTTGAATTGCCTCATCTGTGTAAAGTGTTCTTGAGTTTGTACGTAATGGTCTGTTGGTCAATGGACTGTGTCACCCTCCTCAGCAGGGTAATCAACACCAGGCCCCTTAAAACACTACAGTTTATGTATAAGGGCACGTTCACACAACATAATGTCCTCCCGGAAAAAATCAGGGTGGACATTATGTGCACAGCAGAGCCAACAAATCAGTGCTAGGACAGTTCGGATATGCAACAGCACCATTGACGCAAAAGAATGAACACGTTGATTCTTTGGGCCGATTAAATTCAGCAATGGAAAACTCAGTTTCTGAAAAGAATCCCATTGACAGCAATAGAACTTTACTGCACAGGAATTTCCAAGCAGAATCCCTGAGCAGAATTGCGTTCAGAAATTCCACAATGTGAATGTGCCTATTATCCTATCATCCATTAGGGTGTTAACTGCAAAGCCATCACGCTTGGTTGGTTGGAACAGATAGGAACTATTTAATTTAAAGAGATTTAAACAGATATCATGCAGCTGGACTATTATCTGAGTTACACTTTAAAATCAAACTTTTACTGCTGTAACCTCATTTTCTGTAATGGAAATGTTCCATATCCCCTACATAGACATTAATGATAAACAAGCTGGAAGATAGCCTGTCTGTAGTCATCACTTGTGGGAATACAAAAGTAAACGCATCAATTTAACTTATTTGACATCAGAGGGGAAGAAAAAAATCTGTGGATTTAAAAAAAACCTCACATTTTGCACTAACAATTTGCCCTGAAACAGACCTTGTGCAAAAAAGCAGTTTTACCATTCTCCAGTGGCGAAGGTAATGATACCCCCCCCCCTTCCATGTCTACCAATTGCATATACAATCATAACATGTGAATAAGGCTTTAGCAAGAATTGTCCTGAATATATAGTAAAAGGAGAAAACAGACTTTCAGAGTACTGATCATTTTTCATAGTCACTGAGGTAAGAACATTCACAATCGTGTCTGACATAAAAAAAGCTGAAGATTCAAACAAACAAGTTAACTTTGCAGCACATATATACATTTACAGCATATGACTTTTACTTACATGTTTCATTCTTTTCTACAGCAAAGAAGATAAAAGAGTTGTACAGAGTTTCTGAAAAACAGGAAAAAAATATGTAAATGACAAAAAAAATGAAATTATTTTTTGATTTCATATGGCCCACCCGTTCCTGAAATATAGGGCTTTGTAGTTTGCAATTCAGCAATCTGGCAGAGGTTGGGCACTTTATCATAATAGGGGTTGTGTTTAGTGTGGTGACTATAAAGGGGGTGTGAATATTTAATAGGCGGGGGCTGGGGTGTGTGTTCAGTGCTCATAGAGCAGCTAGCTGTGCGTCTCGTCTATAATAGATGGTAGGTAATAGAGGAGCCTTTACTCTTTCTAACACCTCAATAAATGCCCTAATCCACACTGTATCTGCAGCTTATTAGTTACATACAGTCCTGACTGCACACCTGGATAGAGGTGGTAGTGTGTGGTTCTCCAGTTCACTCCCAGTGATAGTGCGCATCACTGTGATGTTCATGAGTCTGGGCATCAGGGATGTACACAAATTCCATCAGCCACCAGTGCAGCCACAATCCCAGAGTCATTGGGATACTGTCCGCTACTCTTGAACATCACAATGACTCAGTATCACCGGGATTTAACTGATAGACCACACACTACCACCATGATCTGGTTTTCATCCTGCAATATCTATCTATCTATATATGTAAAACTCATTGGCTCTCATTTACTATGATTTCCCTGTTGGTTTCGTGGTTTTTCCTGTCGGTCTATTTTTTTTCCCCAACATATTTACTATTGTGGCGCACACTTGTGGCGCATGGGTTTTTTGTTTGTCGCACGCGGGTTTCGTGTTGCGACAAGTTTTGTCAGTTCACTCCGTCAATGTTCTTTACGTTATTAAAGCGCGGAAAGTGACGGCAGTGGAGAATGAGTGGTTGTCAGGCTGCACGGAAGGCTCGCAACAAAGAGGAGCTTTCGTAGGCTTTCCACTTGTTCATAAATGAGAATTTCCCTCAGGAGGATGATGAGATAGCAGAGTGTTCCTCCCTTTCTCAAAACACTTCGAGTGTTTCTTGCGCTCTTCCTGTGTAATACATTTGTGTGGTAAAGGAAAAGTGTCCCATTACCTTACTTATTGATTTTGGCATGGTTGTGGTAATGTTGGATGACTTATTGGTTGTAAAATGTATTGACTTCAACAAGGTTTCGTAAGAATGGTTAATTAAAGATTGTTCATGCTTAGATATCCACAATTTATGTAAAATAAAAAAAATAAAAAACAAGTGCAAAGAATCAAAGGATGCTAATTAAGTTAAAAAAAAATTTTATAAAAAAATGAAAAAAATAAAAAAGTTGTCAAACATAACATGACAACATAACATATAAATAATTTAAAAAAAACAAACAGATTTAAACAATACATACACAGTAATACTACATAAACAAACCAAAAACAAAAGGCCAAACTAGTGTATGAAGTAAAAAATAAAAAAATTAAAAAAAAGGGGGGTAAGGGCAGCTTCAGATCACATACTACACAAATTTCCCTACTGCTAGGAGGTGTCGGTAAGTATCTAGCCTCCAAAACCTGACAAATCGGGTTAGGATTCTTCATAAATACCTTGTAAAAAGGCGTTTCTGTTGGGTAACGCCCCTTTTTCGGGTTTTCGAAAAGCCGACTCGGGTAGATCGGAAATAACAGGCGCACACGGTCGCAATGTGTCTGCGACAGGTCGCAGACACTTTGAGACAGGCGCAGAAACAGAAAACCCGAGAAAACAAATCAGGTTGATAATAGTAAATGAGGGCCAATGTGTGTATAGGTGTGTATGTTCCAGCATCACATCCAAACGGCTAAAGATATTAACATGAAACTTGGCACACATGTTACTTATATGTCAACAACAAACATAGGATAGGTGATTTAACCCTTACTCACCCCCATTTGCCAGGGTCAGGGTTTTTGTTTAAAGTCCCATACAAGTCTATGGGAAATATATGTTACCGCATAACTTCCAAACGGCTGGAGATATTTCGATAATACTTGGTCACATGTTACTTATATGTCCACTTAAAATATAGGATAGTTAATTTAACCCTTAACTACCCCCATTTGTGAGGGTCGGGGTTTTTATTTAAAGTCCTATGCAAATCAATTGGAAATGTATGTTCCCACATAACACCGTACGGTTGGAGATATTTCAATACCTGGTACACATATTACGGGTCGGGATATGAGGATGGGATATGAGGTCGGGACAGGAGGTCGGAACATGAGGTCGGGATAGGACCTCAGGATAGGAGGTCGGGATATGAGGACGGGATAGGAGGACGGGATAGGAGGACGGGATAGGAGGACGGGATAGGAGGACGGGATAGGAGGTCGTGATAGGAGGACAGGATAGGAGGATGGGATAGGAGGTCGAGATAGGAGGTCTAGATAGGATGTCGGGATATGAGGACGGGATATGAGGACGGGATATGAGGACGGGATAGGAGGATGGGATAGGAGGACGGGATAGGAGGACGGGATAGGAAGTTGGGATAGGAGGTCGGGATAGGAGGACAGGATAGGAGGTATGGATAGGAGGTCAGGATATGAGGACGGGATATGAGGATGGGATATGGGGTTGGGATATGACAATATATGAGGATGGGATATGAAGTCAAAAGCTTCCTCTGTTGATTTTCCTCCACAACAAGGATTAGGAATGAAAAACCGGGCAGCGCCGGGTACTCAGCTAGTATATATATATAAAACTCAATGTGTGTATGTGTGTGTATGTGTGTATCTATGTATGTATGTTCCACAATCACGTCCAAACGGCTAAAGATATTAACATAAAACTTGGCACACATGTTACTTATATGTCAACAACAAACATAGGATAGGTAATTTAACCCTTACTCACCTCCATTTGCCAGGATCAGGGTTTTTGTTTAAAGTCCCATACAAGTCTATGGGAAATATATGTTCCAGTATAACTTCCAAACGGCTGGAGATATTTCGATAATACTTGGTCACATGTTACTTATATATCAACTTAAAATGAAGGATAGTTAATTTAACCCTTAACTACCCCCATTTGTGAGGGTCGGGGCTTTTGTTTAAAATCACATGCAAATGAGTGGGAAATGTATGTTCCCACATAACTTCCGTACGGCTGGAGATATTTCAATTCCTGGTACACATATTACAGGTTGGAATATGAGGACAGGATGGGAGGTCGGGATAGGAGGTAGGGATAGGAGGTCGAGATAGGAGGTCGAGATAGGAGGATGGGATGGTCAGGATAGTCGGAATAGGAGGTCGGAATAAGAGGTTGAGATAGGAGGTCGGGATAGGAGGACGGGATAGGAGGGCGGGAAAGGAGGACGAGATAGGAGGTTGAGATAGGAGGACGGGATATGAGGACAGGATAGGAGGTAGGAGGTCGAGATAGGAGGATGGGATAGGAGGTCAGCATAGGAGGTCAAGATAAGAAGTTGAGATAGGAGGTCGAGATCTGAGGTAGGGATATGAGGACGGGATATGAGGACTAGTGTTGAGCAGCATAGGCCATATTCGAATTTGCGACATTTCACGAATATATGGACGAATATTCGTCATATATTCGCTAAATTCGCATATTCGGAATATTCGCGTTTCATTTTCGCATATGCGAAAATTTGCACGCCAGTTTCACACAGTAGTATTAGAGCCTTCTTTACACCACACAAGCTGGAAGCAGAGATCCTTGTGATGTGTACTGTGAAAAAAAAACAAAAAATGAATATTCGTAATTGCAAATATATAGTGCGAATTATTGCGAATATTCGCGAGCAACACTAATGAGGACAGGATAGGAGGACGGGATAGGAGGTCGTGATAGGAGGTCGGGATAGGAGGTCGAGATAGGAGGTCGAGATAGGAGGTCGAGATAGCAGGATGGGATTGGAGGATGGGATATGAGAACAGGATTGAAGGTCAGGATAGGAGGTCAAGATAGGAGGTCGGGATAGGATGAAGGGATAGGAGGTGGCGATAGGTGGTCGAGATAGGAGGATGGGATAGGAGGTCGAGATAGGAGGTCGAGATAGGAGGTCGGGATAGGAGGTCAAGATAGGAGGACGGGATAGGAGGACGGGATAGGAGGTCGGGATATGGGGTTTGGATATGACAACAATATATGAGGACGGGATATGAAGTCAAAAGCTTCCTCTGTTGATTTTCCTCCACAACAAGGATTAGGAAGGAAAAACTGGGCAACGCTGGGTACTCAGCTAGTAGTTATATAGAAGCGGTCAGGACTGTAGGTACCTAATAAGGTACAGACTGAGTGTCCTTTAGGGAATTTATTAGGTAACCAATGAGCTAGTAAGAGTAAAGGCTCCTCTATCCAAACTGAATCTGCACACAGGGATCTAAACCATTTGTCATAGCTATACTCACCCTGCCCCCCCCCCCCCTTCATAGTCACCACACAAAACACAACCCCTATTATAATAAGGTGCTGCAGCTCTTGAGCAGTTTGGCCCCGCCTCCCTGACACTTGGCTGAGAAACTAAAAGGCAATTTTATAAATTTGACAACCATCATCAGCTCCAGGAAAGGTACAGTTTGCTTTTTTACCACAGCTATCCAATGGTGTCTGAAGCTCTGAGCAGCAAACACAGCTGACAGATTCTCTTTAAAAATACCTACCAAAAGGGAAAACATATCCAGTAAAGTTATTATTGTATAGTACTGAAGAATCTGTTAATAAAAAAAAAGAAAAAAAGGGAAGAGATGAAATGAAAAATGTAATTTATTGTTCACAATAGACACTTGAGCAGGTTAGCATAAAATCTTGGTAATAGTGCCCTTAGAAGGGATCTTTTCTTATGGAAATAGATTAAACTTTTCCTAGTCTATCAATTACATTGACATTTTGGCTAGGGCGAGAAAATATGTACCGTATTTTTCGCCCTATAGGACTCTCCGGAATATAAGACGCACCCAATTTTAAATGAGGAAAATCTAGAATACAATGTAAAGTATAGGTCACAGTGATCTTTAACCTGTGGACCTCCAGATGTTGCAAAACTACAACTCCCAGCATGCCCGGACAGCCAACGGCAGGTTGAAGACCACTGGTATAGGAGGTAATACTCACGTGTCCCTGCCGTTCCAGACCCGTCACCGCTCGTCACCGCTGACCTGGATGTCGCCCTCCATCGCTGTCGCCGCGTCCTCGGGGTGTCCCCGTCTCTCCTGAACGTCTCTGCTGCCCGGTATCCTCACTCTCCATAGCCGCCATCACATTACTGCACACGCCACTACGCACTCCGCTCCTATTGGATGACGGGGCGGCGTGCGCGACGATGTGATGACGACGAAGGAGATCGCCGGCCATGCAGGGGATCCCGGCACGGAGCAGACACCGAGAAGGCAGGTAAGGTCCCTCCTGGTGCAGCCGGGTTAGTGTCACTTTCGCTTCAGAAGGGTTAATACAGGGCATCACTGCGATCGGTGATGTCCTGTATTAGCCGGGGGTCCCGGCCGTTGATGGGCGCAGGGACCGCCGCGATAGGTGTGTATTCGCCGTATAAGACGCACCAACGTTTCTCCCCCAGTTTTGGGGAAGAAAAAGTGCGTCTTATACGGCAAAAAATACAGTAGATAAAACAAAATAGACTGTTAAACAAAGGGTACTGAGGTTAAATGAGGGCACTATACCCAAAGTACCTAGTGAGTAACAAACAAATAGAGCTGAATAAAAAATTATTCAGTTCTCAAATACTCTAAGTGGGATGTGTCTGGGAGAAAGTTGTGGTGACAGTAAGAGGGGGAGATAAAGGGGGGAGGGAAAGGAAGTTTATTAGACCATGTAGATAATCACATGTATTTAGTTTGTTTTAAAACAGTATTACATTTATAATTTGTATTAAAACAGTATTAAATGTATAATTTCTATTAAAACAGTATTAAAAATGGTTGTAAATAAATTATCTGGGCTGAGTGGGGATAAGTCGCAGGGCCCTTGTGATTGTCTTTGTTTAGTTTGAATAAAATGTAGTATAAACTATGACAAGATGTATAAAAATATTTAAAAAAATATATTACAAATTTAAAAAAAGTCCAAAACAGTGTACACTCGGAACTGCTGTGTAGTGTGACTTATGAGTACTGGATGCCTAACACAATAACTCCCAATCCTGGATGATGTATCACTGCAGCCTAGGGTTCTCTACTAGCACGATGAGAACCATTCGAATGATCAGAATGATTCGAATGATTCTGAAAATAATGTTCAGAACGCCGGAGGCGTGCACTTCGGATAGGGGATAAGATATCTTGGGGCAGAGTCCCCCCTTCAAAGGTACCTTGTCCTTCGAAGTGATACCTGCTCTTTTGAAGTGTCGTTATCGCTTTACGTCCTTATGATGGTTTTGTACGGATTGTGCATTGTACCCCATGTTTCATTTGGAATTGTTATAAAGTGGCTTTCGACTAACACTTATGTATTCTTTGAAGAGCCTGCAAACTGTATGTTTGTTGATAGCAAATAATCTGAGAACCCTTTTTATATCTGTTTTGGTCAGAGCTCAGATACAGTTTGTTTTGTAAACTATGAAAATCTTGAAAAAAAATATGTATCTTTGCATAATAATATGAGGAGCTTATCTTTTTTTTTATATATATTATTTGATCTTTGTTGAAGCATGTGAACTGGCACGCACACCCTACCTCAATACCCAGTTTTGGTTAAGCTGGAGGGAAAAATGGCATATCTCCTGGGAGTTTATATAAGAAATGATTTCTATGTTTCTCACAGATGTGATCGCAGAATGATAACATAGGATATGATCAGAAAACATACTGGTCCAACTGGTACCCTTTGTAGATTTCAGTGAAGTGAGAGGTGGACAGGTACAGCCAGGTATCTATCATATGAAAGAAACTTTAAAAACTCTTGATATATTTGGTCATTACCTTTGGGGACAATATCATAGGTGAAACCATATACACTGGACTTGTTTCTTTCTGAAAAATTACCTGTAAAACAATAGGAAATCAAAAGTTACATTTATAAGGTCTTTAGGTAATGACCTTAGAAACAATGTTTAAATTATAGTAGATTAGACTTTTGTTTTTCTACGAATTTCTCTTTCTGAAATTATGACCATATTTTACACTGATGAGAAGTTTATATAATTGAGCAATAATACGCCAATGGGGCAAAAAATTGTCAATAATTCTAAACAGCTCTTGGTCTGGGTTCACACAGTTTTTTTCTTTATGCCTATCCTTTCATCTTCTGTTGCCATTTACTTCTATTTGGTGAAAAACAGGATCCATTTAGATCCTGTCTGTATAAAAGTAGCCTGCATCATTTTGGTGTCCTGCTGCATCCAGTTTTAATGGTAAGCTAGCTGAGTAGCTGGAGTTGCTAGGTGTTCCTACTGAACATGGAAATGCAACAATTACACTTTCTTGCTCATATCCCGACCTCATATCCCATCCTCATATTCCGTCTCCTGTACTAACTTTTCTCTCCACCTGCCTGCTGGACAGTCTGCATGATATTTAAAGGGTACCTCTCATCAAAAAAAACTTTTCATATATTATAGATTAATGTATGCAGAATAACTTTACAATTGCATATTATTAAAAAATATGCTTATTTCTATTAAATTTTCCACTTGAAGAAATGACCACTAGGGGTCTCCCTACCAGTCCTGGCAGCAAGCATTTCAGACTCATGCTGGAGTCCTAAACACTACAAGCTGCCAGTCTGCTTTGTTCACAAAGGAGAACACTCAGAGCTGCCAGGCTGCTTTGTTCACAGCCTGTTTGGCTGTGAACAAAGCAGGCTGGCAGCTCTGAGTGTTTCGGACTCCAGCATGAGTCAGAAATGCTTGCTGACAGGACTGATTGGGAAAAATACAATAGAAAGAAGCATATTTTTCATTAACATGCTATTGGAAAGTTATTCAACATTCATTAATCTTAAATATATCAAAAGTTTATTTGATGAGAGGTACCCTTTAAAAGTCCTGGTCAATCTCTGCCTCCCGAGAGTAATGCGATCAGGAGATCAACTGGAAGTCCTATAGACTAAGCTAGTATTGATATCCTGTAACTATATTTTTAGTTGACATATAAGGAACATGTGTACCAACTTCATCAAAATATTTCTAGCCATTTGGAAGTTTTGCTGGAACATACATACGTACGTATGTATATACACACATACGTACGTTGAGTTTTATATATATATATATATATATATATATATATATATATATATATATACACACACACACACATATAGGGGGAGATTCATCAAGACATGAGCTTAAGAAAAGTTGACCAGTTGCGAACCAATCAGATCGCTTCTTACATTTTTCAGAGGTCTTTTCAAAAATGAAAGAAGTGATTTAATTGGTTGCTATGGGCAACTGGTCGACTCTTCCTCTACACAAGTTTTGATGTGATGTGAGACCAGACTCAGCTGACCAAATTTTCCCTTGCTGGTGCACAGTGCCTTCATTACAACAAGCTCCTGTTCTATATGAACTCATACAGTACCTTGTTCATAGTACAAAGTGTTGTTGGAGTCGTCACCTTGGTCCATAATGAGTGTAACATCTAAAAAAAAAAGGCAAGATCAGATGCATTTGAGAAAGTACAACACTAAGTATTTGGGTTCGCAGACAGTATTTGATCAGTATTTTTTTTTAGCTGATACCAGAAGTGGAACCTATACATAGAAAACTATAATGATTTATCTGTTATGGACTCTCCTGGTCTTGGCTGACTAAACTTACCAAAATACTGACCAAAATAATGTGTGTGAACTCAGCCTCACAACTATGCAACTTACATAAGAAGTCACTGCATTTCCTGTGATTTAGGCCATTTACATCCATTAGGTGCACTATGTTGCTTGTCAATATACCACAAGTAAACCCACAAACATAGTCATCGATAGTCTGTTTTCTGAACCATTTCTTGTAGCTGTACCAATGGGAGTCCGTTTCACAATGGACAATCCAGCTCAGTTTTTTCTGTCTGTGATTAAACTTGTCAACAGAGCCCTGATGTAGATGTGAACCTAGCATTTGGAGATTTTTTTGGCAATGATAGTTGATAAAGTTCATAGAAATGGCAGATGATATATCACTTTATCTGCACTGTCCTATAATAAAGATCTCATAGTTTGTAGCTGACAAATGTCACAATGTATCACTGCTCTGCAGTTAGAATGTAATAATCCTTTGAGCTAAGGGAAACAAATTTATACACATCGCAGCGCACTACCCACAAAGCTCGCTGCGAGGAACGGGCTGAACTTCATCAACTATCTTTTTTAAAGCATAATATATGTATCATATTGAAAGTACATTAGTGTTTTTATAGTGAATATTGCTATACGTTATTGTTTTTAGAGGGTATCTCAATATTTAATATATTTTTTAACATTCTTTATATACATCTCATTTATGGAAGGAACAGTATCATAGAAAGAGGGCCATGGTCACAAAAGTAAGTAATCTGTCACCAGAAAAAATCCCTTAAGCCAAAATCATTTATGACACTTCTGAAATAATCATTGTTCTTGTAGCTAGCGAGCCCTAGAGCTGCCTCTTTATTGTGCGTCCTCTGAAAACAGCCATTAGGCTCTTTTTTTTTTTTTCCTTTAATGTCCGTAATCGGGATGGGGCACAACGGGCAACAATGGGTCCCGATGGATGCCATTGACTATCATGGGGTCCGCGGGCACCGTTGTTTTTTTAGTGGGAGTAGCGGGAGGAAAAGACGTTGCATGCACAAATTTTTCTCCTGCCATTCTCCCCTCCTTTCCTGACATCTGCTGCCTGCCAGGTTGCAACAGCAGTGTGAAAGAGGCCTTACAGTGACCTCAGTAGGAGTTTGGGCTGATCGGTGTAGCAGAATCTGCTCATGTTTCTCTAGGAACAGCTTTAATTTATAAAGCGCCAACACATTCTGCAGCACTGTACAGAGCTGATCATTACTCAAATCGGTCCGTGTCCCCACCTGGGTTCACAATCTATTTTCTAAATTCACAATATTTGACACTGTGAAGAAAAAGGAAACGTGTGAAAACACAAGGAGAACATACAAACTCCGTTACAAATGTTGTGCTTGGTGGGAAATAAACCCAAGAGCCCAGCACTGCAAGGTCACTCTGCTATACAGGCTCGATATTAGATCGGTGAGGCCCGACTCTTGGCCATCCACCAATCAGCTGTTTGCAGAGGTTACAATGCTCAGACAAGCACAGCAACCTCTTTATTTTCTACATTGGATTTTATAGGGTTGGCACTAGCACACATTGTACTTTTTGGAACAGCTGTGTGAGATATTACAGCTTTGTCCTATACAAGTACCTATAAAGATGCAGGCAGGGCAGGAAACAAAAGACAAACTGGTGAAGTGTTTGCATCACATGACTGCGCCTATATTACATCACATGGAAAAGGTACCTGCGAGTCTTCATTGTTTACACTGGCAGCAGCACTTCAGTAGCAGATGGAGAATAAAGATTAATTGTATAACTCCATGTTTTATATGCCGGTGATGGAGTAGTTAATGGCCAAACCTCTTTCATAAAACAATTTCAATTGCATGTCTACATTTCTTAACAAATAAACTCAGATTGCCAACCAAAGATGTATACAGAATTTATAGGTCGCCTTTTTTTTTGTTGTCGCTAACTTAAAACGTTATAACAACATATGTCTGCCCTGCTAATACCACATCTGTTAGAAAAGGTATTTGTAGAGGGGCTGGGAGTGTATCCTGCCACATATGCTGAATGAATAGAGATACACACTGTGGGAGTAGAGTCTTAGATGAGTTATACACTTTATAATACAGCAGTAGCAGATTCCTTATCATAGTAGATTTGTAGAAATTCAGCTTTTAACCACAGCAAAACCTTATGGTTTAGAAAGATTTATTTGCTCTTTGTTGCTAAGTGATGGTTTGTGGATAGAAGCATTTTAGTGTAAACAACATTCCAGGAAGAGGGAAGGAAATATAAAGAATTGGAGAAAGGCAAGCTGTTTGGTATGCTAGAAGTCATATTATTAGCTGTGAAAAGTTTACTAACTGACTGATACTCCTGATCATCAGTATTTAGGGCTTTGTAACCATTTTTGGCTTTTATTGTGCTACAACACAGCATGTAAGAGGCTGGGTAGTGGATCCGCTGGCCTGTGTGGACAAAGGCTGAACCGTACCAGGGAGCGGAGTCTAAGGTGCTGCTGGTTTTCACCAGAGCCCGCTGCAAAACAGGATGGACTTGCTGCCGCAGGCGGCACCCAGGTCGCTACCTCTGGCACCATCCGTCTACACAGGTTGCCCAGATATAACTCGGCACAGATGGAAAGACATAGTTATACGAGGCATAGGTCAGAAGGGCAGGCAGCTAGGAAGTGTTGTCGGGTCAAAGGCACTAGGTCAGGAGGCAGGTGGCAAAGGAGCAAAGCAAGGTCATGAGCTGGAGGTCAGGAACACTAAGTAGGCAAACACTAAGGAATGCTTTCTCTTGGCACAAGGCACGAAGATCTGGCACCAAGATAGGGAGGTGCCGGACTTAAATAAGGTCCGCCCTGCAGCTGACTAATTAAGAGCCCACTGTCCCTTTAAATCTAGTAGCGCCGGGGGCGTGGCCTGACATGTGAGGGCAAAAGGACGCAGGACCTTGGAGCTCCGTCCAAACAGACGTAATTTGGGGGAAAATCTCTATATTCATGGGCTCTAGGAGATCGGGCAGGCACTGCAGATTGCAGGGGTCAACACACCCTACTTCTGTGCCGATCCGCAACTTTTTCAGCCCGTTACAGGAGGCCAGGGAAGTGCCGGAGGCAATGACGGGGCAATCCAAAATGGCGCGGGAGCGCACCACACAAGACCATCTCGCCACCTACCACTTAGCTGAGAGACACAGGAGTGCCAGAGAGGTGGCCGGACCGGGTCCAGGACACTTACCAGCGCTGCTTGATCTCCCCCAACGGACTCCAGCTGCCAGAGACACGCCACGGCAGGCAAGTACCTCAAAGACGCAGAGGTCTCCCTCCTCACCGGCGCCAGGAGTCACTACGTCAGCCTCACTGCAAGGCCGCACCTGCACCGCTAGTGCTGGAGCACTCTTACTGCCGCAGGGAGACTTGTCCTTGTCTCCTTTGCCTCAGCTGTGGCGGCCAGACCAGGACACTGCAAGCCCTGAGGAAGCCACAGGTATGGGGGACACATCTCCAGAGGGTCTCACAGCTCAGCCCCCGACAGCCATGAGTACGGCTGCCCCCTCCAGCAGCAGCACGGCAGTGAGAGCCCCCTCTCCCTCCCAGAACATCCCGTCCATTTTCAGGGGCACCCCCAACTCTCCTAATCTGCTCCTGTCCTCCTCTGGCGGGGGAAGAGGCCGCCATGAACTGGCGGGGGAAGAGGCCGCCATGACACCGGACACCCCTAAGGGGGACACTGATAGCGGCTCTCCATTGCTCCCTGGGCGGCAGATTCCGAACCCTCTTTCACTGGGACCCGACCGCTCTCCAGGGGGTCCATTTATGGGCACGGCCCCACTGTCCGACAGACACCAAACTCCTCCAGTTCGCCAGACCAGACCCCAGGACAATGTGTCCTGTCCTGAGGATCCGCTGATCTCCTCTCTCCCACCCTTGGCACAGGCTGTGGCCCTACTGAAAGATCACCCGGAGCTTCAAGCCCTCCTGGTCCTTTTACCTACAAAAGCTGATATGTCGGCTCTAGCCATGGATATGAGAAGCACCTGGCGTCAAGATCTCCAGCCAGTACAGGCAGAAGTTTCTGAATTACGAGAGAGAATGGGAGTCCTAGAGGACTTTCGGGCATCAATGCCAGAGACTGTTGCAACTCTGCAAACGACCATCTCCACTCATACACGCATGCATCAAGCCCTGATGGACCATCTTGATGACGTGGAAAATAGGAACCGGCAAAACAATGTCCGCCTTCGTGGGCTCCCGGATGCCACCCGCTCCCAAGACCTGCTCTCCACTGTCACAGGGATATTCAATATGTTATTGGGCAAACCGCCAGAGTCCCCTATCGAGATAGATCGGGTTCCTCATGCTCTGAGAGCTCCTAGCTCAGACCCTGCCCACCCTAGAGACGTTATTTGCCGAATTCACCGTTACGTTCTCAAGGAGCAGATAATGCAAAAGGTGCGTCAGAAGGGTGATCTGGACTTTGACGGTGCTATTATACAGATCTATCTGGACCTGTCCAGACGCATTTTATGCCAGAGAGCTCTGCTCCGACCCTTACTCCGCATCCTTCAGGATCGCCACATCCCTTATAGATGGGGCTTCCCTTTTACTCTTCAAGTGACAGTGGGGGACTCAATATCAAGCCTTAGAACACCAGAAGATTTGCCTCGTTTTCTATACGCCCTTGACTTACCATCACTGTCACTACCAGAACGGACTGCCTTTCTTCAAGACCCATACTCCCTCTGCCGGGTCTGTACCAAAGACCGGCCAACAGACGCCCTTATCCTGAAGGGCCACGGCCCCAACGCCAGAGAGGACAGCTCCGACGCTCCGATGGACTGCTGCCTGATCACTGATGGTCTGGTCTCTAATTGACCTGACTCTCGATGCTGTTTGACTACTGTTGTCCTCCCCCTGCTCTATGTTGGCCCGTAGTCTACTCCCGATGCCCTCCCGTAGTCTTCACTTGCTCTTTCCCCCTGTCATGTAGCTTTTATCACCCCGATTCCTTACGTGGACCGGACCCCTTTTTGGTCATGGCCGTGGACGGACCTAGAGGTCCACTGTGATAGTTACACCCTCTTCCTCACTAGTGGTGGGTGTCTGTAGATTTATTGCCCTCTGTTTCTTGCATGTCTTCCCTCCTCCCCATTAGGGCTGGTGTGTGCTACACATACCTATTTAGAAGACGACACTTCTGCGACTAGTTTACCTTTGCAAGTCTCCTTGCTTTTTGTGTTCTTGTTGTTCTTTGTTTTTGGTTTATCTCCTCCCCCTCCTTTCCTCCCGATCCTCTCCTTTCCCTCTCCATTACTGACCAGTGTTTTTCCTGTTTCTTCTTTTTTAGCTTGCATCACCGCCGGTTACTGACCGACTTAGCTGTCTACTCTCCCGTTGTCACCCTCGCCCCAGGAGGACTGTAAGTATGACTGACGTCCACTTAGCCTCTTTTAATGTACAAGGGTTTAACGTCCCTGAGAAAAGAGCCAAAGTGCTCTATCACATGCATAGACTGGGAGTGGGCATCCTCGGCCTCCAAGAGATGCACTTTAAATCGGGTCATGTCCCTGATAGGCTTAGTCGCTATTGTCCCACCTGGTACCACAGCACTAACCCTGAGTCCCGCACGAAAGGTGTCTCGATCGGCTTCCACCGCTCGGTTCCCTTCCATGTCCAAGAGGTCTGCGCTGATCCTGAAGCCCAGTATCTCTATGTGCATGGTCAGGTTCTGGACCAGGTGGTGACGGTATCGACTATTTACACCCCCATTTCCTCCCAGATCACATTCCTGACGCGGGCCATAAAGAAGTTATCCTCCTTCGCCCATGGCATGCTGGTCCTAAGTGGTGACTTTTATGTCTTGCTTCAGCCCCTGCTAGACACCTCCACCCGACACTCAACTGTGTCATACCGTCAATTGAGTAGGCTTAGGCGACTCCTCCACTCACTGCAGCTTTGCGATGCCTGGCGTCTTCACCATCCGACAGGTAGGGATTATACTCACTACTCTAGTCCCCATCAGACCTATAGCAGGATAGATTATATCTTTCTTTCCCACTACTACTTCCCCCGACTATCCTCCATATCCATTGGAAACATATGCCTCTCCGATCACGCCCCGGTTTTTTGCTCCATTCATGTCCCTTCCCTGAATATCCCCCAATTTATGTGGCGTCTTAATGAATCCCTTTTACTTGATCCCTTCTGCCTTTCGGACTTGAAAGCGGAGATCTCGAATTTTGAGAATGACCATGCAACGGATTCTACCCCACCACCTAAGAAATGGGAAGCTCTTAAGTGTGTCCTGTGGGGGGTGCTGATTAAGCATGGATCGCGCCTGAAAAAAGCAAAAGCGGCTAAAATGAAACATCTGCTGGAGACGCTGACCGCTCTTGAAACCTTACACAAGCAAACGTTACAAGAATCTACTTTACGAGATCTAATGAGAGTGCGCCATGATATCAGCACCCTTCTGAATGACACATATAAAAGATTTATATTCCGTGTTTTTTACGAGTGGGGGAATAAGCCGGGGAAATACCTAGCTAGGGCGCTAAGGGATCATAGGGCGGCTTTGTACATCCCCTCCATAACGACCCCCGACGGCAGGCAGAGCTTTCTTACGCAAGACATTCTGAAGGCTTTCGAACACTATTACACCGACCTCTATAATCTCCCGTCTCCCTCTGTAAACTCATCACACGTATATACCTCCCCCTCACTCACGGATTATATTCGTGATACGGCCCTTCCCACCTTATCTGATTATGCCACAGCAGACTTGGAAGCCCCGTTTATGGTAGAGGAAGTTGAAGGAGTGATAGCTACCCTCCCAGCGGGCAAGAGTCCGGGTCCTGACGGATACACTGGGAAATTTTTCAAGACATTAAAGACCGAACTATCTCCTATCCTGTGTGGTAACTTCAATAGCATAACTGCCTCAACGGGATTCCCCCCTCCTCACTCTCCGCACATATTACGGTTATACTGAAGGAAGGTCGCGATCTAAACTAATAGTGAATAGACTAGCGGTGGTCCTTGGACCTCTAATTCACCCGGATCAGTCTGGTTTCGTCCGTTCCCCTGAGGCGCGCAACAATACAATCCGTGCCTTCTCAGTGGTGCACAGGGCCATAGCCAAGAAACACCCACTGATGCTCCTTTCATTAGATGCTGAAAAGGCGTTCGACCGGGTGAGTTGGGGGTTCATGGAGGCCTCCCTAGTTCAGATAGGTTTAGGGCCCACCATGTTGCATTGCAAAATGGCCCTTTATAAGGACCCCTCGGCTCGGGTAAGGGTCAATGGATCTTTGTCACCCCCCTTTCCCATCCGCAACGGCACGCGACAGGGGTGTCCGCTCTCACTCCTTCTTTATGTATTGTGTATGGAACATCTCTTGAACGCTCTTAGGAGAAATCCGGCTATTACGGGCCTCCGGGTGGGGGAGAGCGAGCACCTCTGTTCAGCATTTGCGGATGACCTTCTCCTTTTTGCATCTTCCCCTAGGTCCTCCCTGCCTGCAATCCTTCAGACCCTACACACGCACTCTCTTCTTAGCAACCATAAGATCAATATGTCCAAAAGTATGGCTTTAAATATTACGTTGCCGACTACGGATATGCTGACCACACATGGAGCCTACTCATTTCGTTGGGCGACTAAATCCCTTAAATATCTGGGCATACACGTTCCAGCTGATCCCCGGTTTCACGCTTAACTTCCTACCCTACTTACCACACTAGAACAGGACCTCTTGAGGTGGACAAAGGGGACCTTCTCTTGGTTAGGCAGGACTAATGTTCTGAAAATGAATGTTCTTCCTCGACTGCTCTATCTTTTCCAGACGGTTCCCCTTTCCCTCCCCCTCACGTTTAAAAAAAAACTGGATGCAGCATTTCGATCCTTTGTCTGGGCGGGGCGGCCCTCGAGGATTGCCAAGCGCATAATGACTAGGAGGAAGCACAGGGGTGGTCTAGCTGTCCCTGATTGCAGGGCCTATTATATTGCAGCTTCTCTGGCAGGATTTGGGGATTTTCTCTGGGGCCGCTCCTCAAAGTGCTGGATTGAAATTGAGACTTTAGAGACTGACTTTCTGATTACATGGGTGCCCTGGCTTCCTAGGGCAGTGATCTCAACTCGGAGACTTCACCAGCTGCCCTGGTCACTACTATCCAAAGATATCTCTTTAACACGCAACTCTTCACCCCCGACGGACCTTTGACACCGGTGTTGGGTAACCCGCGCTTCCCCCCGGGACTTCATTGTTCTTCATTTCTTGGTGTCTCAGACCCACCGGCACTGCCAATACACCTTTTCATGGAAGGTACTTTAATTCGCCCTTATGAAATGATTGTCCCAGAACATCTCCGCAACCCCACTAGATACCTGCAGTACCTACAACTGGCACACTACGTTAGAACGGAACACACAAACCTGAAATTCCATAGACCACTTCTCCCCTTTGAGAAGCTCTGCACCTCGGCTTCCCCAACACCGCAAGCAGTTTCCATAATTTATGGTCTGCTCATGGAAGAAGCGGCCCAACAACCCCCGACATATGTTGCAGCCTGGGAAACGGAACTGCAGATCTCTATCGCCCAATCTGACTGGCACAGGGCATTCACTATGTGCCATAAGCTTTCGATATCCTGCAGAGCGCAGGAAACCAATTACAAGCTCCTGTCTCGGTGGTATAGGGTCCCAGTGATGCTCCATAAAATGTTTCCCTCTGTCTCTGACTTGTGTTGGAGATGTGGGCGGGAGAGAGGTACAATGTCCCATATCTGGTGGTCCTGTCCTTTGCTTTCCCCATTCTGGACCGAAGTGATTGCCCGTATTGACACTATCTCCGGGATACGGTACCCAAACAACCATAAAGTGCTTCTCCTCACTATCCTCCTGCTTTCCCGCAAAGCTCCATCCACAGCCCTGGCACACTTTCTTTTAATGGCAGCACGTACGGTGATTCCCAGGTGCTGGAAATCCACGAGCCCTCCGATGCTCACGGATTGGTATACAGAAATCCTCTTTCTCTGTCGGATGGAGGAGCTGATGGCAGACTCCTCGGGACGTGCTGAGCGGTTTGGAGCCATCTGGGGACCCTGGTTAGCCTTCCTGGAGACTCCCCTCTACAGGGACCCTTCCCCCTCTCTCCCTACTCCGCCCCCGCCCATCTGATCGACCTCAGATGGCCTCGCTCTCTTTCAGGTTATGGGATGCTGGATGACAGTGGAGACTGTGGATATTCTGATGATCAGGCATGCACAGGTCAGTGGTCGCCGGACTCTTGTCCCTTTCCCTTTTCTCCCCTCCTACCTCTCCCACCCCCCTTCCCCGACATCACCCCGCCCCCCTCCCTGCTCTAGCTCGTTGTTTTGCTCTTGTTACTGTTCTTATTTTCATTTTTTTTGTTTTCTTTCTATTGTTTCCTCTGTTGTTAGTCTTGGCTAAGCATCTAGGGATTCCCATCTAGTGACACTAATAATGGACTTTCATGCCTCATACAATTGTGTCCTGATGTTTCTCCCATATGTGAATAAGGATTAGAACTACCATTACTGACTATGTTTAAATGCCTTGATGTTTTGCCTGTTTTGGACATGTGTTTGTCTATCTTGTTTTTGCTCAATAAAAGCTACCTTGAATACAAAAAAAAAAAAAAAAAGGGGGAGGTGTGCGTCGGCAATGTATGGAGAGAGGAGGACCAGGAACAATGTGGGGTAAGGAGATGCCCGGGAGTCGTATGGGGGTGCGTCTCGCACAGCAAGTCCCGGGCCACTGGTGTCGGCAGGGAGGGAGTGCTCATGGCCAGAATGAATGGCCGGAGCACTGCCCATAATAATCTAGATGTTTGCTGTGAATGAATAAGAAAATATAAACTTATGTTTGAGGCATTTTAGGAGTTTTTATTTTATTTTTTGCACAATTTAGATGTGTTTTGCACATAACCGTTATTGAAAGAAAAATGTGTATTGCACAAAACATTGCAAAGCAGGTCAAACTGAGGTGTGAAAAGCTTCCAGGACCTGGGCATGTAGTCATGGGGGGGTCTCTGTGGCTGTTGTCTGCTTTATACACAGAGCACATTGTGGGCTTAGGAGTCCACTGGATGGTCATAATCAGTGATTGACGTGCTATTTACATGTTTATGCAAGGAAGGCTTTCAATCACTGAGCAGGACCACCCATTGGATGCTGAAGCCTTGAATGAGCAGAAATTAAAATAAATACATTTCAAGTTGTGCTAAATCTTTTTACACAGAACCATACATCTGCTCCCCTCCTCCTGCTCTATAACATGATGTCTGCAGATTGTACTGTACTGTATATATCATCTGCTCAGCTCCTCCTGCTCTATAACATGATGTCTGCAGATTGTAGTGTATTGTATGTATCACCTGCTCAGCTCCTCCTGCTCTATAACATGATACCTGCAGATTGTACAGTGTTGCATATGTGGTGGTGGGGTGTGTGGTTCAGGGCAGATGTTGTTACCCTAGGGGCAGATGGCATTAACCCCTTGCATTCGTGACACCAGGGCATGGTTTAGGCTATAACTACCCGAAGGTATACCGCTGGATCCTGGGCTAGGCACGGGGGCAATAAAGACTCAGACGCCAAGTTACGGACTACAGTAGCGTTACTAAGGGTAGACAGTCGTAAAGTCTATACAGTTAAGCCAGGGCTCAAGGGGGTGACCAGTGATGCAGAGACCTTAAAGGGGTTATCCAGGAAAAAACTTTTTTTTTATATATCAACTGGCTCCAGAAAGTTAAACAGCTTTGTAAATTACTTCTATTAAAAAATCTTAATCCTTTCAGTACTTATGAGCTTCTGAAGTTAAGGTTGTTCTTTTCTGTCTAAGTGCTCTCTTATGACACATGTCTCGGGAACCGCCCAGTTTAGAAGAGGTTTGCTATGGGGGATTTGCTTCTAAACTGGGCACGGGTCATCAGAGAGCACTAAGACAGAAAAGAACAACCTTAACTTCAGAATCTCATAAGTACTGAAAGGATTAAGATTTTTTTAATAGAAGTAATTTACAAATCTGTTTAACTTTCTGGAGCCAGTTGCTATATAAAAAAAGTTTTTTCCTGGGTAACCCCTTTAAAGGCTTGCTGGGACTTGTAGTAGGACTGGATAATTGAATGCAGACTACGTTGACTTGACAGATGACAGGGACTGACTTGACTTAACTCATAAAGCTGTGACTTTAGCTAACTTGACTTGATGGTGGCTGCAGGACTGGACTTTGAAGTCTCCAACACTCTGGACACACACACTAGGCACAACTGCATTGGACCTCAGTTTAGCAGAAGAGCAGAGCTCAAAGAGAGAGAAGTTAGCTCCACCCAGGGCTTATATGGGGGAGACTAGCAGGGAGCCCATAAGTCACTCTTGGGATCACCTGGTCACTGGTACTTCCTGAGTAACAATCACATGACATCCCATGGTATAACTCTTAACCTCTTAAGGACCCAGGACGTACGGGGACGTCCCCGCACCCTGGGCCTTAAGGACCCAGGACGTCCCCGTACGTCCTGGCGTTTTCCGGTCTCTGCCGCTCGCCGGGCAGAGATCGGAACTGGATGCCTGCTGAAATCCTTCAGCAGGCATCCAGGGCAAACG
The DNA here is from genome assembly GCF_029499605.1 of Hyla sarda. Lineage (NCBI taxonomy): Eukaryota > Metazoa > Chordata > Amphibia > Anura > Hylidae > Hyla > Hyla sarda. The sequence continues at coordinate 535,249,214 of NC_079189.1, forward strand.
CCGAGGGGGGCCATGTAGGCCCCCCATGTCGGCGATCGCCGCAAATCGCAAGGGAAATCGCCCTTGCGATCTGCGGCGATACCGGGCTGATCGGGTCTCTGGGACCCGACCGCCCAGTAATTTCGCATGATCCCGGCTGTCACAGACAGCCAGGACCATGCTGAAGTATCGGAGCGAGGTGGCAAGCCGGCCACCTCCTCCGATCCCCTGCGATCTGTCGGTTAGTGAACCGACCAATCGCAGGAGGGGGGGCGGTTACTTCCTCCCGTCCTGCCCGGCCCCTGAAAGTCGGGACAGGACGGGAGGAAGACCGGAGGACGCGGCGGGGGACGGGGGAGTGCTGGGGACCGGCCCCGGTACTTACCTCGTCCCTGAAGACCCGGATCCCGGCGAGGAAGATGGCGGCGGCGGCGACAGGTGAGTTGATCTTCAGCCGCGGTCGGGCCCTTTACAGCAATGCACGTCGCCGTAAAGCGACATGCATTGCTGTAATAGGACCCTGTAAACTACAACTCCCAGCATGCCCAGACAGCCCTTGGCGTCTGGGCATGCTGGGAGTTGCAGTTTTGCAACATCTGGAGGTCCACAGTTTTTGGACCACTGTGCCCTTCCAGATGTTGCAAAACTACACATCCTCAGCATGCCCTTACTGTCCAGGCATGCTGGGAGTTGTAGTTCTGTAACATCTGGCCCTTCAGATGTTGCAGAACTACAACTCCCAGCATGCCTGGACAGTTTTGGCATACTGGGAGTTGTAGTTTTGCAACATCTGGAAGGGCACAGATTGGGAACCACTGTATTAGTGGTCTGCAAACTGTAGTCCTCCAGATGTTGCAAAACTACAACTCCAAGCATGCTGGGAGTTGTAGTTCGGCAACATCTGGCTCTAAAGATGTTGCCGAACTACTACTCCCAGCATGCCTGAGAATGTTTGGGAGTTGTGGTTTTGCAACAGCTGGAGGCACACTGGTTGGGAAACATTGTTTCCTAACTCAGTGTTTCCCAACCCGTGTGCCTCCAGCTGTTGCAAAACCACAACTCCCAAACATTCTCAGGCATGCTGGGAGTAGTAGTTTTGCAACAGCTGGAGGTCCCCCCCCTGTGAATGTACAGGGTACATTCACATGGGCAGGGGGCTTACAGTGAGTATCGGGCTGCAAGTTTGCAATGCAGCAAATTTTGCGCGGCAGCTCAAACTCGCTGTAACCCCCCCGCCCGTGTGACTGTATCCTAAAAACACTACACTACACTAACACAAAATAAAAAGTAAAAAACACTACATATACACATACCCCTACACAGCCCCCCTCCCTCCCCAATAAAAATGAAAAACGTCTGGTACGCCACTCTTTCCAAAATGGAGCCTCCAGCTGTTGCAAAACAACAACTCCCAGTATTGCCGGACAGCCGTTGACTGTCCAGGCATGCTGGGAGTTTTGCAACAGCTGGAGGCACCCTGTTTGGGAATCACTGGCGTAGAATACCCCTATGTCCACCCCTATGCAAATCCCTAATTCAGGCCTCAAATGCGCATGGCGCTCTCACTTTGGAGCCCTGTCGTATTTCAAGGCAACAGTTTAGGGCCACATATGGGGTATCGCCGTACTCGGGAGAAATTGACTAACAAATCTTGGGGGGCTTTTTCTCCTTTCACCCCTTATGAAAAGGTGAAGTTGGGGTCTACACCAGCATGTTAGTGTAAAAAAAATTAACTTTTTACACTAACATGCTGGTGTTGCCCTATACTTTTAATTTTGACAAGAGGTAAAGGGGAAAAAAGCCCCCCAAAATTTGTAACGCAATTTCTCCCGAGTACGGAGATACCCCATATGTGGGCACAAACTGCTCTGGGGGCGCACAACAAGGCCCAGAAGGGAGAGTGCGCCATGTACATTTGAGGTGATTTGCACAGGGGTGGCTGATTGTTACAGCGGTTTTGACAAATGCAAAAAAAAAAAAAAAAACACATGTGACCCCATTTCGGAAACTACACCCCTCACGGAATGTAATAAGGGGTGCAGTGCGAATTTACCCCCCACAGGTGTCTGACGGATCTTTGGAACAGTGGGCTGTGCAAATAAAAAATGTTGTACAGCCCACTGTTCCAAAGATATGACAGACACCAGTGGGGGGTAAATGCTCACTTTACGCCTTCTTACGTTCCTCAAGGGGTATAGTTTCCAAAATGGTATGCCATGTGGGGGTTATTTTGCTGTCCTGGCACCATAGGGGCTTCCTAAATGCGACATGCCCCCCGAGCAAAATTTGCTCTCAAAAAGCCAAATATGACTCCTTCTCTTCTGAGCATTGTAGTTCGCCCGTAGTGCACTTCAGGTCAACTTTTGGGGTACCTCCATACTCAGAAGAGATGTGGTTACAAATTTTGGGGGGTATTTTCTGCTATTAACCCTTGCAAAAATGTGAAATTTGGGGGGGAAACACACCTTTTAGTGATTTTTTTTAATTTTTTTTTTACGTATGCAAAAGTCATGAAACCCTGGTGAAGTATTAAGGCTCACTTGATTTCTTGTTACGTTCCCCGAGGGGTCTAGTTTCCAAAATGGTATGCCATGTGTTTTTTTTTTGCTGTCCTGGCACCATAGGGGCTTCCTAAATGCGACATGCCCCCGAGCAAAATTTGCTCTCAAAAAGCCAAATATGACTCCTTCTCTTCTGAGCATTGTAGTTCACCCATAGTACACCTCAGGTCAACTTATGGGGTACCTTCATACTGAGAAGAGATGGGGTTACAATGTTTGGGGGGTATTTTCTGCTATTAACCCTTGCAAAAATGTGAAATTTGGGGGGAAACACACATTTTAGTGAAATTTTTTATTTATTTTTTTACATATGCAAAAGTCGTGAAACACCTGTGGGGTATTAAGGCTCACTTTATTCCTTGTTACGTACCTCAAGGGGTCTAGTTTCCAAAATGGTATGCCATGTGGGGGATTTTTGCTGTTCTGGCACCATAGGGGCTTCCTAAATGCAACATGCCCCCCAAAAACCATTTAAAAAAAACGTACTCTCCAAAATCCCCTTGTCGCTCCTTCGCTTCTGAGCCCTCTACTGCGCCCGCCGAACACTTTCCATAGACATATGAGGTATGTGCTTACTCGAGAGAAATTGGGCTACAAATATAAGTATACATTTTCTCCTTTTTCCCCTTGTAAAAATTCAAAAATTGGGTCTACAAGAACATGCAAGCGTAAAAAATGGAGATTGTGAATTTTCTCCTTCACTTTGCTGTTATTCCTGTGAAACACCTAAAGGGTTAAAACGCGGACTGAATGTCATTTTGAATACTTTGGGGGGTGCAGTTTTTATAATGGGGTCATTTGTGGGGTATTTCTAAAATGAAGACCCTTCAAATCCACTTCAAACCTGAACTGGTCCATGAAAAATTGTGAGTTTGGAAATTTTGTGAAAAATTGGAAAATTGCTGCTGAACTTTGAAGCCCTCTGGTGTCTTCCAAAAGTAAAAACACGTCAATTTTATGATGCAAATATAAAGTAGACATATTGTATATGTGAATAAAAAAAAAAATTATTCGGAATATCCATTTTCCTTACAAGCAGAGAGCTTCAAAGTTAGAAAAATGCAAAATTTTCAAATTTTTCATAAAATTTGGGGATTTTTCACCAAGAAAGGATGCAAGTTACCACAAAATTTTACCACTATGTTAAAGTAGAATATGTCACGAAAAAACAATCTCGGAATCAGAATGATAACTAAAAGCATCCCAGAGTTATTAATGTTTAAAGTGACAGTGGTCAGATGTGCAAAAAAAGGCCGGGTCCTGAGGTGTAAAATGGCTGGGTCCTTAAGGGGTTAAAGCAACATTACATTTTATAACACTTTACATGGTAAAAACATATTTCCAATGGGAAAACAAGTGCAGGGGGCCTTAGGGACACTGAAGGAGGCTGCCTAACAGGAAAGCAGGAGCACGGGTAACACCTCCCTTACTGGGTCACTGCAAACTCCCCCTCTTAAAGTTGTCCTCGACACCCAGTCCTGGAGGGCGAAGGACTGAAGTGGCCGCTGAGGCCCAGTGACAGTTCCTGGGGTATTTATGCACAATGTCCTTCTCAGGTCTGGATTACAAAACAAAATAGGGATGAGTCCATGTGGCATGGTGAATGTCCATACATGCTCTTTAAACATATGGGGTTAATTTGACTTTGTCACTGCTTTCTAAAGACACTCAAGACAACAATATACATATCAATATACATAGATTCACAGATTGGGCTGCCGGAGGCTATCTACCCAATGCCTTGGCTGCTGGGGACACTCGGTTGTCAACTCTTCTCCCCAGAACTCAATATACATTGTTACACTATACAATAGTGTTACCTTTACATTGATCAATTCTGTTGCTCTATGCGAATTATCTAGATATCAGGTGAACCCTCTGGCCAGTAAAGTACCCTGTATACGTGGACAGGAGAGAAAACATTTCACATATCACTGTATATATTTAGAACTTGTGGACTGGGATGACAAATAATGTTACAGTCCTATCTTAACTATTTGCATATGTGTGGACTACTTTTACTATATGTGAACTGACTATGTGTGGTACATAACTTGACATTATGAGTTAATCTTTGTACCTGGCGGGAATTAGTCCTTGTGTCGACCGTTGGGACGTACGCAACACCACTTCGAGGGAATCTGGAACTCTTGCAGCCCTGGAAGCCCTTGGAGCCTCTGGAGCTGCAGCTAACTCTTCTTAGACTAATTCAAGAGCGGGTATTAGTCCAGGGCTGGCGGGACCCAGAGTTGCTGGCATCTGCACTGCAGAGGCTGGAGACTGAGATGGTACTATAGAGACTGGCGTATAGGCCGGAACCAATGGCGACAAGACTGGGACTGGTGTGGAGACTAGTGTTGGTTGAACCGGCCCAGGGGTTGGTGAGACACAGAAGATCGCAGCTGCTGAGTTGGAAAAAACATGGGGAAATCCATGGATGGGTGGATTCCCTTGCCTGGGACATATTCTCTCACAGGTCTGACAGCTGGAGGAGGTGGTGCTGGGAGAACTGGTAGATCTTCTTTTAGACACAACTTGATTTGGTTTCAGTGAACAACTTGTGGCTCATACCCAGACTTTTGTACTTTGTATACATCAGAGTCCGGATAGGGTATGCCGTCACCATGTACGGTTCTGTCTCCCAGATAGAGTCTAACTTGTGGGTCCTTGGAAACTTCCACAGTGAGACTTTATCACCCATCTGAAGTGGTTTGGCAGAAGCATGATGGTTATAATCCTCCTATTGTCTCTGCTGGGCCTCACCCATCTTCTTGCTGACAATTTCTTTGGCCTCTTGGATTCTTCTCTGGTGTTCAGAGACCCACTCCAGGGAGGCTTGCGGAGAGTTGTTGAACGGGGCTTGGAGCCAAAATGTTAGCTCTTTAGGCAGCTGTCCATGGCGCCCCATCACCAAGTAGAAAGGAGTGTACCCCATAGAACAGTGGACTGTGTTATTATATATCTCCAATAGTTCGGGCAGCAGTCAGGGCCATTCTTCTTGTCTTGACACAGAGGCGGCTCACAACATGTGGATAAAGACTTGGTTGATGCGCTCACAGAGCCTGTTCCCCTGGAGGTTATAAGCAGTAGTCTGGAGTTTCTTGCAGGCATGGAATTGACACAGCTTTTGGAAGAGTTGGGCGTCGAAGGCCGATCCCCGGTCCGTTAGGACATACTCCGGACACCCAAAGTTTTGCACCCAATCGGAGTTGAACATCTGGGCTTCTGTCTAGGCTATAAGATCTTTGACGGGGACAATGACAGCCCATTTAGAGTAGTGATCCACCATGGTGAAAGCATAAGTGTACCCGGAGAACTTGACATGGTTTAGTGTGACCAACTGGTTAGGCCTTTCACTCTGGATGGAATGGAGTGGTGCTCTTATGTCCTTACACACATTCTTGGTGACATTACAGACAGCACATTCACTGCACCATTTCTCAGTTTCGCTCTGCATTCCTATCCAATAAAATCTTTGCCTGACAGTAGCTTCTGTCTTGCGGACGCCAAAGTGTTCTGACTGATCATGGTATGTGTGGAGGTTCATCGCCGCATCTCTTCGGGGAACCAGAATCTGATGAAGTCGATCACCAGAAATCGGATCCAAAGAATTTTGGCACAACAGCCCTTTGTGAACAAACAGTCACTTCCTCTGTCACCACAGACGTTTCAGCTCATAATCACACTGGGTCCAGCATAGACAGGTTGGTACCTTTTTCGCCAGAAGGTAGTCCAACAGATCCCCCATGACTTAACTTTCATCTTGAAGAGTCTTCCAGGTGTACAGGTCTTCTTTAACCTTTTCAGTACTGGGTTCACCATCCATCAGGGCAGTCACAACGAACCATTGATAAAATGGGGGCATCTCCACGTCCTCACACACGTCTTTGACAGGTGGTTCTTCATCGGGGGTCATCTGAGACAGTACATTAGCATTGACATTCGACTTGCCGCTTCTGTACTTGATGGTGAAACTGTAATTGGCCAATCTTGAAGCCCAACGTAGTTCGATGGCACCCAACTTGGTGGTGTTCAGGTGGGACAACGGGTTATTATCCGTGTAGACAGTAAAGTGTAGTAGTGTACCTGGGGTTTGAGCAAGTGACATTTTGACGGCTTGATATTCAGCCATGCTTGATCAGGACTTGGAAGACGTCTGACAGATGACTGAGGTGCTCCTGGTAGGACTTGGAATACACAATGACATGGTCCAGGTACAACAGGGCACTTTAAAAATTTAGAGGGCCCAGGCACCTTTCCATCAAATGCTGAAACATAGCAAGGGCATTACATAGCCCAAACGGCATACTTTTAAACTCGAACAGTCCCATGGGTGTCACGAAGGTGGTCTTCTCCCAGGCCATGGGCACTTGCCAACATCCACTGGTTAAGTCCAGGGTGGAGAAGTAAGCAGCAGACTCGAGGGCTGTGAGTGACTCCTTGATCCTTGGCAGAGGATAAGCATCCTTATGTGTGACATTGTTCAGTTTCCTGTAGTCGACACAGAAGCGGATGGTTCCGTCTTTTTTATTGACCAGGACAAGTGGCGTGCCCAGGGACTCGGACTTTCTTGGATGACGTCTGCCTCTTTCATGTCTGCCAGCATCTTCTTGACAGTCTAATACATGCCTGGCATGACCAGGCGGTGTCTTTCCTTGATAGGACTGGACAATTGAATGCAGACCATGCTGACCTGACAGATGACAGAGACTGACTTGACTTGACTAATAAAGCTGTGACTTTAGCTTACTTGACTTTATGGAGGCTGCAGGACTTGACTTTGAGGTCTCCAACGCTCTGGCACACACATTAGGCACGACTGTACTGGACCTCAGCAGAAGAGCAGAGCTCAAAGAGAGAGAGAAGCTCCACCCAGGGCTTATAATGGGGAGACTAGCAGGGAGCCCATAGGTCACTCTTGGGATCACCTGGTCACTGGTACCTCCTGGGTAACAATCACATGATATATCACATGGAATAACTCTTAAAGCACTATTAAATTTTATAACACTTTACATGGTAAAACATATTTACAATGGGGAAACAAGTGCAGGGGGCCTTGGGGACACTGAAGGAGGCTGCCTGACAGGACAGCAGGAACATGGGGTAACACCTCCGTGCTGGGCCACCGGATATATATATCATCTGCTCAGCTCCTCCTGCTCTATAACATGATGACTGCAGATTGTAATGTAATGTAGCTATCTTATTTTAGTACAGCTCCATTTCATGATGAATATATATTGTTTTATCAGATATATTAAATAAATCTTGAACCTGAAATAAAATATCACCTGTGCTTTACATTGTTACGTTCACAGCTGGTAAGGAATTGTTCTATGTATAACTCACTCTTTACTTATCTGTACTATCAGCAATAGTTTCTGTAAACATGGTGATGATGTCAAACATCCTTGAATATTACCTACGTGGTAGCAAATAGAAATTATATAAAATGACACCATTTTGTTTTTATAAACAGTTTCATATACATTGTATAACTGTGTACTGTGTTTTTGTTTATCTCGATAAACTTAACTCATTTGGAGCCGTGGGTCACAGTGGTTCTGTGGAATTTCCCTGATTGAAAACTTGGTGCCCCGTGTGAGGAATTTGACGTTCCTGTATTATGACAGTGAACTTGCAGCTAGCTAGGAAGACTTCATTTTACAACTTTGATTCACTCTCATATGCTGAGTCCTACTTCTAGACCGGATAAATTGCAAGCTTTATTCAGACTAAGTCCAAAGAACTATTCATTCCCATAACTGAGGGTGAAGGATGTGTCAGGAGTGGGAACTGAAAGTGTATGAATTGGCTGTGTTTCTATTTTGTTTGTTGATAATTGCATCCTTTGCATTGTGGCTGATGAATAACCCCTAGAGGACACGCAACATACATTACATATACATGTACATAGACAAATCACCAGGTCCAGATGGCATTCACCCCCGTGTTCTAAAGGAATTAAGTAATGTAATAGACAGACCCCTATTTTAAATATTTAGGGACTCTATAGTGACAGGGACTGTTCCCCAGGAATGGCGCATGGCAAATGTGGTGCCAATATTTAAGAAGGGGTCAAAAGGTGATTATTTGAGGATTTCCTAAGAGATGCTATTTTGGAATATCTTGATAAAAATAAATGTATGACTCCATATCAGCATGGCTTTATGAGGGATCGGTCCTGTCGAACTAACCTAATCAGCTTTTACGAGGAGGTGAGCTCCAGACTGGACCAGGGGCAATCACTGTATGTCGTATATCTGGATTTTTCCAAAGCATTTGATACGGTTCCACATAAAAGGTTGGTGCATAAAATTAGAAGGTTTGGGCTGGGGAAGAATGTGTGTAAGTGGGTAAGTAACTGGCTCAATGATAGGAAACAGAGGGTGGTTATTAATGGTACTTATCCTGATTGGGTGACTGTTACTAGTGGGGTACCACAAGGGTCCGTCTTGGGTCTTGTCCTATTTAATATATTCATTAATGATCTTGCAGAGCGGTTGAATAGTAAAGTAGCAATCTTTGCAGATGACACTAAACTCTGTAAAGCGGTAAACACTATAGAGGACAGTGCACTGTTACAAATGGATCTGGATATGTTGGAGGTTTGGGCTGGGAAGTGGCAGATGAGGTTCAACACTGATAAATGTAAAGTAATGCACATAGGGAAGAAAAATCCGGGCTGGGATTATGTATTAAATGGGAGAACACTTGGGATGACTGACATGGAAAAGGACTTAGGAGTCTTAGTTAACAGTAAATTTAGCTGTAGTGACCAGTGTCAGGCAGCTGCTGCCAAGGCTAATAAAATCATGAGGTGCATCAATAGGGGCATAGATGCCCACGACAAGGAAATAATTCTACCGCTGTACAAATCACTAGTCAGACCACACATAGAATACTGTGTACAGTACTGGGCACCAGTGTACAAGAAAGATATAGTGGAGCTGGAGAGGGTTCAAAGATGGGCAACCAGAGTAATACGGGGAATGGGAGGACTACAGTACTCAGAAAGATTATCAGTATTAGGGTTATTTAGTTTAGAAAAAAAGAAGGCTTAGGGGAGACCTAATAACTATGTATAAATATATCAGGGGACAGTACAGAGATCTCCCCCATGATCTATTTATACCCAGGACTGTATCTATAACAAGGGGGCATGCTCTACATCTAGAGGAAAGAAGGTTTCTACACCAGCACAGATGGGGGTTCTTTACTGTAAGAGCAGTGAGACTGTGGCTCTCTCTCTCCATGAGGTGGTCATGGTGAACTCTGCAATAGAGTTCAAAAAGGGGCTGGATGCATTTTTGGAGAGTAATATCATCGCTGGTTATGTATACTAAATTTATAGACACAGAAGGTTGATCCAGGGATCTATTCTGACTGCCATATTTGGAGTCGGGAAGGAATTTTTAACTCTAGTATGAGGGTTTTTTGCCTTCCTCTTGATCAACTCAACTCAATAGGGACTCATTAGGGATATAGGTTGAACTTGATGGACTCTGGTCTTTTTTCAACCTTATGAACTGTGTTACTATGTTACTATTGCTCTACCCTGGTACTTAGCGCACGGCAAAGTACACGTCTTTTGGAACAAGCCAGCTCCTATCAGCAGCCGGGACCTCATGGATAATGTCAGGACTCATCGGACCATCTGCAGCACATTTTGGTGGTCCGTCATGGTGAACAGAGCTCTGCTTACCTCCCCAGTGGGGACTTAAAAAATGTAAAAAAAAATTTAAAAAGTAAAAAAGTTTTTCAAAAAGTGAATAAGCCCCTCCCCTAATAAAATTTAAATCACCTCTTTTTCCCATTTAATAAATAAAACAATGTAAAAAATAAAATAATAAATAAAAAGATTTGCAAAAGTGTCTGAACTATTAAAATATAATGTTAATGATCCTGTACGTTGAATAGCCTAAACTAGAGATGAGCGAACTTACAGTAAATTCGATTCGTCACGAACTTCTACGCTCGGCAGTTGATGACTTTTCCTGCATAAATTAGTTTAGCTTTCCGGTGCTCCGGTGGGCTGGAAAAGGTGGATACAGTCCTAGGAGACTCTTTCCTAGGAATGTATCCACCTTTTCCAGCCCACCGGAGCACCTGAAGGCTGAACTAATTTACGCAGGAAAAGTCATCAACTGCCGAGCCGAGAAGTTCGTGACGAATCGAATTTACTGTAAGTTCGCTCATCCCTAGCCTAAACGTTCAAAAATACCAAATAAAAAATATCCCAATAAAATCGGAAGGCTGTCTAGGCATGCTTGTAGTTTTGCAACAGCTGAAGACACAGTGGTTGAGAAACATTGGCTTAATAAGTGGGAGAAAGTTGCTTAGGAAATGAAAAGGGGAGGTTGTAGAGAAATTGTGAGAGCGAGTTTCTCGCGATGGGAAAACTACTGCAAGTTGCGCTACCATTAAATGGGTCCGTGGACAGTCCGTAAAACTGGCACTATTGCGGACTGTCTGTGGACCCATTCAAATCAATGGTCTTGTAACTCGCAGCAGTTTTCCCGCAGCGTGAAACCCGTTGCTAGTAATAGCGTGTGAACGCACCCTAAAACCTGAAAAAATCACCACATTACTGTGACTAAATCAATTTAATGATTCCATGTGAATGAAAAAGTTTATTTTCATTAAAAAAATTATCCCCAATACACTTCCCAGCTTATAAGTGATGTAGTAACTAAGATCAACCAGGTTACAGCTGATGTTTGTCCATAGGCATATTGCAAAAAAATTAATAACTTAAAATTAAATACCTGATTTGCTGCTAAAGGCTTCTGTGTCATTTTTCCTAAATCTACCTCTTTATTTGTCTAGATTTTACAATTTTTATGACACATTGGGGGATATTTATCAAAGTTGTCTATGTTCCGCATCAATATAGACCAAACTACAGAGCGTTAGGCCGGTCTATTGTGCCCCAAATTTATCAAAAGTCGCACGGCTCTTGATAAATTCTGCGCACGGACTTCGGGATCTATGCTTTAGACTGTATTTAAACCTGCTCCAACATGGACTGACATTTCGGCGTACTTTCAGCCGATGCGATTTGTCGCTGTAAAGTCGCTTTTGATAAATTCAGCACCAATGCATTTTCCATCTAAAATAGACTTGCATGCATCATGTTCTAAAAATCCTCTAGAGCAAAAGTCGCAAAAAAGTCGCACATATTTGGACTGCGACTTTCTGTGCGACAAATCAAGACAGGAAAAACCAGTCTATATCCTTTGATAAACATTCCCCCATTTTGTTTGATACCCTCAAATTGTGTTACAACATAAAGAAAGTAATAAACATGTTCCCTTGAAAGAAATTCTGCCCATAACTCTACATCTGCAGTATAAAGATAAAATGATGAATATTCTGCTCCACAATATAGTTTTAGGACAGTGGTCCCCAAACTGTGGCCCTCCAGATGTTGCAAAACTACAACTCCCAGCATGCCTGGACAGCCAACGGCTGTCCAGGCATGCTGGGAATTGTAGTTTTGCAACATCTGGAGGGCCACAGTTTGGGGACCACTGTTTTAGGATGTCTTACCTGATGATGGATGATCACAGAACACAGCACAGAGGAGGCTCAATGCCCCCAGAAGGGAAGGTGGTAGCAGCACTGCTGTATTCATGACTGTATTCTGATATCCCCGTCTGCAGTAATAGCCCTTATAAAAGAGTGTAGACTGTGAAAGCTGTGCAGTGAATGATACAATACAGATGCTATCAGACTACTTCTCTCGGCTGGGTGTAGCCTTCCTGTAGCCTTCCTGTCAATCAAAGGGGGGAGGAGGGGGGGGGGGGGTAATGAAGCTTGTACCAGGTCATAAAAGTCAAATTACATAAGCACTCTTGCCACTGAAATCTCTTGGAATTGATAAAGAGCAGAGGAGTAAGTTCTTTGTTCTTTGGAATAATTTTTTTTTTTTTTTTTTTTTTTTTTAATGAACATCAGACTTGTATTTCCTACCCTTAAAAAATCTAGAGGCTTCTGCTGCCGACTAGTTCTTACAGTATTGTACAAAGTTATTAAAAAAATTTTGGTGTGGCAAAATCGTCTGCCTCAAGGGTACATGGACTTTCTTGAGTTTTTTTTTTTTTTTTTCTAGAAGGCAAAAATTGCTGCATGCACTTTAGGTTGTGTTCACATGGAGGTTCCATGTGCATATTTTACCATATGTTACACCAAATACAAAATTTTAGAAATAAATAAAAAAATAAAAATAAATAAAAAAGGCGCAATCTTCCTAGAAAGTCCATGCTTAGTGTACAACCCACAGATGACCTTATGGCATGATGCCGGTTAAATGACCCCCTTATTGTGTAGTAGCGAAGAAGAGGAGAAAAAATATTTGCACAGTTGTTCCAATGAAAATAGGTACCGTAGTCAAATAACAATAGTGACTAGTAACTATTATTAGGGGCATATTAACACTTTTGATCAGTCGGGGGAGTCTGAGTTTTTAGCTGGCTTAGGCTAAGTTTCTACTTGTTTTTCTTTTTTTTGGGGGGGGGGGGGAACGCCAAGAAAAACGTCAATTCTGCCGCATGGAGTTTTTTTCGGCCAAAAAACGCTGTGGCCAGATGTTAGCTGTAAATCAATGAGAAATCGCAAAATTCTTATTCCACTTGGCGTTTTTCACTTTGGCGTTTTTTTAATCCTTTTGGCGTTATTTCACTCTTTTTTGGCGTTTTTCAGCTCCTTGGTGGTTTTCCAAAATCGCAGCATGTTGAGCCACTGGCGATTTTTTTGTCAAAATCGTGGCGTTTTTCTTCCATAGAAATCTATGGGAGTGAAAAAACGCCAAGACACACAATATGTGGGTTTTGACTTTGGCGTTTTTGAAGGCGGTTTTTATACTTTTTTGAACTTTAGCAATCCAAAAAAGTGATGGAGATACCTTTTTTTAATAAAATTTCGTAGGGTACCATTAACCCCTTAAGGACCAAGGGCGTACAGGTACGCCTTTGCTCCCTGGTACTTAAGGACCAAGGGCGTACCTGTACGCCCGTGGGAATTTCGGTCCCCGCCGCGCGCCGGGCGGGGATCGCGCCGGGGTGACTGCTGATATCTATCAGCAGGCACCCCGCGCAAATGCCCAGGGGGGTCATTAGACCCCCCCATGTCGGCGATCGGCGCAAATCGCAAGTTAATTCACACTTGCGATTTGCGCCGATTCCGGGTCATACGGGTCTATGGTGACCCGGTGACCCGGAATAGAAGGGGGATCGCGGGTGTCCTAGACACCCACGATCCCCCTGTAGCGATAGGAGTGAGGTGGCAGGGTTGCCACCCCTCCTATCTCTGCTATTGGTGGTCTAGACGCGACCACCAATAGCAGATCGGGGGCAGAGGGGTTTACTTTCGGTTTCCCCGTCCTGCCCTCCCACAATAGGCGGGGCAGAACGGGGAAACCGACAGGGACCGGCGCCGAAGATCCACTTACCCATCGGCGACGGCAGCGGGCGACGATCAGCGGCGGCAGCGGGCGACGATCGGTGGAAGAAGAGGACCGCGACGCAGCTCCCTGGATCCAACGGAAGCCGGTGAGTTACTTAGCAACATCTGGAGGGCTACAGTCTGAGACCACTATAGTGGTCTCTAAACTGTAACCCTCCAGATGTTGCAAAACTACAACTCCCAGCATGCCCAGAGAGCTGTTTAGGCTTGCTGGGAGTTGCAGTTTTGCAACAGCTGGAGGTCTACAGTTTGAGACCACTGCAAAGTGATCTCTATACTGTGCACCTCCAGATCTTGCAAAACTACAACTCCCAGCATGCCCAGACAGCAGTTTGCTGTCTGGGCATGCTGGGAGTTGTAGTTTTGCAACATCTGGAGGTCCACAGTTTGGAGACCACTATGCAGTGGTCTCTTAACTATAGCTCTACAGATGTTGCAAAACTGCAACTCCCAGCAAGCCTAAACAGCAAACAGCTGTCTCTGCATGCTGGGAGTTGTAGTTGCGATCCCTCCAGCTGTTGCATAACTACATCTCCCAGCATGCCTTTCGGCGATCAGTACATGCTGGGAGTTGAAGTTTTGCAACAGCTGGAGGCACACTGGTTGGAAAATACTGAGTTAGGTAACAGAACCTAACTGAAGGTTTTCCAACCAGTGTGCCTCCAGCTGTTGCAAAAGTACAACTCCCAGCATGCACGGTCTGTCAGTACATGCTAGGAGTTGTAGTTTTGAAACAGCTGGAGGTTTGCCCCCCCATGTGAACGTACAGGGTACATTCACACTGGCGGGTTTACAGTAAGTTTTCTGCTTCAAGTTTGGGCTGTGGCAAATTTTTCACCGCAGCGCAAACTCCTAGCGGTAAATTCACTGTAAACCCGCCAGTGTGAATGTACCCTAAAAACACTACACTTACACATAATAAAGAGTAAAACACTACATATACACCCTCTTACACTGTCCCCCTAATAAAAAATAAAAAACGTATTGTACGGCAGTGTTTCCAAAACAGAGCCTCCAGCTGTTGCAAAACAACAACTCCCAGCATTTCCGGACAGCCACTGACTGTCCAGGCATGCTGGGAGTCTAGCAACAGCTGGAGGCACCCTGTTTGGGAATCACTGGCGTAGAATACCCCTATGTCCACCCCTGTGCAATCCCTAATTTAGTCCTCAAATGCGCATGGCGCTCTCTCACTTCGGAGCCCTGTCGTATTTCAAGGAAACAGTTTAGGGCCACATATGGGGTATCGCCGTACTCGGGAGAAATTGTGTTACTAATTTTGGGGGCTTTTTTTCCTTTTACCCCTTATGAAAAAGAAAAGTTGGGGTCTACACCAGCCTGTTAGTGTAAAAAAAATTTTTTTTGACACTAACATGCTGGTGTTGTCCTTTACTTTTTATTTTCACGGGAGGTAAAAGGAAAAAAAGACCCCCAAAATTTGTAACGCAATTTCTCCTGAGTACGGAGATACCCCATATGTAGGCGTAAAATGCTCTGCGGGCGCACAACAAGGCTCAGGAGTGAGAGCGCACTATGTACATTTGAGGCCTAAATTGGTGATTTGCACAGGGGTGGCTGATTTTACAGTGGTTCTGACATAAACACAAAACAATAAATACAGACATGTGACCCCATTTTGGAAACGACACCCCTCACGGAACGTAACAAGGGGTATAGTGAGCCTGAACACCCCACAGGTGTTTGACAAATTTTCATTAAAGTTGGATGGGAAAGTGAAAAAAAAAATATTTTTTCACTGAAATGCTGGTGTCACCCTAAATTTTTCATTTTCACAAGGGAAAATAAAAAAAAAAAAAAAATTTGTAACCCAATTTCTTCTGAGTAAGAGCATACCCCATATGTGGATGTAAAGTGCTCTATGGGTGCACTACAATGCTCAGAAGAGAAGGAGCGCCATTGGGATTTTGAAGAGAAAATTTGTCCGGAATTGAAGGCCACTTGTGTTTACAAAGCCCCCATGGTACCAGAACAATGTACCCCCCCATATGTGACCCCATTTTGGAAACTACACCCCTCATGTAATGTAATAAGGGGTACAGTGAGCATTTACGCCCCACAGGTGTCTGACAGATTTTTGGAACAGTGATCCGTGAAAATGAAAAATGTAATTTTCCATTTGCACAGCCCACTGTCCCAAAGATCTGTCAAACGCCAGTGGGGTGTAAATGCTCACTGCACCACTTATTAAATTCTGTGAGGGGTGTAGTTTCCAAAATGGGGTCACATGTGGGGGGGGTCCACTGTTCTGGCACCACGGGGGGCTTTGTAAATGCACATGGCCCCTGACTACCATTCCAAACGAATTCTTTCCAAAAGCTCAATGGTGCTCCTCCTCTTCTGAGCATTGTAGTTCACACGTAGTGCACTTCAGGTCCACTTATGGGGTACCTCCATACTCAGAAGAGATGGGGTTACAAATTTTGGGGGGTATTTTCTGCTATTAACCCTTGCAAAAATGTGAAATTTGGGGGAAACACACATTTTAGTGAAAAAAATATATATATTTTTTTACATATGCAAAAGTCGTGAAACCCGTGTGGGGTATTAAGGCTCACTTTATTCCTTGTTACGTTCCTCAAGGGGTCTAGTTTCCAAAATGGTATGCCATGTGTTTTTTTTTTGCTGTTCTGGCACCATAGGGGCTTCCTAAATGCGACATGCCCCCCGAGCAAAATTTGCTCTCAAAAAGTCAAATATCACTCCTTCTCTTCGGAGCATTGTAGTTCGCCCGTAATGCACTTCATGCCAACTTATGGGGTACCTCCATACTCAGAAGAGATGGGGTTACAAATTTTGGGGGGTATTTTCTGCTATTAACCCTTGCAAAAATGTGAAATTTGGGGGGAAACACACATTTTAGTGAAAAAAAAAAATTTTTTTTACATATGCAAAAGTCGTGAAACACCTGTGGGGTATTAAGGCTCACTTTATTCCTTGTTACGTTCCCCAAGGGGTCTTATTTCCAAAATGGTATGCCATGTGGGTTATTTTTGCTGTTCTGGCACCATAGGGGCTTCCTAAATGCAACATGCCCCCGAAAACCATTTCTGAAAAACGTACTCTCCAAAATACCCTTGTCGCTCCTTCGCTTCTGAGCCCTCTACTGCGCCCGCCGAACACTTTACATAGACATATGAGGTATATGCTTACTCGAGAGAAATTGGGCTACAAATATAAGTAAAAATTTTCTCCTTTTAGCCCTTGCAAAAATTCAAAAATTGGGTTTACAAGAACATGCGAGTGTAAAAAATAAAGATTGTGAATTTTCTCCTTCACTTTGCTGCTATTCCTGTGAAACACCTAAAGGGTTAAAGCACGTACTGATTGTCATTTTGAATACTTTGGGGGGTGTAGTCTTTATAATGGGGTCATTTGTGGGGTATTTCTAATGGGAAGACCCTTCAAATCCACTTCAAACCTGAACTGATCTCTGAAAAAAAGCGAGGTTCAAAATTTTGTGAAAAATTGGAAAATTGCTGCTGAACTTTGAAGCCCTCTGGTGTCTTCCAAAAGTAAAAACACGTCAATTTTATGATGCAAACATAAAGTAGACATATTGGAAATGTGAATAAAATAAAAAAATATTTTGAATATTCATTTTCCTTACAAGCAGAGAGCTTCAAAGTTAGAAAAATGCAAAATTTTCAAATTTTTCATCAAATTTTGGGATTTTTCACCAAGAAAGGATGCAAATTACCACAAAATTTTACCACTATGTTAAAGTAGAATATGTCATGAAAAAACAATCTCGAAATCAGATTGATAACTAAAAGCATTCCAGAGTTATTAATGTTTAAAGTGACAGTGGTCAGATGTGCAAAAAACGCTCTGGTCCTAAGGTGTAAAATGGCCTGGTCCTTAAGGGGTTAAAAAAAAAAAAAAAAAAAGATACAGTAGTGAAGGAAAAAATTGTACCTAACGAAATTTAGCTTTTTTATAACAAAATGTTTATAAACTTTTAAAACAGGGATCAATTTATATGGGCGGGCGGGGACCTAAAAATGTAGCCGACAATAATAAAAATGTAGTGTGTGTGTGTTTTTCACTTTTTTCTTTATTTGTAATTTTATTTTTTAGGTAGTACTACTCCCAGCATGGAACACACTGTTCCATGATGGGAGTAGTAGTACCTGTACTAATTGACAGATCGCCCCGGGTTCCATTGCGATCCTTTTGTATAATTTATAGATGCGGCTGGCTGCTCTTCTATGGTCCCTTGCACTGCTGTATATATACACCTATTCATATTTCCTGCAGAGAGCTGTGATTGGCCAGATGGTTCCAGCCCATCACAGCTCTCTGTGGGAAATGGGTGTAAATTTACGTCAGTGCAGGGGACCATAGAAGAGCGGCCGCCCGCATCTCTACATTATAAAGGAGGATCACAGCGGGTGTCAGGAGTGACATCCGCTGTGATCTTTCCTTAACTGCAAGTACTACAGCACCAAACATGGAGCACACTCTGCTCAATGCTGGGAGCTGTAGTACCTGCATTAATAGACAGATCGTAGGGGGTGTCAGAAGTTACACTCGCTGCGATCTGTCTATTAATGCAGATACTACAGCTCCCAGCATGGAGCAGAGTGTGCTCCATGTTGGGAGTAGTAGTACCTGCAGGTAAGAACAGATCACAGCAGGTATCACTATTGATAGTGATCGTCCTGTCTATAGCAGAGATGGAATGGCTCTGTCACGATGCCGGCTGGCAGGTAGTGGATCCTCTGTGCCAGAGAGGGATGGAGAGGACCACGCTAGTGGACCGGTTCTAAGCCACTACAGGTTTTCACCAGAGCCCGCCGCAAAGCGGGATGGTCTTGCTGCGGCGGTAGTGACCAGGTCGTATCCACTAGCAACGGCTTACCTCTCTGGCTGCTGAAGATGCTGAAGATAGGCGCGGTACAAGGGAGTAGGCAGAAGCAAGGTCGGACGTAGCAGAAGGTCGGGGGCAGGCGGCAAGGATCGTAGTCAGGGGCAACGGCAGGAGGTCAGGAACACGGACTAGGAACAGACAAGGGAACGCTTTCACTAGGCACAAGTGCAACAAGATCCGGCAAGGGAGTGCAGGGGAAGTGAGGTGATATAGGGAAGTGCACAGGTGGGAGCCAATTAAGCTAATTGGGAAGATTGGGCCAGGCACCATCATTGGTGCACTGGCCCTTTAAATCGCAGAGACCCGGCGCGCGCGCGCCCTAGGGAGCGGGGCCGCGCGCGCCGGGACAGGACCGAGGGAGAGCGAGTCAGGTACGGGGGCCGGGGTGCGCATCGCGAGCGGGCGCTATCCGCATCGCGAATCGCATCCCGGCTGAAGGCGGGACCGCAGCGCACCCGGTCAGTGGATCTGACCGGGGCGCTGCAACAACGAAGATGAGGCGAGCGCTCCGGGGAGGAACGGGGACCCGGAGCGCTCGGCGTAACAGTACCCCCCCCCTTGGGTCTCCCCCTCTTCTTGGGGCCAAAGAACCTGAGGAAAAAAAACTCAATTTTTCCGTGATGAGGTCCGATGCAAATTAGGAGGGGTTCTGTGTGGAAACGTACGAGACAGTCCAATCTTTTATTGTAAAAACAATAGATGTAGAGGGGTCTGGCGAGACTGGTCACAGGAACGTAGAACCTGTTGATGAGAGAGGCCAAAAAAAATTTTCCTGCAGATCCGGAATCCAAGAAGAGCATAGTAGAGAAGGAGAAGGTAGAGGCAGATATCCGCACAGGCACAGTAAGGCGTGGAGAAGCAGAGTTGACATCAAGAACTGTGTCACCTTTGTGCGGAGTCAGCGTACGTCTTTCCAGGCGGGGAGGACGGATAGGACAATCCTTCAGGAAGTGTTCGGTACCGGCATAGTACAGGCAAAGATTCTCCATGCGGCGTCGTGTCCTCTCTTGAGGTGTCACGCAAGACCGGTCAACTTGCATAGCCTCCGCGGCGGGAAGCACAGGAACAGATTGCAGAGGACCAGAGGAGAGAGGAGCCGGAGAGAAAAAACGCTTCGTGCGAACAAAGTCCATATCCAGGCGGAGCTCCAGACGCCATCCGGAAGAACGCATGTCAATGCGAGTGGCTAGATGAATGAGTTCATGTAGGTCAGCAGGAGACTCTCGTGCGGCCAGAACATCTTTAATGTTGCTGGATAGGCCTTTTTTAAAGGTCGCGCAGAGAACCTCATTATTCCAGGACAACTCGTAAGCAAGAGCACGGAACTGAATGGCGTACTCGCCAACGGAAGAAACACCCTGGGCCAGGTTCAGCAGGGCAATCTCGGCTGAAGAAGCTCGGGCAGGTTCCTCAAAGACACTTCGAATTTCCGAGAAGAAGGAGTGTACAGAGACAGTGACGGAGTCATTGTGGTCCCAGAGCGGTGCGGCCCATGACAGGGCTTTTCCAGACAGAAGGCAGAACACGAAAGCCACCTTAGACCTTTCAGTAGGGAACTGGTCCGACATCATCTCCAAGTGCTGGGAACATTGCGAAAGAAAGCCACGGCAATACTTAGAGTCCCCATTAAATTTGTCCGGCAAGGACAGGCGGAGGCTAGGAGTGGCCACTCGCTGCGGAGGAGGTGCAGGAGCTGGCGGAGGAGAAGATTGCTGGAGAAGTTGCGACTGAAGTTGGTGCGAAATGGTGGACATTTCCGACAGCTGACGGGTTAGAAGGGCGATCTGTCGGGCTTGCTGGGCGGCCACCGTGGTGAGGTCAGCGACAACTGGCAGAGGAACTTCAGCGGGATCCATGGCCGGATCTACTGTCACGATGCCGGCTGGCAGGTAGTGGATCCTCTGTGCCAGAGAGGGATGGAGAGGACCACGCTAGTGGACCGGTTCTAAGCCACTACAGGTTTTCACCAGAGCCCGCCGCAAAGCGGGATGGTCTTGCTGCGGCGGTAGTGACCAGGTCGTATCCACTAGCAACGGCTTACCTCTCTGGCTGCTGAAGATGCTGAAGATAGGCGCGGTACAAGGGAGTAGGCAGAAGCAAGGTCGGACGTAGCAGAAGGTCGGGGGCAGGCGGCAAGGATCGTAGTCAGGGGCAACGGCAGGAGGTCAGGAACACGGACTAGGAACAGACAAGGGAACGCTTTCACTAGGCACAAGTGCAACAAGATCCGGCAAGGGAGTGCAGGGGAAGTGAGGTGATATAGGGAAGTGCACAGGTGGGAGCCAATTAAGCTAATTGGGAAGATTGGGCCAGGCACCATCATTGGTGCACTGGCCCTTTAAATCGCAGAGACCCGGCGCGCGCGCGCCCTAGGGAGCGGGGCCGCGCGCGCCGGGACAGGACCGAGGGAGAGCGAGTCAGGTACGGGGGCCGGGGTGCGCATCGCGAGCGGGCGCTATCCGCATCGCGAATCGCATCCCGGCTGAAGGCGGGACCGCAGCGCACCCGGTCAGTGGATCTGACCGGGGCGCTGCAACAACGAAGATGAGGCGAGCGCTCCGGGGAGGAACGGGGACCCGGAGCGCTCGGCGTAACAGGCTCTATACAGCACTCGCATCTCTTCTCTGTACTCCGGCCGGCCACTAACTCATTCATATTTCCCTCAGAGCTGTGATTGGCTGCAACCATCCAGCCAATCACCACTCTGGGCGGAAAATATGAATGAGTGATGTTCTATTCACATCACTGGCCGGAGTATAGTGCAGAGATGCGAGTGCTGTATAGAGCTGCTCCGCATCTCTGCTATATTATACACGATCGCATCGGGTGTCACGACTGACGCCCGGGGCGATATGTCTATTAGTACAGGTACTACTACTCCCATCATGGAACAGTCTATTCCATCCTGGGAGTAGTAGTACTATCTAAAAAATGTAAAAAAAAAAAAAAAGATAGAGAGAGAGAAAAAAGTGAAACACACACACTTTATTAAAAATTAATAAAAATTTTGTTATAAAAGAAATGTAAATTTCGTTAAATAAATAATTTTTTTTATCACTACTGCATCCCTTTTTTTCTTTTTGGTACTCGACAAATTTTGGGTACCAAAAAAAAAAAACGCTAAAGGTGCCAAAAATGCAATGTCCACACAAAGGAAAAACGCCAGAAAAAACACCAAAAAAATGCCAGATGCAGGAAATTGCACTGGCGCTTTTTCAGGCATTTTTACTTACGTTTTTTTCCAAAACAAAAAACGCAGGACAAAAAAACAAGTAGAAACTTATCCTTAGCGTGTTCTGTCCTGTAACCTGGACAGGCTTACAATGTAAGTCTATGGGGCAGTCCATAAACACAGAGCAGGGAGAGAAGTGCATACGAAAGCCGCCCCTTTCCCTTATCACTCTTGTCATCGGTCAGGGTCTGAGCACTCACACCCCAACCAATAAAAAAGTCAAAACCACATTTTCATGTCCTACCTCCCTGTTCTTGTCACAGACAGGAATGACAGACCTGCAGCTTCAATAGTTCACCATCAGCATGTTAGATGCTACATCAGACACGCTTTAGGCTATTTTTATATATGAAACAGAAATAATCGCAGAATAAGTTATCATGTACTAGCTGACTACTCAGCATTGCCCGGTCTTCCAGCCAAAACTTTGTGGAAGAGGAAAAGCAACCATGACTCCTCATATCCCGACATCAAATGTGACCTTATTACCCAGAGATGTATTGGCAAAAATTGTGTTCTCTGCCTTTTAGCCGAAACAAAAAAGGGCCAAAATTCGAAGGAGCGTGGCTTGCAAGCTGGGCCGACACACTCACCAGGAGACGTAGAGTTAGGTGGAGTTAGGTACTGGAAGTCCCATAGACTTGCATGGGACTTTAGACAAAAGCCCAGATCCTCGCAAGTGAAAGTTGGTTTGGGTTAATTTAACTCTACTATATATATATGCATACTTTATTTTTTCAAAGTAAAATTTTATTGAGTTTAATAGACAAAGAATCAACAAAAAACATGACAATATGCTGTGTGTGTGTATATATATATATATATATATATATATATATATATATATAAAGAAAACACTGCCACCCTCCCCCAAAGAGATAACAAATCCCACAGGCACATACAAGTGGAGGCCCATTCAAAAGAATCACAGCAGGCTATGGCATTGAAACAGACAATCAGCAAACAGAAGAAAATAAGTACATACCATATGTGCAATGAAGATGGTACAACAACAACATCAGGGGATGTTACACAACATACGGGGATCAGGAAGTCGCAATGATATAATCAATTATGAGGGGAAGGAGAGGTCAGGGGGAAAAGTCAGGGAGAGAAAAAAAAAGTCAAGGAGAGAAGAAACAAAGGGGGGAATAGAGAGAGCAAAAGCAGGCAAGAAAAAAGGGCAGGGAGAGGCACATACCTTGCAGTCCGAGTACTATCCGCCAACCTCTGGATCCAAACCATTACAAGAAATGGGAGCAGGGTAAAGGCAACCGGCCACATCCTCATGGACTATCTTTCTAGATGCAGGACCTCAAAATCAACGGACGACATAAAGGAAATCAAGGGTTGCCAAACTGTATGAAATCTGATTATCTGATGTCTCGAGTCGGCAAACAGCTCTTCCATTCTACATAGGTGCGAAATTTCCAGAAGCAAGGACGAGATAGTGGGAGGCTGGGGGGAAAACGCCATAGTCAAGGAATTTCCGTCCGGGCCGCTGTCATGAGACAGCGTAGTACATGGATCTTGGGAGCAAAGGTGGGGAGGATAGAGAGAAGGATCATCTCAGGTGACTTCTGAAGTGGTCAAGACCAAACGAGACATTAGATCGAGAGCCGGGGCCAGAATGAGTCCATCCAGACTATCCTGTGTTGACACCTTTCATCAATTTTTCTCTTCCGTCCGCGCCCAGGGAGATTAGCTACAGTGCCATAGGTTGCCAACTTCTTGATAATACTGTGGACAAAGGCAAATCTAGATCTCTGGAGATAGACTTGTAACCTTGAGGTTGTTGATATTTTTCCATAATTTTGGTTCTCAAGTCCTCAGACAGTTCTCTTCTCCTCTTTCTGTTGTCCATGCTTAGTGTAGCACACACAGACACACAATGCAAAGACAAAGTGAACTTCTCTCCTTTTTATCTGCCATTTTTGGCTTTTGGTGTGACATTATGTCCTATTTGCTTTTTTTTCCTCCCTTTTTTGGTTTAGTTCCAATACACACAAAGGGAATATACATGTGTATAGCAAAACGTGTTACTGCAATCCTTTTCTGTGAGAAATACTTCATTTTCTAGAAAAATTTCAGGGCTGTCACCATTTAGGGCCATAACTCTATATGTATATATATATATATATATATATATATATATATATATATATATAAAGAGAGAGAGAGAGAGAGAGAGAGAGAGAGAGAGTATGCTCTTGTCCTCATATTCCAACCTCATATCCCGACCTCATATCTTGTCCCCATATCCCGTCCTCACATCCTGTCCTCACATCTCAACCTCACATCCTGACCTCATATGCCAACCCCATATCCAGCTCTCATATGCCAACCTTATACCCACAACCTCATGTCTCATTTTCAGTTAGGGCAGAGCTTTATTGAAGAGATTGTAGGCTAAAAGTAGTAGGGGGCATGGCTTTGTGCAGGTGTGGCTTTATAAGGGTCTGGCTTGCAAGCGCCGAAAATAGTTGGAGTATGGCTTGCAGGAGGGGGTGTGGCTTGCAAGCCGAACCGATGCATTCACCCAAAGATGCAGAGCTTGTGGATTAAGGTGGGGCTGCGTTGTGAGGAAGAGATTGTGATTGAAAGACAACACTCACCAGGAGATGTAGAGCAGAGCTTGTGGGGTAAGGTAACGGAAGTTCCATAGATTTCCATAGGACTTTGGACAAAAGCCCAGACTCTCATAAATGGGGGTGGGTAAGGGTTAATTTAACTATCTTATATTTTTAGTTGACATATAAGTAATATATGTACCAAGTTTCATCCAAATATCTCCAGGGATAGGAAAAAACAGAAGCCTTCATATGTGTTATATAGTGAGTACATATACTTACAATGGGGGACACTTATGAAAGTTTGTGCAAAGGAAAAGTTGACTAGTTGCCCATAGCAACCAATCAGATTGCTTAATTCATTTTTGAAAAGGCCTCTGAAAAAAGAAGCAATCTGGTTGCTATCTGCAACTGGTCAACTTTTCCTTTGCACAGATTTTGATACATTCCCCCCATTGTAAGTATATGTACTCACTATACAACACATATTTGAGATGCTGTGTTTTGCTAGAAAGTCCAACCCTGATTGTTTTTCATGAATAAATCATAATTCGCAGTATGTTTTGGAGCTTGTTTTTGATAGAAAACCCACGTAAAATTGGGATAACATACAAACTGCTTGCAATTATAAAAACATACAAATTCCTTGCAGAAGTAAAAATATACCCTAAATAAATGCAACCTTTGGCAGGAGATACAATGGATGGTGTTCAGGGAGAAAGGATTCCAGTCTCCTCTCTGTAAAAGTGGACTAGGAGCCTTTCTCACCCATTATCCACAGCTATATCCTCTGCTCATTGAGCTGTAGTCTAGCCACAGCTCCTATTCCTTGAGGAAATCCTGGATACACTCCTTACAATGGTGTTTACGTAAAGGATTTCTTTTACCTCAGTTATTCTTAATCTCAACACTAATGACTAAACGATCCTAAAAGTCCATCAGCCAATACCACAGAATATCTTCATTTTGCTCAATGGTTTATTCATGACATACAAAAAGAGTCATTGCCATATTGGAAATGGGAAGGAAAATAGATTGAAGGTTCTTATTGCTTCTTGTTAACGTACATAGATATAGATTTTGCAAATCTTGCTTTTTATTTTGCTCTTTTTTTCTCTTGAAAATCTTGAAAAATGGAATTTGCCCTTCTTTGAGGATTTCGCTACTGTGGCTGGTATTAGTACAGGGCTTCCTCATAGTCTTTGGAGTACCAGGCCTGTTGGAAATAATAATTCTGCTTTCGCTAGGAAACTTGGAAATCATTTTGCAAGTATTTCATGTAAACACCAGATAACTCCTAAAAATGTTATTTTTACTAAGTTTGTTTGCTTCAAATTAAGTCTGTGGTATTTTGACTCTTTCCATAGCACATTTTCAATCTGTGGTGTTAGGCTGCTTTCACACTATGAGCATTCATACGTTATTAAGTGGCATATGTATATAAATGCGCTGTGGGGGCAGATGTCTGCACCCCCCAGGGCATCTATATACATATACCCCTGCAGCGCTATGAATGAAAAGTATTTCTATAAGGAGTCGGCTGCTGGCACTATGCGCTGCTAATAGAAATACTTTTCATTTATAGCGCTGCAGGGGTATATGTATATAGATACCCTGGGGGGTGCAGACATATTGCGTTATCTGCCCCCACAGCACATCTATATACATATGCCGCCGCAGCGCTATGTATGAAAAGTATTTCTATCAGCAGCATCGGGCCGTCCAATGCTGCTGCTAGAATACTTTTCACATATAGCGCTGCGGTGGCATATGTATTTAGATGTGCTGCAGAGGATATATTACACATTACATTACATTATATTATGTGCTGTGGAGGGTACATTGTACATGCGCTGCGAGGGGCACATATACATGCGCTGCAGGGGCACATTATTCATGCGCTGCGGGGGATATATATTTATTAATGCGCCGGCGGGGGGGGTGTATTTATAAATGCGCCGGAGGGGGGGGGCGTATATATTTATAAATGCGCCGGCGGGGGTTATATCTTTATTAATGCGCTGCAGGGGGCATATTATAAATGTGCTGGGGGGCTAGATATATATGCTATATGTCTGCCCCCCCCCCTGCAGCGCTATATATCTTGCCCCCCCACATCGCTTTTAACCCCTTCATGACCAGGGGTTTTTCCGTTTTTGCACTTTCGTTTTTTCCTCCTTACGTTTAAAAAAACATAACTCTCAATTTTGCACCTAAAATTCCATATGATGGCTTATTTTTTGCACCACCAATTCTACTTTGCAATGACATCAGTCATTTTACCCAACAATCTACAGCGAAACGGAAAAAAAATCCTTGTGCGACAAAATTGAATAAAAAACACCACTTTGTAACTTTTGGGTTCTTCCATTTCTATGCAGTAAATTTTTCGGTAAAAATGACACCTTATCTTTATTCTGTAGGTCCATACGATTAAAATGATACCCTACTTATATAGGTTTGATTTTGTCGCACTTCTGGAAAAAATCATAACTACATGCACCAAAATGTATGCGTTTAAAATTGTCATCTTCTGATCCCTATAACTTTTTTATTTTTCCACGTAAGGGGCAGTATGAGGGCTAATTTTTTACACCATGATCTGAAGTTTTTAGCGGTCTAATTTTTGTAATGATCAGACTTTTTGATCGCTTTTTATTCATTTTTTCATGAAATAAAAGTGACCAAAAATACGCTATTTTGGAATTTGGAACTTTTTTGCGCGTACGCCATTGACCGTGCGGTTTAGTTAACAATATATTTTTATAATTTGGACATTTCCGCACGTGACGATACCACATATGTTTATTTTTATTTTCACTGTTTTTTTTATTGGGAAAAGGGGGGTGATTCAAACTTTTATTAGGGAAGGGGTTAAATTATCTTTAGTCACTTTTTTTTTTTGCTCCCATAGGGGGCTATAACACTGCACACATCTTTTTCATTGATCAATGGTTTCTCATAGGAAACCATTGATAAATGATTCTGCCGCTTGACTGCTCATGCCTGGATCTCAGGCACTGAGCAGTCATTCGACGATTGGACACCAGGAGGCAGATAAGTGGATCCTCCTCGTGTCCTACAGCTGTTCGGGATGCCGCAATTTTATCGCGGCGGTACCGAACAGCCCCCTGAGCTAACCGGCACTTATTAACTTTCTCTTTAAACGTGGCGATCAACTTTGAACGCCGCATCTAAAGGGTTAATAGCGCGCGGCACCGCGATCAGTGCCACACGCTATTAGCCACGGGTCCCGGCCGTTGCTAGGTGCCGGGCCCGACCTGCTATGACGTACGCTGTGGCCCCGCTTTATAGAATGGGAGCCGACCCATGACGTACATGTATGTCATGGGTCGGGAAAGGGTTGATATACATATGGCATTCGCTGCCACTAACAATGTTCATTTTAAAAACCTCGCAAAGAGCCCTGAATGGCTCCTTAATACTGGCCATTCAGGGCTACCCGCGGGGGATTCAAGAATGAAAGTTAAAACACACTATACATCGGGGTTGCAGACCATGCCACCCACTCCCCTGCTTAATAACTTCAGATCACATTGGATCTCAGAAGTAAAACCTGGTGCGATCAATCCCTCAGCCCCTGTACTACAACCTCCATCATGGAACAAACTCTGTTCCATGATGGGGGTAGTAGTACAAACACTAATGTAGCCTCCCCAGCTGTCTGCAGACTCCCGCAGCCGGGGAATTACTACTCCCATCATGGAAACAAGTCTGTTCCATGATGGGAGTAGTAGTAGTCCCTCAGCACTGCAGGAGTCTGCTGATGTCACCTCTTCTGAGCATGCTCAGAAGTAATAATGGATATTATAAACCAGGTGCAAATGGATGACATAAAGGCTCATCCATTTGCCATAGACTTCAATGTTAAAAATAACGGCCGTTAATTTATCCGTTTTTTGCGATGGAAGAAAAATTAGTGCATGTGCCATTATTTCTTCCGTCACAACAAACGTCCATTAGTCATGAAAGACTATAACGAGTCATAACGGATAATCAAAAAATCCCATAGACTTTAATGGGATTTTGTAACAGACATTTAACATCCTTTCTTAAAGCTTTTCTAACGGGCGTTTATAACGGATCTTTTAAAGGATGAATTTTATAGTGTGAAAGCAGCCTTAGTTTAACTTTGGGCTTGAGACGACCTTTATGATTATCAAGCAAGCTTATTTGGTAACAAAATGGACAGATTCCTTTATCGTCTCTTTTATTCTTTTTGTGCAAAGGTTGGAGTGACATGAGGACCCGACTCAGCCCGGAGCACGCATTCTTCATGGTTATAGCCACTTTTCTAAGGAACCTTTCCATCATAGTGTTCACATTTATGAATGTATCATAGTCACGAATTAAAAGTGGTAGTTAAACAATTTTATTTTAATAAGTATTATGGAGTTTAATCATGGCTCAAGTCCTGCAGGAACACATGAGAACTGAGTTCCTGCACTTTTTCCTCAGCAGGAACACTGCTCCCACTAGCAGGAGTCCTGCAGGACCAGCCCTTGAGTTTAATACTGTGTGAATCAAAATCTTAATTAAATATCCCTGCCCAGATGTGAGCTTATAGCCACTAGTATATTTTTTAACCTCTAAAGGATGCAGGGCGTACCTGTACACCCTTCGCCCGCTCCCCTGCTATGACGTGGGCTCACAAACTGACCTCGCATGAAAACTGGGTGGTCCCGGCGGCTGTCAGCCTCCAGGACCCGTGACTAATGCCGGACATCACCAATCGCGGTGATGCCCGGCATTAACCCCTTAGATGCGGCAGTCAAAGTTGATTGCCGCATCTAAAATGAAAGTAAAACTGTTCCTGACAGCTCAGTCGGGCTGTTCGGGACTGCTATGGTGAAATCGTGGCATCCCGAACAGCTGAGAGGAGGGTCCCTACCTGCCTCCTCGCTGTCCGATCGGTGACCTGCTGCTCCATTCCTGCTCAGCAGGCTGGAGCAGCAGAGTGCCGATAACACTTATCAATGCTATGCTATGGCATAGCATTCAACAGTGTATGCAATCAGAAGATTGCACGTAATTGTCCCCTATGGTGACAAGAAAATGGTGTAAAAAAAGTAAAAAAAAAAAAATCCTTCCCTAATAAAAGTTTAAATCACCCCCTTTTCCCATAAAAAATAATAATATATGTAAACAAATATAAACATAAACGTGTGGTATTGCCACGTGCATAAATGTCTGAACTATAAAAATATAACATTAATTAAACCACACCGCCATTGGCATATACGTAAGGAAATCCCAAAGTCCATAGTTTCGTATTTTTGGTCATTTTGTATACCCTCAAAAAATGTATAAAAAGAAATCAAAAAGTCCCATCAAAATAAAAGTGGTACCGAACAGACCATGGCGCAAAAAATGAGACCCATATAGCCCCGTATGCGGAAAAATAAAAAAAATTATAGGGGTCAGAAGATGACAATTTTAAACTTACTAATGTGGTGCATGTAGTTATTCCACAAATAATTTTTTTAGTTTTCACCATAGATTTTGTGGTGAAATGATTGATGTCATTACAAAGTAAAATTAGTAGTGCAGAAAACAAGCACTCATATAGGTCTGTAGGTGGAAAACTAAAAGTGTAATTATTTTTAGAAGGTAAGGAGGAAAAAACAAAAGTGCAAAAATGGAAAAACGCTGAGTTTTTAAAGGGGTACTCCACTGGCCAGCCTTCCCGGCTGCGTTCGGAGCATTTAGTTCCTGTGTGCCTGCTGCTGTGGTTGGCCACGCTACCTTGTGACATCATGCCACACACTCTCAATACAAGTCTATGTGAGGGGCTTGACGGCCGCCATGCTCCCTTCCATAGACGTGCATTGAGGGGGCGAGGACACACGAGGAGGGTCCCTACCTTTCTCCTCGGCATCTGATCGGCAATTGATTGCTCCAAGACTGAGATCCAGGCTGGAGCAATCGACCGCCGATAACACTGAACAATGCAATGCTATGGCATAGCATTAATCAGTGCCTGCAATCAATGTACTGCATGTGATAGTCCCCTATGGGGGCTGTAACATTGCAAAAAAAATGAAAAAAGTTAATAAAGATGATTTAACCCCTTCCCTAATAAAAGTTTGAATCACCCCCCTTTTCCCATTTAAAAAAAGAACAGTGTAAATAAAAATAAATATAAACATATGTGGTATAGATGCGTACGTAAATGTCCAAACTATAAAACTATATAATTAGATAAACAGCATGGTCAATGGTGTATACGTAAAAAAAAAAAAATCCAAAATAGCATATTGAAATAAGATATTTCATATCTTGAAAAAAATGAATAAAAAGCGATCAAAAAGTCAGATCATTACAAAAATGGTACCGCTAAAAATTTCAGATCACGGCACAAAGAATGAGTCCTCATACCGCCCCATACGCAGAAAAAAATAAAAGTTATAGGGGTCAGAAAATGACAATTTTAAATGTATAAATTTTCCTGCATGTAGTTGTGATTTTTTCCAGAAGTACGACAAAATCAAACCTATATAAGTAGGGTATCATTTTAATCATATGGACCTACAGAATAAAGATAAGGTGTCATTTTTACCAAAAAATTTACTGCGTAGAAACGGAAGTCCACAAAATTTACAAAAGTTTGTTTTTTCTTCAATTTTGTCGCACAATTATTTTTTTCCGTTTCGCTGTAAACTTTTGGGTAAAATGACCAATGTCATTACCAAGTAGAATTGGTGGCACAAAAAATAACCCATCATATAGATTTTTCGGTGCAACATTTTTTAAACCTAAGGAGGAAAAAACTAAAGTGCAAAAACTGAAAAAACCCGGGTCATGAAGGGGTTAAGGGCTGTTAGACAGTGTGAGGCTAAGTTTCTACTTGGTTTTTTGTCCTGCGTATTTTGGGTTGAAAGAAACGCCTGAAAAAACGCCAGTGCAATTTCCTGCGTCTGGCGTTTTTTCTGGTGTATTTTCATTTGTGTGGAAAGTGCACCTTGGCAGGTTTTTTTTGGTACCCAAAATTTGTTGGGTACCAAAAAAAAAAAAAAAAGGTGCAGTAGTGATGGAATTTTTTTATCTCTATTTTTTACATTATTT
Source organism: Hyla sarda (assembly GCF_029499605.1). NCBI lineage: Eukaryota > Metazoa > Chordata > Amphibia > Anura > Hylidae > Hyla > Hyla sarda. The sequence continues at coordinate 535,281,002 of NC_079189.1, forward strand.
AGGTAGTACTACTACTCCCAGCATGGAACAGACTGTTCCATGATGGGAGTAGTAGTACCTGTACTAATAGACATATCGCCCCAGGTGTCAGTCGTGACACCCGATGCGATCGTGCATTATATAGCAGAGATGCGGCTCTATACAGCGCTCACATCTCTGCTCTGTACTCCGGCCAGTGATGTGAATAGAACATCACTCATACATATTTTCTGCCCAGAGTGGTGATTGGCCGGATGGTTGCAGCCAATCACCACTCTCAGAGGGAAATATGAATGAGTGAGTGGCCGGCCGGAGTATAGTGCAGAGATGCGAGCACAGGAGAAAGCCGCTCTGTACTCTGCTATAGACAGGACGATCGCAGCGAGTGTCAGTAGTGATACCGGCTGTGATCTGGTCTTACCTGCAGGTAGTACTACTCCCAACATGGAGCACACTCTGCTCCATGCTGGGAGCTATAGTACCTACATTAATAGACAGATTGCAATGAGTGTAACTTCTGATACCTGTTGCGATCTGTCTATTAATGCAGGTACTACAGCTCCCAGCATGAAGCAGAGTGTGCTCCATGTTGGGAGTAATAGTACCTGTAGTTAAGGAAAGATCACAGCAGATGTCACTCCTGACACCTGCTGTGAAAATGTATAGATGTGGTCGGCCGCTCTTCTATGGTCCCCTGCACTGACGTATATATACACCTATTCATATGGCCAAATATGAATAGGTGTATATATACGGCAGTGCAGGGGACCATAGAAGAGCGGCCGGCCGCATCTATACAATATACAGGAGGATCGCAATGGGCGATCTGTCTATTAGTACAGGTACTACTACTCCCATCATGGAACAGTGTGTTCCATGCTGGAAGTAATAGTACTACCTATAAAAATGTAAAAAATAAAGAAAAAAAGTGAAAAACACACACACACTACATTTTTATTATTGTCGGCTACATTTTTAGGTCCCTGCCTGCCCACATAAATTGATCCTTGTTTTAAAAATGTTAAAAAAAATTAGTTATAAAAAAAGAAAAATTTCGTTAGATACAATTTTTTCCTTCACTACTGTTTTTTTTTTTTAATGGTACCCTACCAAATTTTATTAACCACTTAAGGACCTAGGGTGCCCGTGGGAATTTTGGTCCCCCCCCCCATAAAACCGTCTTAACCGCCCGCCCCCCCCCCCCCTCCGTCGGTGATCGGTGCAAATCGCAAGTGAATTCACACTTGCAATTTGCGCCGATTCAAGGTCATACGGGTCTATGGTGACCCAGAATATAAGGGGGATCTTGGTTGTCTAAGACACCCACGATCCCCCTGAAGGCATAGGAGTGAGGTGGCAGGGATGCCACCCCTCCTATCCCTGCTATTGGTCTGCTATTGATCGTCAGAAGCAACGACCAATAGCAGATCGGGGGCGGGGGGGTTAACTTTCGTTTGCCCCGTCCTGCCCACTTACAATAGGCGTGGCAGAACGGGGAAACGAAGGGGACCGAACGCCGACGTCCACTTACCCTTCCGGAGGCAGCGGCGACGGATATCGGTGGCGGCGATGACGTGCGTCAGAAGAGCACGGCTCCCTGGATCCTAGGGAAGCCTGTAAGTTGATCTGGAGGGCTACAGTCTGAGACTGTGGTCTCTAAACTCTAGCCCTCCAGATGTTGCAAAACTACAACTCCCAGCATGCCCAGACAGCTGTTTGTGCATGCTGGAATATGTAATTTTGCAACAGCTGGAGGGCTGCAGTTTGAGACCACTATACAGTGGTCTCTAAACTATACCCCTCCATATCTTGCAAAACTACAACTCCTAGCATGCCCACATAGCTGTCTGCTGTCTGGGCATGCTGGGATTTGTAGTCTTGCAACATCTGGAGGTCCACAGTTTGCAGATCACTGTGCACTGGTCTAGAAACTGTAGCCCTCCAGCTGTTGCATAACTACATCTCCCAGCATGCCCTTCGGTGATTAGTACATGCTGGGAGTTGTAGTTATGCAACAGCTGGAGGCACACTGGTTGGAAAATACTGAGTTAGGTAACAGAACCTAACTGAAGGTTTTCCAACCAGTGTGCCTCCAGCTGTTGCAAAACTACAACTCCCCTCCCCCCCATGTGAATGTGCAGGGTACAATCACACGGACAGGTTAACAGTAAATTTCCTGCTTCAAGTTTGGGATGCGGCAAATTTTTCGCCGCAGCGCAAACTCCTAGCGGGAAACTCACCGTAACCCGACAGTGCGAAAGTACCCTAAAAACAGTACACTACACTAACACATAATAAAGGGTAAAACACAACATATACACCCCTTACACTGTCCCCCCCAATAAAAATTAAAAACGTCTTGTACGGCAGTGTTTCCAAAATGGAGCCTCCAGCTGCAAAACAACAACTCCCAGCATTTCTGGACAGCCACTGACTGTCCAGGCATGCTGGGAGTTTAGCAACAGCTGGAGGCATCCTGTTTGGGAATCACTGGCGTAGAATACCCCTATGTCCACCCCTATGCAATCCTTAATTTAGTCCTCAAATGCTCATGGCGCTCTCTCACTTCGGAGCCCTGTGTATTTCAAGGAAACAGTTTAGGGACACATATGGGGTATTTCCGTACTCGGGAGAAATTGCACTACAAATTTTGGGGGGCCTTTTCTCCTTTTACCCCTTATGAAAAGGAAAAGTTTGGGGCTAGAACAGCCTGTTAGTGTAAAAAAATTAAAAAAAATTACACTAACATGCTGATGTTGCCCCATACTTTTTATTGTTACAAGCGGTAAAAGGAAAAAAAGACCCCCAAAATTTGTAACGCAATTTCTCCTGAATATGGAAATACCCCATATGTGGGCGTAAAATGCCCTGCGGGCGCACAACAAGGCTCAGGAGTGAGAGCGCACATGTACATTTGAGGCCTAAATTGGTGATTTGCACAGGGGTGGCTGAATTTACAGCGGTTCTGACATAAACGCAAAAACATAAATACACACGTGACCCCATTTTGGAAACTACACCCCTCACAGAACGTGACAAGGGGTATAGTGAGCCTTAACACCCCACAGGTGTTTGACGAATTTTCATAAAATTTGGATGGGAAAATGAAAAAAAAAAAAGTTTTCACTAAAATACTGTTGTTACCCAAACATTTTCATTTTCACAAGGGAAAATAGGAAGTCCCCCAAAATGTGTACCCCATTTCTTCTGAGTATATAAATACCCCATGTGTGGATGTAAAGTGCTCTGATGGTGCACTACAATGCTCAGAAGAGAAGGAGTGCCATTGGGATTTTGAAGAGAAAATTTGTCCGGAATTGAAGGCCACGTGTGTTTACAAAGCCCCCATAGGGCCAGAACAATGGACCCCCCCCCCCCACATGTGACTACATTTTAGAAACTACACCCCTCATGTAATGTATTTAGGCGTGTAGTGAGCATTTACGCCCCACAGGTGTCTGACAGATTTTTGGAACAGTGGTCCATGAAAATGAAAATTTTTATTTTTCATTTGCACAGCCCACTGTTTCAAAGATCTGTCAAACGCCAGTGGGGTGTAAATACTCACTGCACCCCTTATTAAATTCTGTGAAGGGTGTAGTTTCCAAAATGGAAACTGTTCTGGCACCACGGGGGGGCTTTGTAAATGCACATGGCCCCTGACTACTATTCCAAACGAATTCGCTTACCAAAAGCTCAATGGCGCTCTTTCTCTTCTGAGCGTTGTAGTGCGCCAGCAGAGCATTTTACATCGTAACATGGGGTATATCCATGGGGTTATATATTTTTGGGGGGCATTTTCTCCCATTACCTTTTGTAAAAATGGTAAATTTGGGGGAAAAACTGCACAACATTTTTTTTTTCATTTACACATCCGATTTTAATGAAAAGTCATCAAACACCTGTGAGGTGTTAAGGCTCACTGGACCCCTTGTTACGTGCCTTGAGGGGTGTAGTTTCCAAAATGGTACGCCATGTGGGAATTTTCATCAAAGGGGCTTTCTAAATGTGACATGCCCCCCAAAAACCATTTCTGCAAAATTCACTCTCCAAAATTCCATTGTTGCTCCTTCCCTTCTGAGTCCTCTACTGCGCCCGCCGAACACTTGACATACACATATGAGGTATTTCCTTACTCGAGAGAAATTGGGTTACAAATTTTGCGGGGCTCTTTCTCCTATTACCCCTTGTAAAAATTCAAAAACTGGGTCTACAAGAACATGCGAGTGTAAAAAATGAAGATTTTTAATTTTCTCCTTCACTTTGCTGCTATTCCTGTGTAACACCTAAAGGGTTAAAAAACTTACTGAATGTCATTTTGGAAACTTTGAGGGGTGCAATTTTTATAATTGGGTCATTTGTGGGGTATTTCTAATTTGAAGGCCCTTCAAATCCACTTCAAAACTGAACTGGTCCCTGAAAAATTCTGATTTTGAAAATTTTGTGAAAAATTGGAAAATTGCTGGTGAACTTTGAAGCCCTCTGATGTCTTCCAAAAGTAAAAACATGGCAACTTTATGATGGAAACATAAATAGACATATTGTATATGTGAATCAAAATATTATTTATTTGGAATGTCTATTTTCCTTACAAGCAGAGAGCTTCAAAGTTCGAAAAATGCCAAATTTTTCATCAAATTTTTGAATTTTTTACCAAGAAATGATGCAAGTATTGACAAAAATTTACCACTACCATAAAGTAGCATATGTTACGAAAAAACAATCTCGGAATCAAATTTATAAGTAAAAGCATCCCAGAGTTATTAATGCTTAAAGTGACTGGTGGTCTGATTTGCAAAAAATGCTCCCGTCCTTAGGGTCATAATGGGCTCCGTCCCCAAGGGGTTCAAAATATATAAATAAGCAAGTAGAAACTTAGCCTTATACACTTCCTGGCTGTATTACACCTTGGGCAGTCATTGCCTGGTGAGCGAGTAGGGCCTCAGGCACCATCCTGATTTATACAATGGCATCTGGCATTTGAAACATGGAGAGTACACAGGATTCTGATATATAGATATATGACAAGTGTCACGATGCCGGCTGGCAGGTAGTGGACCCTCTGTGCCAGAGAGGGATTGGCGTGGACCGTGCTAGTGGACCGGTTCTAAGCCACTACTGGTTTTCACCAGAGCCCGCCGCAAAGCGGGATGGTCTTGCTGCGGCGGTAGTGACCAGGTCGTATCCACTAGCAACGGCTCACCTCTCTGGCTGCTGAAGATAGGCGCGGTACAAGGGAGTAGGCAGAAGCAAGGTCGGACGTAGCAGAAGGTCGGGGCAGGCAGCAAGGATCGTAGTCAAGGGCAACGGCAGAAGGTCTGGAAACACTGGCAAGGGACACACAAGGAACGCTTTCACTGGCACTAAGGCAACAAGATCCGGCAAGGGAGTGCAAGGGAAGTGAGGTAATATAGGGAGTGCACAGGTGATAACTCTAATTGGAACCACTGCGCCGATCAGCGGCGCAGTGGCCCTTTAAATCGCAGAGACCCGGCGCGCGCGCGCCCTAGGGAGCGGGGCCGCGCGCGCCGGGACAGAACAGACGGGGAGCGAGTCAGGTAGGAGAGCCGGGGTGCGCATCGCGAGCGGGCGCTACCCGCATCGCGAATCGCATCCCGGCTAGCAGCAGGATCGCAGCGCCCCGGGTCAGAGGACGTGACCGGAGCGCTGCAGCGGAGGAGGTGAAGCGAGCGCTCCGGGGAGGAGCGGGAACCCGGAGCGCTCGGCGTAACAGTACCCCCCCCCTTGGGTCTCCCCCTCTTCTTGGAGCCTGAGAACCTGAGGAGCAGACTTTTGTCAAGGATGTTGTCCTCAGGTTCCCAGGATCTCTCTTCAGGACCACAACCCTCCCAGTCTACTAAAAAAAAATTTTTTCCTCTGACCTTTTTGGCAGCCAAAATCTCCTTGACCGAGAAGACGTCCGAGGAGCCGGAAACAGGAGTGGGAGGAACAGATTTGGGAGAAAAACGGTTGAGGATGAGTGGTTTGAGAAGAGAGACGTGAAAGGCATTAGGGATACGAAGAGAAGGAGGAAGAAGAAGTTTATAAGAGACAGGATTAATTTGACACAGAATTTTGAAAGGACCAAGATAGCGTGGTCCCAACTTGTAGCTAGGGACACGGAAGCGGACATATTTAGCGGAGAGCCATACCTTGTCTCCAGGGGAAAAAACGGGGGGAGCTCTTCTTTTCTTATCCGCGAACCTCTTCATGCGTGAAGAAGCCTGTAAGAGAGAATTTTGGGTCTCTCTCCATATAATGGAAAGGTCACGAGAAATTTCATCCACAGCGGGCAGACCAGAGGGCAAGGGGGTAGGGAGGGGGGGAAGAGGGTGACGGCCGTACACCACGAAAAATGGGGATTTGGAGGAAGATTCAGAGACCCTGAAGTTATACGAGAATTCGGCCCATGGAAGGAGATCTGCCCAGTCATCCTGGCGGGAGGAAACAAAATGTCGCAAATAATCACCCAGGATCTGGTTAATTCTTTCTACTTGTCCATTGGACTGGGGATGATATGCAGAGGAAAAATTTAATTTAATCTTGAGTTGTTTACAGAGAGCTCTCCAGAATTTAGACACGAATTGGACCCCTCTATCCGAGACAATCTGCGTAGGCAACCCGTGAAGACGAAAAATGTGTACAAAAAATTGTTTAGCCAACTGAGGCGCAGAAGGAAGACCAGGAAGAGGAATGAAATGTGCCATTTTGGAGAATCGATCAACGACCACCCAAATAACGGTGTTGCCACGGGAAGGGGGTAAATCAGTAATAAAATCCATACCAATCAGAGACCAAGGCTGTTCGGGGACAGGCAGAGGATGAAGAAAACCAGCGGGCTTCTGGCGAGGAGTCTTATCCCGGGCACAGATAGTGCAGGCTCGCACAAAGTCCCCAACATCCGTCTCCAGAGTCGGCCACCAATAGAAGCGGGAGATGAGTTGCACAGATTTCTTGATGCCCGCATGACCTGCGAGATGGGAGGAGTGACCCCATTTGAGGATTCCGAGGCGTTGGCGTGGAGAAACAAAGGTCTTTCCTGGAGGGGTCTGTCTGATGGAGGCAGGAGAAGTGGAGATCAGGCAGTCAGGTGGAATGATGTGTTGCGGAGGGAGATCAACTTCTGAGGCATCCGAGGAACGAGAGAGAGCATCGGCTCTAATGTTCTTATCGGCAGGACGAAAGTGAATCTCAAAATTAAATCGGGCAAAGAACAGAGACCACCGGGCCTGGCGAGGATTCAGCCGTTGGGCAGACTGGAGGTAGGAGAGGTTCTTGTGGTCGGTGTAGATAATAACAGGAAATCTTGATCCCTCCAGCAGATGCCTCCATTCCTCAAGTGCTAATTTAATGGCTAGAAGCTCTCGATCCCCGATGGAGTAGTTCCTCTCCGCTGGAGAGAAGGTCCTAGAGAAAAAACCACAAGTGACAGCATGCCCGGAAGGATTTTTTTGTAGAAGAACAGCTCCAGCTCCTACTGATGAGGCATCAACCTCCAATAGGAAGGGTTTGGAAGGGTCAGGTCTGGAGAGCACGGGAGCCGAAGAAAAGGCAGACTTGAGTTGTTTAAAGGAGTCTTCTGCTTGAGGAGGCCAGGACTTGGGATCAGCATTTTTCTTGGTTAAAGCCACGATAGGAGCCACAATGGTAGAAAAATGTGGAATAAATTGCCTGTAATAATTGGCGAACCCCAAAAAGCGTTGGATAGCACGGAGTCCGGAGGGGCGTGGCCAATTTAAGACGGCAGAGAGTTTGTCTGGATCCATCTGTAGTCCCTGGCCAGAGACCAAATATCCTAGAAAAGGAAGAGATTGGCATTCAAACAGACATTTCTCAATTTTGGCATAGAGTTGGTTGTCACGAAGTCTCTGAAGAACCATACGGACATGCCGGCGGTGTTCCTCTAGATTGGCAGAAAAAATTAGGATATCGTCCAGATATACCACAACACAGGAGTATAATAAATCACGAAAAATTTCATTGACAAAGTCTTGGAAGACGGCAGGGGCATTGCACAGTCCAAAGGGCATGACCAGATACTCAAAGTGTCCATCTCTGGTGTTAAATGCCGTTTTCCACTCGTCCCCCTCTCTGATGCGGATGAGGTTATAGGCGCCTCTTAAGTCCAATTTAGTGAAGATGTGGGCACCTTGGAGGCGATCAAAGAGTTCAGAGATGAGGGGTAAGGGGTAGCGGTTCTTAACCGTGATTTTATTAAGACCGCGGTAGTCAATGCAAGGACGTAGGGAGCCATCTTTTTTGGAGACAAAGAAAAATCCGGCTCCGGCAGGAGAGGAGGATTTACGGATAAAGCCCCTTTTTAGATTCTCCTGGACGTATTCGGACATGGCAAGAGTCTCTGGGGCAGAGAGAGGATAAATTCTGCCCCGGGGTGGAGTAGTACCCGGGAGGAGGTCGATAGGGCAATCATAAGGCCTGTGAGGAGGTAGAGTCTCAGCTTGTTTTTTGCAGAAAACATCCGCGAAGTCCATATAGGCCTTAGGGAGACCGGTTACTGGAGGAACCACAGAGTTACGGCAAGGGTTACTGGGAACCGGTTTTAGACAGTTCTTGGAACAAGAGGACCCCCAACTCTTGATCTCCCCAGTGGACCAATCCAGGGTTGGGGAATGAAGTTGAAGCCAGGGAAGTCCAAGGAGAATCTCCGAGGTGCAATTGGGGAGGACCAAAAGTTCAATCCTCTCATGATGAGATCCGATGCTCATAAGAAGGGGCTCCGTGCGGAAACGTATGGTACAGTCCAATCTTTCATTATTTACACAATTGATGTAGAGGGGTCTGGCGAGACTGGTCACTGGGATGTTGAACTTGTTGACGAGAGAGGCCAAAATAAAATTTCCTGCAGAACCAGAGTCCAAGAAGGCCACTGTAGAGAAGGAGAAGGCAGAAGCAGACATCCGCACAGGCACAGTAAGACGTGGAGAAGCAGAGTAGACATCAAGGACTGTCTCACCTTTGTGCGGAGTCAGCGTACGTCTTTCCAGGCGGGGAGGACGGATAGGACAATCCCTCAGGAAGTGTTCGGTACTAGCACAGTACAGGCAGAGGTTCTCCATACGGCGTCGTGTCCTCTCTTGAGGTGTCAGGCGAGACCGGTCGACCTGCATAGCCTCCACGGCGGGAGGCACAGGAACAGATTGCAGGGGACCAGAGGAGAGAGGAGCCGAGGAGACGAAACGCCTCGTGCGAACAGAGTCCATATCTTGGCGGAGTTCCTGACGCCTTTCAGAAAAACGCATGTCAATGCGAGTGGCTAGGTGAATAAGTTCATGTAGATTAGCAGGAATTTCTCGTGCGGCCAGAACATCTTTAATGTTGCTGGATAGGCCTTTTTTGAAGGTCGCGCAGAGGGCCTCATTATTCCAGGACAATTCTGAAGCAAGTGTACGGAATTGTACGGCATACTCGCCAACGGAAGAATTACCCTGGACCAGGTTCAACAGGGCAGTCTCAGCAGAAGAGGCTCGGGCAGGTTCCTCAAAGACACTTCGGATTTCCGAGAAGAAGGAGTGTACAGAGGCAGTGACGGGGTCATTGCGGTCCCAGAGCGGTGTGGCCCATGACAGGGCTTTTCCGGACAGAAGACTGACTACGAAAGCCACCTTAGACCTTTCAGTGGGAAACAGGTCCGACATCATCTCCAGATGCAGGGAACATTGGGAAAGGAAGCCACGGCAAAACTTAGAGTCCCCATCAAACTTATCCGGCAAGGATAAGCGTATCCCAGGAGCGGCCACTCGCTGCGGAGGAGGTGCAGGAGCTGGCGGAGGAGATGACTGCTGAAGCTGTGGTAGCAACTGTTGTAGCAAAACGGTCAGTTGAGACAGCTGTTGGCCTTGTTGCGCAATCTGTTGTGACTGCTGGGCGACCACCGTGGTGAGGTCAGCGACAACTGGCAGAGGAACTTCAGCGGGATCCATGGCCGGATCTACTGTCACGATGCCGGCTGGCAGGTAGTGGACCCTCTGTGCCAGAGAGGGATTGGCGTGGACCGTGCTAGTGGACCGGTTCTAAGCCACTACTGGTTTTCACCAGAGCCCGCCGCAAAGCGGGATGGTCTTGCTGCGGCGGTAGTGACCAGGTCGTATCCACTAGCAACGGCTCACCTCTCTGGCTGCTGAAGATAGGCGCGGTACAAGGGAGTAGGCAGAAGCAAGGTCGGACGTAGCAGAAGGTCGGGGCAGGCAGCAAGGATCGTAGTCAAGGGCAACGGCAGAAGGTCTGGAAACACTGGCAAGGGACACACAAGGAACGCTTTCACTGGCACTAAGGCAACAAGATCCGGCAAGGGAGTGCAAGGGAAGTGAGGTAATATAGGGAGTGCACAGGTGATAACTCTAATTGGAACCACTGCGCCGATCAGCGGCGCAGTGGCCCTTTAAATCGCAGAGACCCGGCGCGCGCGCGCCCTAGGGAGCGGGGCCGCGCGCGCCGGGACAGAACAGACGGGGAGCGAGTCAGGTAGGAGAGCCGGGGTGCGCATCGCGAGCGGGCGCTACCCGCATCGCGAATCGCATCCCGGCTAGCAGCAGGATCGCAGCGCCCCGGGTCAGAGGACGTGACCGGAGCGCTGCAGCGGAGGAGGTGAAGCGAGCGCTCCGGGGAGGAGCGGGAACCCGGAGCGCTCGGCGTAACAACAAGTAATATCCAGCTTTATATCATTGGATTATTTTATGTAATTTTACCACTAAAAATATGTCACAGGAGGTATATTTATATTATATCTATGAGCTATCGCTGCACTTTATAAAATATTGTATATGTGTTTGTGTACATTTGTATGCTCATATAAATTTACCTCACATTTGTAATAATTATGTACAATTATTATCTCCATGCACTTATCACTTGATGTTGCTTGATAATGTGTCGGTGAACCAGCAGAAACGTTGTCTGTATATTAACACTTGTTGGAATGAATCCCTGTTTATGCAAGATCCTCCAGTGTGCTGCAGGGATCCCTTATGTATGTAATCACTTTACCTACTTGCACCCTTGCATCTTTTAGGGTACATTCACACGGGCAAATTTATTTGCGGGTTACCCGCTGCGTATTTGAAAGGGGGTGGGCTCTTCTCGGCTGTCCGCAGCAGATTTTCCAGTGGGGAATTTCCCCTGCGGAAAATCCGCCACAGACCCTGTTGACTTCAATGGGGCTTGTGGCGGAATTTCTGCTGTGGACAGCCCAGAAGAGCCCACCCCTTTCAAATACACAGCAGGAAACCCTCAAATAAATCCGCCCGTGTGAACGTGCCCTTAGGCTTGCCTGGATTTTGTTGGATCTGCTGTTCTGCTGGGAAAAATAAGATAGACAGACAGATAGATAGATAGATAGATAGATAGATAGATAGATAGATAAAAAAAAAAAAAGAGAAAGGCCAGGTGAGCTGGCAGAAACGTTGCAGTGACACTTGTTTATGGAATAAACTACACTTTTTTATGGATTCCTGAGTGCTGCGGATTTATGAAAGTTTTTTGTATACCACATGGATCCCTGACCAAGGTCCGGTTCTGCGTGCACCACTTTTTCTATTACCTTTTGGATTGTGCTGCTTCCCTATTTTTCTAGATAGATGGATAGATAGATATGAGATAGATAGATATGAGATAGATATGAGATAGATAGATAGATAGATAGATATGAGATAGATGGATAGATAGATATGATATAGATAGATAGATAGATAGATAGATAGATACGGTAGGTAGATAGATAGATAGATAGATAGATAGATAGAGGTTGTGAACAAGTTATTTGGGAGGGGTTAACTTAAAACAAATTAGCCTTAAGCCATGGTTGTGTTAAAACAGCCCTGGAGATGGGCTTTAAAGATTAACAGGGTTGTCTGACCCTTTTTTCTTATTGGAATAGATTTGTAATTACCCCCTCCCCCCAGGCAAGGAAATAAAGAAACCTGTATTACTACATGTGTATGTATGTTTGTAGGGCAGCATGGTACCGTAGCTTAGTGGTTAGCACTGTTCCCTTGAAGTGCTATGTGTTCTGGGTTTAAATAAATAAATAAATAAATAAATAAATAAATAATTTCGGCTGTTGGAGTCGCAAAACGAGATGTGATTGTACCCTTAGTTATTAATGCCGTTCAATACTAAGACACAAGCTCGTAAGAAAGAAACATACACACAAGTTTTAACCCCTTAAGGACCAGGCCCATTTTGGCCTTAAGGACCAGACCAATTTTATTTTTGCATTTTCGTTTTTTCCTCCTCGCCTTCTAAAAATCATAACTCTCTTATATTTCCATCCACAGACCCATATGAGGGCTTGTTTTTTGCATCACCAATTGTACTTTGTAATTATATCACTTATTTTACCATAAAATGTATGGCGCAACCAAACAAATATTATTTATGTGGGAAAATTGAAAAGAAAACAGCAATTTAGCAAATTTTGGAAGATTTTGTTTTCACGCTGTACACTTTATTGTAAAAAAGACAAGTTTTCTTTATTCTGTGGGTCAATACGATTAAAATGATGCCCAATGTTATACGCTTTTCTATTATTGTACCGCTTAAGAAAAATCTCAAACCATTTTAACAAAATTAGTATGTTTGAAATTGCCCTATTTTGACCACCTATAACTTTCAAATTTTTCCGTATATGGGGCGATATGAGGGCTCATTTTTTGTGCCATGATCTGTAGTTTTTATCAGTACCCCTTTTGCTTAGTTTTTTTATTCATTTTTTTTTAAATAAAATGTGACAAAAAAGCAGCAATTTTGGACTTTTTTTTTACGTTTACGCCGTTCACCGTACGGGATAATTAACAATATACTTTAATAGTTCAGACTTTTACACACGGCGCGATACCAAATATGTGTATTACTTATTTTTTTTACACTTTTTTGGGGGTAAAATGGGAAAAACGGACGTTTTACTTTTTTATTGGGGGAGGGGATTTTTCTAATTTTTCACATTTTATTACTTTTACTTTACATTTACGTCCATTGTCGTTAAGGCGTTAAAAAATAAATAATTCTTGAAATGAATACCCTCCAATTTTGGTCTTGTTTCTTCACCTTTACCTGTAAAAAATATATATATAAAAACCCTAACTCATGGCCCTGCAGCTGTTGCAGCTTTTCAACTTCCATCATGTCTGAACAGCCAAGAGCATTATGGAAGTTGTAGTTTTAAATCAGCTGTAGAGCCACAGTTTGGGGACACAGGGGGACAATATTCAAAGCCAGTCCAAAGGAAAAGTTGCTGAGTTGTGAGTAGCAACCAATCAGATCGCTTCCTTCATTTTTCAGAGGCCTTGTCAAAAATTAAAGAAGTAATCTGATTGGTTGCTATGGGCAACTCAGCAACTTTTCCTCTGGACAGGTTTTTATAAATGTCCCTCACAGTGCTTAACCTCCACTTGTAAAATACATTATATTACAGACAAGAGACTCCTATTATGCATTCTTTCTTTACTGAATATTTTCCGGCAGCAAAACGGTTAAACAGGTTACAAAGAAAAATGTTGCCCAGCAACTCATTAGGTATGCAGAAAACAGTTAGTCAGTTAACCAAAGAGAGCGTCCAATGTTATAAAAGTCCATACTGGCAATCACTCTTCCTCTTTCTTTAGGCTAGAATTCCACTGAGGATTTTTCCCACTAGCAAAAATGCCAGGAAAAACTGCCAGGAAAACTGCCACGGATTTTCCTTGCATTTTGGCAGTTTTTCTGGCATTTTTTTAATGGCGTTTTTTTCCCTGGTGTGTGGAAATAGCCAGTTTTGTCCCCTGTGGCAGTTTCTCACGGCCTTCAGGATACCACTCTGCTTTTTTCTTGGTGTTTTTGCTCTCCCATAGACTTCTATGGGAGAAAACACCAAGATTTCTGTGGAAAAAATGCCAATCTAGGTTTTGTCGGGCGTTTTGGATTACCAGCCTCTGAGCCCAAAATTGCTGAAAAACACCAAAAGGATTAAAGAAAATGCCAAACTGAAAAACGCCAGGTGGATCTGACATTTTGCAGTTTACTATTGACTTGCAGCTAACATCTGGACGCTGCGTTTTTTTTCTGAAAAAACTCTGTGTGGGAAAATTTGAATTTTTAAGGCGTTTTTGCAAAAAAATGCTCAGTGGAGTTCCAGCCTTACTGCTAGCAGTCAAGTTAAGTATTCCATGTCACATTGTCAATTAAATCATAATTATTTTGCTTAATTAATTAATTTAATACTCCATTATTATATTATTTCATTTTATATATATATATTAGTTCCTTCTATAATTTCATATATACATATTTCATTTCATTATTTAATTTATTTTTCTTACATGATTATTTATAAATTAATTTGTTATTAATTAAATATTTCATTGCTTTTCCTTGTGAATTAATAATTCTTGCTTCCTTTCAATTGTTGTTGTCCCCCCTGCTGTCCCCTATTTCTGTATAACCACTCACTTCTTCCCTCAGTGACCCTTATAACCTCCTTTGTCTCTCTTATTTCTATGTCGGCGACTGACAATAACAAACACTAAGGCTAGGTTCAGACTACGGAATCTCCGGGCAGAAAATTTCCGCCCGGAGATTCCGAGAGCGGCCAGCGCTGACTGAATCAGTTGGTGCTAGGACCGCGCGGACACTGCAGTCTCCAATAGACTGCAATGTGTTCCGCGCGGATTTCTACCTAAAGAAAGAGCAACTCCATTCTTCAGGCGGAAATTTAGGCTAGAATTCCTCTCTGAAATTGCAGGCGGAAATTCCGCTTGCTAAAATGTAAAGTGTAGTGAATGGGTTTCCGTTCACACTTCGGAATTTGTGAAGCGGAATTTGTGAACGGAAAATCCGCTTGGAAATTTCCGCCTGAAGAATGGCGTTGCTCTTTCTTCAGGCGGAAATCCGCGCGGAACTCCGCGCGGAACCCATTGCAGTCTATGGGAGACTACAGTGCGCCGAGTGATTCAGTCAGCGCCGGCCGCACTCGGAATCACCGGGTGGAAATTTTCTGCCCGGAGATTCCGTAGTCTGAACCTAGCCTTAAAAGCGGATTTTCCATTCACAAATTCCGCTTCACAAATTCCGAAGTGTGAATTTGTGAACGGAAACCCATTCACTACACTATACATTTTAGTAAGCGGAATTTCAAAGTGGAATTGCAGGCGGAAATTCCGTAGTCTGAACCTAGCCTAACACCCATCACCTCTGCACCGTGTCCCGTACCTCACAGAAGCCGAAAGGCTGGTTGTCAGCTGGGCTCTGTTTCTCCCCTCTCCCTTTGTGCGCGTCAGATGCGCGTCCTTTTCTCCTCACAGCGCTCTGGTGACGGGACTGTATAGACCTGTCAAGGAGCTCTTACAATACAGTTGTCCTCACACATTAAAGAGTTTCCCTACATTACATATACATTGGTGGGTTGTGTGTGTGTGTGTGTATATATATATATATATATATATTTATATGTTTCTATACTAGATATATGTGTATGCACAATTCCATCAGTGTATATCAATGTATTACGTTGTATTTCATTGAAATTCACCAGTAATCCATTTGTGGTCTTAGACTGCCACCTGCTGGTTGGTTTAAATATTACACTTCTATAATAAAGATTGAATTTAATTCTATTACGTATTGCTGTATATATATATATATATATATATATATATATATATATATATACTAGATTTTGCCCACGGCTTCGCTCGCGTTAAATTTGGGGTAACAGAGATTTACTTTCTATGATCCTATAGTAATGAGGCCGCTCTGGGTAAAGTCTACGGGCATCCAAACAACCCGAAACATTACATCTGCTGCTTCATGGAATTGAAGATCGACACCCTTTGAGGACTTTTACCGAGTCTGCGTGCAGGGGAACCCGCCTTCTTGTGCTGCTTATATACTGCCAACAGTCCTCATATCCCATCCTCATATCCCGTCCTCATATCCTGTCCCCTTATCTCGACCTCCTATCCCGTCCTACTATCCCGTCCTCCTATCCCGTCCTCCTATCCCATCCTCCTATCTCGACCTCCTATCTCAACCTCCTATCCCGACCATCCCGTCCTCCTATCCTGACCATCCCGTCCTCCTATCTCGACCTCCTATCTTGACCTCCTATTCCGACCTCCTATCCCGATCTCCTATCCCGACCTCCTATCCCGTCCTCATATCCCGTCCTCCTATCTCGACCTCCTAACCCGACCTCCTATCCCGACTTCCTATCCCGTCCTCCTATCTAGACCTCCTATCCCGACCTCCTATCCCGACCTCCTATCCCGTTCTCCTATCCCGACCTCCTATCCCGACCTCCTATCCCGACCTCCTATCCCGATCTCCTATCCCGACCTCCTATCCCGTCCTCATATCCCGTCCTCATATCCCGTCCTCCTATCTCGACCTCCTAACCCGACCTCCTATCCCGACTTCCTATCCCGTCCTCCTATCCCGACCTCCTATCCCGTCCTCCTATCCCGACCTCCTATCCCGACCTCCTATCCAGACTTAATTGGATAATTGCCATGTAGAACGCTTAGGACACCAAACATTCTACACTGCAATTATGAATGAAAAATGTTCCCACAGCAATTACTATGGATGTCATTGACCTCAATCACCCGACAATCAAACACATCGATCAAACACATCAATCATTCATACAGCATTCATTCATTCATTCATTTTCTCATTCATTCAACATTTCTGTATGTATTAATAATTTATTAATACATAATGTAATGTTGAATGAATGAGTAAATGAATGAATGAATGCTGTATGAATGATTGATGTGTTTGATCGTCGGGTGATTGAGGTCAATGACATCCATAGTAATTGCTGTGGGAACATTTTTCATTCATAAAACTGCAGGCTTAATTGGATAATTGCCGTGTAGAACGCTTAGGACACCAAACATTCTACACTGCAATTATCCAATTAAGTCTGCGGTTTTATGAATAAAAAATGTTCCCACGGCAATTACTATGCATGTCATTGACCTGGTAACCCATTTCTGACAAAAGCCAGCGGAATTTGAAAATGAATTAAAAAGCATTGCGCGAATGCGTGTGTTTGCCAAAGTGTGCCTCCAGCTGTTGCAAAACTACAACTCCCAGCATGCGTTTGGCTGTCCAGGCATGCTGAAAGTTATGTTATACACAAATCACCCGACAATCAAACACATCGATCAAACACATCAATCATTCATACAGCATTCATTCATTCATTCATTTACTCATTCATTCATTCAACATTACATTATGTATTAATATAAATCACATAAAATTATATTATCTTACCTGTCTTCCAATGTTCCGATCTCTGCGGCTGCCCTCTTTTCCTGCACACACTCCCAATAATGGTCCCCTGCTTAAAAAAGATTTACCCGAATGTACCCGAATACCGAATGTATACGAAAAATCAAACCCACCAGAATACGAATGTATCCGAAAAAAATCAAACCCAGACACCCGAATACCGAATATATCCGAAAAAATTAGCCCCCGGACACCCGAATACCGAATGTATCCGAAAAAATTAACCCACCGGACACTCGAATACCGAATGTATCTGAAAAAAAATTAAACCTGGACACCCGAATACCGAATGTATCTGAAAATCAAAACTGAAAATATTGCTGAACCGAAAATTTTATAAAAAACGAAAAGACGAAACGAAAAAAACCCGAAAATGTTTCTTCTGCACATGTCTATCTCATATCTATCTATCTATCTCTTATCTATCCATCTATCTATCTATCTATCTCATATCTATCTAATATCTATCTATCTATCTATCTATCTCATATCTATCTATCTATTCATCTATCTATCTATCTAATACCTATCTATCTATCTATTCATCTATCTATCTCATATCTATCTATCTATCTCATATCTATCTATCTCATATCTATCTCATATCTATCTATCTCATATCTATCTATCTATCTATTCATATATCTATCTATCTCATATCTATCTATATATCTCATATCTATCTATCTATTCATCTATCTATCTCATATCTATCTATCTATCTATCTCATATCTATCTATCTATCTATCTATCTATCTATCTATTCATCTATCTATCTATCTATCTATCTATCTATCTATCTCATATCTATCTATCTATCTATTCATCTATCTATCTATCTCATATCTATCTATCTATCTATCTATCTATCTCATATCTATCTCATATCTATCTATCTATCTCATATCTATCTATCTCATATCTATCTTATATCTCAGTGTTTCTTGACCATGGTGCCTCCAGCTGTTGCAAAAATATAACTCCCAGCATGCGTTTGGCTGTCCAGGCATGCTGAAAATTATAGTTTAGCAGCAGCTGGAGGCACCCGGGTTAGGAAACACTGATCTATCTATGTATCTAATATCTATATTATATCTCAGTGTTTTCAATAAACCAGTGTACCCAATATACCAGTGTACCCAGTGATACAGTGTACCCAATATACCAGTGTAGCCAATGATCCAGTGTACCCAATATACCAGTGTACCCAGTGATACAGTGTACCCAATATACCAGTGTACCCAGTGATCCAGTGTACCCAATATACCAGTGTACCCAATATACCAGTGTACCCAGTGATCCAGTGTACCCAATATACCAGTGTACCCAATATACCAGTGTACCCAGTGATACAGTGTACCCAATATACCAGTGTTTCCAATATACCAGTATACCCAGTATACCAGTGTACCCAATATACCAGTGTACCCAATATACCAGTGATACAGTGTACCCAATATACCGGTGTACCCTATATACCAGCTTACCCAGTGATACAGGAGGAGATTTATCAAAACATGTCCAGAGGAAAAGTTGCTAAGTTGCCCATAGCAACCAATCAGATTGCTTCTTTCATTTTCCACAGGCCATTTAAAAAATGAAAGAAGCAATCTGATTGGTTGCTATGGGCAACTCAGCAACTTTTCCTCCAGACAGGGTTTCATAAATCTCACCCACAGTGTACTCTCCCCATGGCACCGGCTGCTCCTCTGCCCCACTAAGGCTCTTTTCACACTATATTATTGTTCCGTTTAGGAACTTCCGTCAGAAATTCCGTCACTATATCAGGGAAAACCTGCCGTTACAAAACCCCTGACGGCCGCGACTAAATCGCATTGCAGCCTATGGGGTTTTGTAACTGCCCGTTTGCACCCGTAAATGCCGTAATTCATTACGGACGTTATACAGTGACAGGACATCGTGGCGGAAAAATTACTGCATGGAGTAATTTTTCCGCCACGATGTCCCGTCACTATATAACGTCCGTAAGGAATTACGGGCATATACGGGTGCAAACGGGCAGTTACAAAACCCCATAGGCTGCAATGCGATTTAGTCGCGGCCGCAGGGGTTTTGTAACGGCCGGTTTTCCCCGATATAGTGACGGAACTTCTGACGGAAGTTCCTAAACGGAACAATAATATAGTGTGAAAGGAGCCATAGTGGATAGTCCTGATGGGCAGGGGCATATACTGTCACTGGGGTCCGGGTATATACTGTCACTGGGGTCCGGGTATATACTGTCACTGGGGTCCGTGTATATACTGTCACTGGGGTCTATCTATCTATCTCATATCTATCTATCTATTCATCTATCTATCTATCTATCTAATACCTATCTATCTATCTATTCATCTATCTATCTCATATCTATCTATCTATCTCATATCTATCTATCTCATATCTATCTCATATCTATCTATCTCATATCTATCTATCTATCTATTCATATATCTATCTATCTCATATCTATCTATATATCTCATATCTATCTATCTATTCATCTATCTATCTCATATCTATCTATCTATCTATCTCATATCTATCTATCTATCTATCTATCTATCTATTCATCTATCTATCTATCTATCTATCTATCTATCTCATATCTATCTATCTATCTATTCATCTATCTATCTATCTCATATCTATCTATCTATCTATCTATCTATCTCATATCTATCTCATATCTATCTATCTATCTCATATCTATCTATCTCATATCTATCTTATATCTCAGTGTTTCTTGACCATGGTGCCTCCAGCTGTTGCAAAAATATAACTCCCAGCATGCGTTTGGCTGTCCAGGCATGCTGAAAATTATAGTTTAGCAGCAGCTGGAGGCACCCGGGTTAGGAAACACTGATCTATCTATGTATCTAATATCTATATTATATCTCAGTGTTTTCAATAAACCAGTGTACCCAATATACCAGTGTACCCAGTGATACAGTGTACCCAATATACCAGTGTAGCCAATGATCCAGTGTACCCAATATACCAGTGTACCCAGTGATACAGTGTACCCAATATACCAGTGTACCCAGTGATCCAGTGTACCCAATATACCAGTGTACCCAATATACCAGTGTACCCAGTGATCCAGTGTACCCAATATACCAGTGTACCCAATATACCAGTGTACCCAGTGATACAGTGTACCCAATATACCAGTGTTTCCAATATACCAGTATACCCAGTATACCAGTGTACCCAATATACCAGTGTACCCAATATACCAGTGATACAGTGTACCCAATATACCGGTGTACCCTATATACCAGCTTACCCAGTGATACAGGAGGAGATTTATCAAAACATGTCCAGAGGAAAAGTTGCTAAGTTGCCCATAGCAACCAATCAGATTGCTTCTTTCATTTTCCACAGGCCATTTAAAAAATGAAAGAAGCAATCTGATTGGTTGCTATGGGCAACTCAGCAACTTTTCCTCCAGACAGGGTTTCATAAATCTCACCCACAGTGTACTCTCCCCATGGCACCGGCTGCTCCTCTGCCCCACTAAGGCTCTTTTCACACTATATTATTGTTCCGTTTAGGAACTTCCGTCAGAAATTCCGTCACTATATCAGGGAAAACCTGCCGTTACAAAACCCCTGACGGCCGCGACTAAATCGCATTGCAGCCTATGGGGTTTTGTAACTGCCCGTTTGCACCCGTAAATGCCGTAATTCATTACGGACGTTATACAGTGACAGGACATCGTGGCGGAAAAATTACTGCATGGAGTAATTTTTCCGCCACGATGTCCCGTCACTATATAACGTCCGTAAGGAATTACGGGCATATACGGGTGCAAACGGGCAGTTACAAAACCCCATAGGCTGCAATGCGATTTAGTCGCGGCCGCAGGGGTTTTGTAACGGCCGGTTTTCCCCGATATAGTGACGGAACTTCTGACGGAAGTTCCTAAACGGAACAATAATATAGTGTGAAAGGAGCCATAGTGGATAGTCCTGATGGGCAGGGGCATATACTGTCACTGGGGTCCGGGTATATACTGTCACTGGGGTCCGGGTATATACTGTCACTGGGGTCCGTGTATATACTGTCACTGGGGTCCGGGTATATACTGTCACTGGGGTCCGGGTATATTCCTTCCTCATTAAACTAAAGGGCTCTTGTTTTTCTTGTCCTGTGTTTTCAAATATATTTTTTTATAGATAATGTGGAAGTTAGTATGTAGAGGGGGGGGCAGGCCTTGAGTTGTGTAAGGGGCCCCAATATTTCTGATGGCAGCCCTGGTCTTGTATATAATCACTTATATGGTATACAGATCCTGTGTACAGCTGGTAACTTTCGCTATATGGGCACTGTGTGTGGGGGGAATACTGGTCTGTGTATAGTGGTTTTATTCAGTACAGTATGGCGGTATTATCAAATTATTGTGTGATGGTATATATTTCCTCCTTGTATACTTGTATTCTTGGTCATGGAAAATTATCTTACCTATGTTAACTTGTTATATATTTTCTTTTATTTTGTGTGTAGGTTGGGGCATTAGGAGGGATTTGGGTGGGATAGGGGCGTGGCAGAGGGGTGGTCATGGGTGGAGCCTCACAGGGGGCCGTTGCTTTATTTGGTCCGAGGGCCCTGAATGTTGTCAGTCCGCCCCTGTCTGCGTGGTCACATGGGCTGGGTAACCTCCTGACCAGCGTGACTCACGTCACGGTATAGTCGGACGCTCCTCCCCCCTGTCAGAAAGAGGATCGTATGTGCTGCTTTCCTGCCTGGCCCACGCCCGTCAAAAAATGTTACTGTGTGACAGTGGCTGCGGTCCCGCCAGCGGTCATTGTTCTCTGCCTCTGAAGTCCCTCAAAAAGGTACCACCACCAGTCATGAACTAACTTGCCATTCAGGTACAAAGAAAAGCTAGGTGACAATTTCTCATGCTCCTGAATGGCATGCCTGCTTATAAAAGCTCAGTTTTTATAGGCAGACATGCCATTCAGTAGCATGGAAAACTAGGCGAGAAATTGTCACCTAGCTTTTCTGTGTACCTGAATGGCATGTCTGCTTATCATAGCTAAGCTATTATAGATAGATTTACCTATAACCTTTAGTCTATTCTGTCTATTCTATGGTAAGCAGATATGCCATTCAGGAGCCCAGAAAAGCTAGGTGACAATTTCTAACCTAGCTTTTTCATTCTCCTGAATGGCATATCTGCTTATAATAGCTCAACTATTATAGACAGATTTGACTAAAGGTTATAGGTAAATCTATATATAATAACTGAGCTATTATAAGCAGATATATCATTCAGAAGCATGAAAAATCTAGGCGAGAAATTGTCACCCAGCTTTTCTGTGCTCCTTAGTGCCATTTTTGCTTATATTAGTTAAGCTAATATAGACAGATTTGCCTATAATTTATAGTAAGTTATTCTTATAGGCTATAAGCAGCAATGGCATTCAGGAGCATGGAAAAGCTAGGTGATAAGTTCTCACCTAGCTTTTTTATGCTTCTGAATGGCATATTTGCTTATAATAGCACAGCTATTATAGACAGATTGGCCTAGAAGTTATAGACTGGTGTGCTTGACCCCTTCCTGCAAAGAATACAAAATAATAATAACATTTAATTAACCCTTTCCCTAATAAAAGTTGAATCACCTCCCTTTTCTAATTTTTCTAATAAAAAAATGTTATAAAAAAAAATTAAATAAAGTGGTATCGCCGCTTATAATGTTGAGTAATCTGCATGGTCAATGGCCCAATTTGGGTATCATTGTAATCGTATGGACCTACAGAATAAAGCTAATGGGAGAGGTTTATCAAAACCTGTGTAGAGTAGTGGTGCAGTTGCCCATAGCAACCAATCAGATTGATTCTTTAATTTTTTTAAAGGCCTCTGAAAAATGAAAGAAGCGATCTGATTTTTCATTTTCACGGACCACTGTTCCAAAAATCTGTCAGACACCTGTGGGGCGTAAATGCTCACTGCACCCCTTATTACATTACATGAGGGGTGTAGTTTCCAAAATGGGGTCACATGTGGTGGGGGTCCACTGTTCTGGCACCATGGGGGCTTAGTAAACACACATGGCCTTCAATTCCAGCATAATTCTCTCTCCAAAAGCCCAATGGCACTCATTCTCTTCTGAGCCTTGTAGTTCACCACAAGAGCACTTTACATCCACATATGGGGTATTTCCATACTCAGAAGAAATGGGGTTACAAATTTTGGGATGCTTTTTTCCTATTACCCCTTGTGAAAATTGAAAATTTGGGGTAACACCAGCATTTTGGGGGGAAAAAAACTAGTGTTTTATTTTCAAGTCCAACTTTACCGAAAATTTGTCAAACACCTGTGGGGTGTTAAGGCTCACCTTACCCCTTTTTGTTTATGTCAGAACCGCTATAACCAGCAGCCACCCCTGTGCAAATCACCAATTTAGACCTCAAATGTACATGGCGCGCTCTCACTCCTGAGCCTTGTTGTGCATCTGCAGAGCACTTTGCGTCCACATATGGGGTATTTCCGTACTCAGGAGAAATTGTGTTACAAATTTTGGGGGTCTTTTTCTCCTTTTACCTCTTGTGAAAATGAAAAGTATGGGGCAACACCAGCCTGTTAGTGTAAAAATGTGTATTTTTTTTACACTAACATGCTGGTGTAGACCCCAACTTTTTATTTTCATAAGGGATAAAAGGAGAAAAATCCCCCCAAAATTTGTAACACAATTTCTCCTGAGTACGGAAAAACCCCATATACGGAAATACCCCATATTTCAAGGCCCTAAACTGTTACCTTGAAATACGACAGGGCTCCGAAGTGAGAGAGCGCCATGCGCATTTGAGGCCTTAATTAGAACTTTCCAATTGGGGCAGACCCGCTTACAAGGATGGGGCTGGTCTCCACCAAAACCCTACGGCAGTGTTTCCCAACCAGGGTGCCTCCAGCTGTTGCAAGTCTATGGCTGTCCGGCAATACTGTGAATTGTTGTTTTGCAACAGCTGGAGGCTCTGTTTAGGAAACAGTGCTGTATGAGACGTTTATCATTTTATTGGAGGGGGGGGACGTGTAAGGGGGTGTATATGTAGTGTTTTACTTTTTATTATTTGTTAATGTAGTGTAGTGTTTTTAGGGTACATTCACACAGGCGGGGGTTCACAGTGAATTTTTAGCTGGATGGACAGAGGGACCAGGGATGAACAGAGGGACCAGGGAAGGACAGAGGGATCAGGGATGGACAGAGGGATCAGGGATGGACAGAGGGATCAGGGATGGACAGAGGGATCAGGGATGGACAGAGGGATCAGGGATGGATAAGGGATCCAGGATGGATACAGGATGGATGGATGGAGGGACCAGGGATGGGCAGAGGGACCAGGGATGGACGGAAAGATCAGGGATGGATGGAGGGATCAGGGATGGACGGAGAGATCAGGGATGGATGGAGGGATCAGGGATGGACAGAGTGGTCTGCAGAGGACAAGGGGGGCTTGGGGAAGTGAACAAAAGGCTTTAGAAGGGACATACTCTGTGTCTTGATGGCACTATAAGTTTCCCTTCCCCCCATGGCTGGCTGCTCTGCCAGACAGTGTGTTAAACTTGCTGGTATAAACAAACCTTCCAGATAACACATGAGCAGCCAAAGAGGAGATATGACCTGGGCCCTGATGATAATGATTTCACCTCACAGCCCGGCCAGGATCACAGGAGAGATAAGTTTAAGATAAGTGACTGACATAACTCACAGCCTTGCTTCCTCTGCAGTGGGCTGTCTCTCCTCTCTGTCAGCTCTATGATCACTGAGGAGGGAGGAGATTAGGCCTCTCACCCTCTCTCTGTGTGTGGAGCTCTTAAAGGGTAGCCGCCACCATCCCTTTTTTTTCTTTTTTCTGTCCCTGCCTATTGCCCATCTATCCCTAACCCCCTCTCTGGCTTTTATTTTATTTTTTTACATATTAAAAATGCCTTTTGTCTGCCTGGCAGTGTTCTCACTACCAGGCAGACTTCCACAGCAGGCACGACGTCACTGATGCCTGCTGGGGGGGGCACACTTCCGCCCTTAGTTCACCTATACAGGGTGCCTACAGCTGTTTCCCCACTGCAACTCCCAGCTTGCCCTGACATCTATTGGCTGTCAGGGCATGCTGGGAGTTGTAGTGGGGAAACAACTGGAGGCATACTGTATAGGTGAACACCGTATCTGTGATGGCCGCACATCGCGTTCCCCGCCGCGCAGCCCCAAACCCCCCCCCCCTGGCCAGTCGCGCCGCTCAACCCACTCCCCCCCTTAGTTCACCCATTCAGCGTACCCCCTCCCCCGGCGTGCAGCCCGCAACCCCACTGGCCCTGCCGCGCCGCTCCGCTCAACCCACTCCCCCTCCCCCCCTTAGTTCACCTATTCAGTGTCCCTCCAGCTGTTTCCCCACTACAACTCCCAGCTTTCCCTGACTTCTATTGGCTGTCAGGGCATGCTGGGAGTTGTAGTGGGGAAACTGGAGGCATACTGTATAGGTGAACACGCAACCCCCCCCGGCATAATATTTTACCCTGTCCCCGGGAGCCGGGGCCGGCGTGCGAGGCCAGGGAGCCTGCGCGCATCCTCTTCCTTCAAAACGGTTGCTCCCGCCTGTCTGATTGACAGGCAGGGAGCGAGTGCAGCCTGACTGAATTCGGACTGATGCCTGGCTGGGATCGGTCCTAATTCAAGCGTGACGTCACGCCAAGCTGCAGACGGCCACTAGGAGGGAGACCCCTAGTGGCCAGTTTTTAAATGTAAATTAAACAATTTTAATGGAAAAAAAATAAATAAAAGTATATTAGAGTTATGTTGTAGTACATAAGTACTACAACATATCAACAAAAAAAATTTGGTGACAGTGCCCATTTAAAGCGACAGCCCCAGCACTTAAGGCAGTGTGAGGTGGAAACTTGTGCCCCGTGAAGACTTGCGACCGCCCCTCCCCTCAGCTCTCCGAAGATTTCCGAAACTAGAGCTGGGGGTAGCGAAGGCAGAGGACGCAGGTCTGCATGGGAGAAATAAGCCACGCCTCAAGCCCCTCATCTCCCCCTCCTGGAGGACGTGGGTCTGCATGGCAGAAAGAAGGCAGAGCAGGGGAGAGAGCTTCTAATCTCCCCTCTCCCTGAGCACACAAGTTTCCACAGGGAAAAGAAGCCAGATCAGGGGAGAGAGGACGTAGTTGTGGTGTCCCAGTACCGTATTGTATATGTTACCTGTATAGAGGTCCCCATAGTCAGAGTCCCTAGGACGTCTGGGTCCCTCTTTTGTAGTTTTCCCCTTGTCACCTCTCACTTAGTCGATGACTACATAGCAGTTCTTATTAAAATAAATATAAGTATATATATATATATATATATGTATATATTTAGTTATCTACCTGTTCGGAGCGTAGCAGGACCTGCGGGTCACGTGATCAGGATAGAACTCTATGGTTTTGCTACAGGACCTTTGGAGGTTCCCGTGACGTGTTCACCCACAATGCACTGCAACGGTGAGTGACAGTCGTTACGGACCAATCCAAAATGGCCAGGCCCTGCCCATATAAGGGACCCGCGCCATCTGGATCCCTCTCTTTGGTTGCTGACTCTGGAAGAGGTAGGACCTCCGCAGCTTACAAGACAATTTACTAGGCCAAAGCCTTGCAGCCTAGGCCTCTATCACAGCGGATAGACTAAGCAATTCCCTGCTACTCATCGCAAGATCACTGGACCTAAATACTCCCCTAAATCCAGCAGATGTCTGCTATACAATCCTTAAGAAGCTAAATTGGGCTTATCTGATCCCAACCAACTTTCAATCGCTGCTCAAGCTATATGCCAAGAGACTCTGTTATCTGGACTGTTACTATTACCACACGTACAGAAATTCTTCAGTAAAAGTTCCAGCAAGTTTTCAGTAAACAGCGGTTGTGGACAATCCTTTATTTCTGCATCACCTATTGCTCTTGGGAAGGGTGGCAATAGGCCTATCAAGAAACCCAGCATTTAACCCTCACCCTGGCGTCACGAGTGACAAGGGTTAACAGCGCCCTTACCTATCCTGCACAGCAACACCCTAAATACTCTACACCCCCACAAGACAGTATCCTCCCATCCGCCACCACAACTCTATTTGGCGTTGCACAAACAGGTTTTGGGTGTGTGCCTACTGCTGTTGCCACTAGTGAAGTTGTACTCCCCCCCAGAAAGTAACGGACTTTATTCATGCACTGTGATTTATACTCCGGAGTAAGGGGTTGCGCCCACGGTGCTGTGTGGAGAAAGTGCACATGTAAAGTAAGGGGGGAGGCGAAGAGTACAGCGGAGTTACAAGTTGTAAGAGAAAGAGCTGAAGTCAGCGCGGGGCCCTCCAGCGTGCATGATCCAGAGACCCCACCCACTGAGGCCCTCGGTGCCGCCGCGGCCATTTTGTTGGAACCTAGTGCCGGAGACCAAAAAAGAGAGATAGTTTAGCGCGGGAAAAGGCGCAGAGTGCAACAGCGGGTTGGAAGTTGTAAAGAGCCGGAACAGTACAGGACTCTGAGACACCAGATTGCCAATTGAAGTCCTATATAGAGTCACTTCAGTTGCCGATCAACACACTCAAATTTCAACTGAAAGCTATTGAGTTTCAAGTCACCGCTCTCAAATTTGAAATCTACGTTCTCAAGTTCCAGATTAGAGAACAACTGCGTATCTCCTCAGGACCTAGGAATTCAAGATTTATTTAAAGGGCCAGCATACCAAATACAAAGATATCAGAACCTGAAGCGCCACGGTCCCCACCTGAGCAGCAGGGGGGCGATGCTCCAGTGACCCCACCAATGGGGTCTCCACCCCTAGTCAGAAGGGTGCTGCCACCTTCACCAACACTTTCTACCTCACAAAGACGTGCTCTCCCTGTGATTCCAGCAAGACCTTCGTCACAGGCAGAGCAGGATCCAGCAAGTTCACCTCCAGCCTCTCCCTATGTATTGGGAGCCCCTGTTGCTGCACCTGTCTTTTTGGGGAATCCTGTGCTTCCCACCTACAATGGTGACCCTTTTACATTGAGAGACTTTAAATAAAAGTTATACAGCCTCTTTGGATTTTATGCATTACCGCCTAATCAACAGATACATGTCACGATGCCGGCTGGCAGGTAGTGGACCCTCTGTGCCAGAGAGGGATTGGCGTGGACCGTGCTAGTGGACCGGTTCTAAGCCACTACTGGTTTTCACCAGAGCCCGCCGCAAAGCGGGATGGTCTTGCTGCGGCGGTAGTGACCAGGTCGTATCCACTAGCAACGGCTCACCTCTCTGGCTGCTGAAGATAGGCGCGGTACAAGGGAGTAGGCAGAAGCAAGGTCGGACGTAGCAGAAGGTCGGGGCAGGCAGCAAGGATCGTAGTCAGGGGCAACGGCAGAAGGTCTGGAAACACAGGCAAGGAACACACAAGGAACGCTTTCACTGGCACTAAGGCAACAAGATCCGGCAAGGGAGTGCAAGGGAAGTGAGGTAATATAGGGAAGTGCACAGGTGAAAACCCTAATTGGAACCACTGCGCCAATCAGCGGCGCAGTGGCCCTTTAAATCGCAGAGACCCGGCGCGCGCGCGCCCTAGGGAGCGGGGCCGCGCGCGCCGGGACAGAACAGACGGGGAGCGGGTCAGGTAGGGGAGCCGGGGTGCGCATCGCGAGCGGGCGCTACCCGCATCGCGAATCGCATCCCGGCTGGCAGCAGGATCGCAGCGCCCCGGGTCAGAGGACGTGACCGGAGCGCTGCAGCGAAGGGAGTGAAGCGAGCGCTCCGGGGAGGAGCGGGGACCCGGAGCGCTCGGCGTAACAGTACCCCCCCCCTTGGGTCTCCCCCTCTTCTTGGAGCCTGAGAACCTGAGGAGCAGACTTTTGTCAAGGATGTTGTCCTCAGGTTCCCAGGATCTCTCTTCAGGACCACAACCCTCCCAGTCTACTAAAAAAAAATTTTTTCCTCTGACCTTTTTGGCAGCCAAAATTTCCTTGACCGAGAAGACGTCCGAGGAGCCGGAAACAGGAGTGAGAGGAACAGATTTGGGAGAAAAACGGTTGAGGATGAGTGGTTTGAGAAGAGAGACGTGAAAGGCATTAGGGATACGAAGAGAAGGAGGAAGAAGAAGTTTATAAGAGACAGGATTAATTTGACACAAAATTTTGAAAGGACCAAGATAGCGTGGTCCCAACTTGTAGCTAGGGACACGGAAGCGGACATATTTAGCGGAGAGCCATACCTTGTCTCCAGGGGAAAAAACGGGGGGAGCTCTTCTTTTCTTATCCGCGAACCTCTTCATGCGTGAAGAAGCCTGTAAGAGAGAATTTTGGGTCTCTCTCCATATAATGGAAAGGTCACGAGAAATTTCATCCACAGCGGGCAGACCAGAGGGCAAGGGGGTAGGGAGGGGGGGAAGAGGGTGACGGCCGTACACCACGAAAAATGGGGATTTGGAGGAAGATTCAGAGACCCTGAAGTTATACGAAAATTCGGCCCATGGAAGGAGATCTGCCCAGTCATCCTGGCGGGAGGAAACAAAATGTCGCAAATAATCACCCAGGATCTGGTTAATTCTTTCTACTTGTCCATTGGACTGGGGATGATATGCAGAGGAAAAATTTAATTTAATCTTGAGTTGTTTACAGAGAGCCCTCCAGAATTTAGACACGAATTGGACCCCTCTATCCGAGACAATCTGCGTAGGCAACCCGTGAAGACGAAAAATGTGTAGAAAAAATTGTTTAGCCAACTGAGGCGCAGAAGGAAGACCAGGAAGAGGGATGAAATGTGCCATTTTGGAGAATCGATCAACGACCACCCAAATAACGGTGTTGCCACGGGAAGGGGGTAAATCAGTAATAAAATCCATACCAATCAGAGACCAAGGCTGTTCGGGGACAGGCAGAGGATGAAGAAAACCAGCGGGCTTCTGGCGAGGAGTCTTATCCCGGGCACAGATAGTGCAGGCTCGCACAAAGTCCCCAACATCCGTCTCCAGAGTCGGCCACCAATAGAAGCGGGAGATGAGTTGCACAGATTTCTTGATGCCCGCATGACCTGCGAGATGGGAGGAGTGACCCCATTTGAGGATTCCGAGGCGTTGGCGTGGAGAAACAAAGGTCTTTCCTGGAGGAGTCTGCCTGATGGAGGCAGGAGAAGTGGAGATCAGGCAGTCAGGTGGAATGATGTGTTGCGGGGGGAGATCAACTTCTGAGGCATCCGAGGAACGAGAGAGAGCATCGGCCCTAATGTTCTTATCGGCAGGACGAAAGTGAATCTCAAAATTAAATCGGGCAAAGAACAGAGACCACCGGGCCTGGCGAGGATTCAGCCGTTGGGCCGACTGGAGGTAGGAGAGGTTCTTGTGGTCGGTGTAGATAATAACAGGAAATCTTGATCCCTCCAGCAGATGCCTCCATTCCTCAAGTGCTAATTTAATGGCTAGAAGCTCTCGATCCCCGATGGAGTAGTTCCTCTCCGCTGGAGAGAAGGTCCTAGAGAAAAAACCACAAGTGACAGCATGCCCGGAAGGATTTTTTTGTAGAAGGACAGCTCCAGCTCCTACTGAGGAGGCATCAACCTCCAATAGGAAGGGTTTGGAAGGGTCAGGTCTGGAGAGCACGGGAGCCGAAGAAAAGGCAGACTTGAGTCGTTTAAAGGAGTCTTCTGCTTGAGGAGGCCAGGACTTGGGATCAGCATTTTTCTTGGTTAAAGCCACGATAGGAGCCACAATGGTAGAAAAATGTGGAATAAATTGCCTGTAATAATTGGCGAACCCCAAAAAGCGTTGGATAGCACGGAGTCCGGAGGGGCGTGGCCAATTTAAGACGGCAGAGAGTTTGTCTGGATCCATCTGTAGTCCCTGGCCAGAGACCAAATATCCTAGAAAAGGAAGAGATTGGCATTCAAACAGACATTTCTCAATTTTGGCATAGAGTTGGTTGTCACGAAGTCTCTGAAGAACCATACGGACATGCTGGCGGTGTTCTTCTAGATTGGCAGAAAAAATTAGGATATCGTCCAGATATACCACAACACAGGAGTATAATAGATCACGAAAAATTTCATTGACAAAGTCTTGGAAGACGGCAGGGGCATTGCACAGTCCAAAGGGCATGACCAGATACTCAAAGTGTCCATCTCTGGTGTTAAATGCCGTTTTCCACTCGTCCCCCTCTCTGATGCGGATGAGGTTATAGGCGCCTCTTAAGTCCAATTTAGTGAAGATGTGGGCACCTTGGAGGCGATCAAAGAGTTCAGAGATGAGGGGTAAGGGGTAGCGGTTCTTAACCGTGATTTTATTAAGACCGCGGTAGTCAATGCAAGGACGAAGGGAGCCATCTTTTTTGGACACAAAGAAAAATCCGGCTCCGGCAGGAGAGGAGGATTTACGGATAAAGCCCTTTTTTAGATTCTCCTGGACGTATTCGGACATGGCAAGAGTCTCTGGGGCAGAGAGAGGATAAATTCTGCCCCGGGGTGGAGTAGTACCCGGGAGGAGGTCGATAGGGCAATCATAAGGCCTGTGAGGAGGTAGAGTCTCAGCTTGTTTTTTGCAGAAAACATCCGCGAAGTCCATATAGGCCTTAGGGAGACCGGTTACTGGAGGAACCACAGAGTCACGGCAAGGGTTACTGGGAACCGGTTTTAGACAGTTCCTGGAACAAGAGGACCCCCAACTCTTGATCTCCCCAGTGGACCAATCCAGGGTTGGGGAATGAAGTTGAAGCCAGGGAAGTCCAAGGAGAATCTCCGAGGTGCAATTGGGGAGGACCAAAAGTTCAATCCTCTCATGATGAGATCCGATGCTCATAAGAAGGGGCTCCGTGCGGAAACGTATGGTACAGTCCAATCTTTCATTATTTACGCAATTGATGTAGAGGGGTCTGGCGAGACTGGTCACTGGGATGTTGAACCTGTTGACGAGAGAGGCCAAAATAAAATTTCCTGCAGAACCAGAGTCCAAGAAGGCCACTGTAGAGAAGGAGAAGGCAGAGGCAGACATCCGCACAGGCACAGTAAGACGTGGAGAAGCAGAGTAGACATCAAGGACTGTCTCACCTTTGTGCGGAGTCAGCGTACGTCTTTCCAGGCGGGGAGGACGGATAGGACAATCCCTCAGGAAGTGTTCGGTACTAGCACAGTACAGGCAGAGGTTCTCCATACGGCGTCGTGTCCTCTCTTGAGGTGTCAGGCGAGACCGGTCGACCTGCATAGCCTCCACGGCGGGAGGCACAGGAACAGATTGCAGGGGACCAGAGGAGAGAGGAGCCGAGGAGACGAAACGCCTCGTGCGAACAGAGTCCATATCTTGGCGGAGTTCCTGACGCCTTTCAGAAAAACGCATGTCAATGCGAGTGGCTAGGTGAATAAGTTCATGTAGATTAGCAGGAATTTCTCGTGCGGCCAGAACATCTTTAATGTTGCTGGATAGGCCTTTTTTGAAGGTCGCGCAGAGGGCCTCATTATTCCAGGACAATTCTGAAGCAAGTGTACGGAATTGTACGGCATACTCGCCAACGGAAGAATTACCCTGGACCAGGTTCAACAGGGCAGTCTCAGCAGAAGAGGCTCGGGCAGGTTCCTCAAAGACACTTCGGATTTCCGAGAAGAAGGAGTGTACAGAGGCAGTGACGGGGTCATTGCGGTCCCAGAGCGGTGTGGCCCATGACAGGGCTTTTCCGGACAGAAGACTGACTACGAAAGCCACCTTAGACCTTTCAGTGGGAAACAGGTCCGACATCATCTCCAGATGCAGGGAACATTGGGAAAGGAAGCCACGGCAAAACTTAGAGTCCCCATCAAATTTATCCGGCAAGGATAAGCGTATCCCAGGAGCGGCCACTCGCTGCGGAGGAGGTGCAGGAGCTGGCGGAGGAGATGACTGCTGAAGCTGTGGTAGCAACTGTTGTAGCATAACGGTCAGTTGAGACAGCTGTTGGCCTTGTTGCGCAATCTGTTGTGACTGCTGGGCGACCACCGTGGTGAGGTCAGCGACAACTGGCAGAGGAACTTCAGCGGGATCCATGGCCGGATCTACTGTCACGATGCCGGCTGGCAGGTAGTGGACCCTCTGTGCCAGAGAGGGATTGGCGTGGACCGTGCTAGTGGACCGGTTCTAA
Organism: Hyla sarda; assembly: GCF_029499605.1. Classification (NCBI taxonomy): domain Eukaryota; kingdom Metazoa; phylum Chordata; class Amphibia; order Anura; family Hylidae; genus Hyla; species Hyla sarda. Next base: position 535,314,373 of record NC_079189.1, read on the forward strand.
GCCACTACTGGTTTTCACCAGAGCCCGCCGCAAAGCGGGATGGTCTTGCTGCGGCGGTAGTGACCAGGTCGTATCCACTAGCAACGGCTCACCTCTCTGGCTGCTGAAGATAGGCGCGGTACAAGGGAGTAGGCAGAAGCAAGGTCGGACGTAGCAGAAGGTCGGGGCAGGCAGCAAGGATCGTAGTCAGGGGCAACGGCAGAAGGTCTGGAAACACAGGCAAGGAACACACAAGGAACGCTTTCACTGGCACTAAGGCAACAAGATCCGGCAAGGGAGTGCAAGGGAAGTGAGGTAATATAGGGAAGTGCACAGGTGAAAACCCTAATTGGAACCACTGCGCCAATCAGCGGCGCAGTGGCCCTTTAAATCGCAGAGACCCGGCGCGCGCGCGCCCTAGGGAGCGGGGCCGCGCGCGCCGGGACAGAACAGACGGGGAGCGGGTCAGGTAGGGGAGCCGGGGTGCGCATCGCGAGCGGGCGCTACCCGCATCGCGAATCGCATCCCGGCTGGCAGCAGGATCGCAGCGCCCCGGGTCAGAGGACGTGACCGGAGCGCTGCAGCGAAGGGAGTGAAGCGAGCGCTCCGGGGAGGAGCGGGGACCCGGAGCGCTCGGCGTAACAATACAGTTGCTTCTGGGATGGCTCCAGGGACCCGCCTTGGAGGAACTTTGCACCTGGCCAGCGGCTGACAAAGCCACAGTGGGACAGATTTTTGAAGGTCTTTCTCAGGTGTTTGAATCTCATTCCCCCTCTGAGGTACGCCTCAGACTATATGAACGACGTCAGAAACCAGGTGAGACTCTCAGGGCATGTGCAGTAGCTTTACAGAGCGCATTAGAGGCAGTACAGAAGCTGGACGGTATCACGCCCGATCAGGGCAACTGATGGACCATTTTATAGAAGGGGCACTGAACAAATGGGACAAAGCCCAACTTAGGATGCTGGCCGTGCAAAATCCCGACATGGCTTTCCCAGCTTTTAAGAGACTAGCGGTTAAAGTGATCAAAATTAGGACCCCAGACAGAGTAGGGTAGTGTTCCCGCTACAGAATCTCCAGGGCCCTCATCCCAGTCACTTGTCCCTTCTCAGCCTGCCCTTCCAACTCCTTCTTCTAGCCCTTGGATTGCTGATCTCTGAGGTACGCCTCAGACTATATGAATGACGCAGAAACCAGGTGAGACTCTCAGGGCATATGCAGTAGCTTTACAGAGCGCATTAGAGGCGGTACAGAAGCTGGACGGCATCACGCCCAATCAGGGCAACCGAGTACTGATGGACCGTTTTATAGGAGGGGCACTGAACAAATGGGACAAAGCCCAACTTAGGATGCTGGCTGTGCAAAATGCCGACATGGCTTTCCCAGCTTTTAAGAGACTAGTGGTTAAAGTGATCAAATCAGGACCCCAGGCAGAGGAGGCTAGTGTTCCCGCTACAGAATCTCCAGGACCCTTGTCCCAGTCACCTGTCCCTTCTCAGCCTGCCCTTCCAACACCTTCTTCTAGCCCTTGGATAGCTGATCTACAAGACATTAAGCAGGACGTTGAACAGTTAGCCAAGGCCTTTAAAGAAATGGCTGTCCGGCCCAATCCATCTAGATCTGCAACACCACCACCTAAGAAACCTGACCCCCGCCCTGCTGATCCACCTAATACCCCTCCTGTGAGACCGCCTGGAAGTCAGAGACCTGTCTGTAGTTATTGTAACAAGAATGGACACTGGAAGAGTCAATGCTGGGCTTTAACCCCTTAAGGACTCAGGGTTTTTCAGTTTTTGCACTTTCGTTTTTTCCTCCTTACTTTTTAAAAATCATAACCCTTTCAATTTTCCACCTAAAAATCCATATTATGGCTTATTTTTTGCATCGCCAATTCTACTTTGCAGTGACATTAGTCATTTTACCTAAAAATGCACGGCGAAACAGGGAAAAAATCATTGTGCGACAAAATCGAAGAAAAAACGCCATTTTGTAACTTTTGGGGGCTTCCTTTTCTACGCAGTGCATATTTCGGTAAAAATTACACCTTATCATTATTCTGTAGGTCCATACGGTTAAAATGATACCCTACTTATATAGGTTTGATTTTGTCGCACTTCTGGAAAAAATCCTAACTACATGCAGGAAAATTTACACGTTTAAAAATGTCATTTTCTGACCCCTATAACTTTTTTATTTTTCCACGTACAGGGGGGTATGAAGACTCATTTTTTGCGCCATGATCTGAAGTTTTTATCGGTATGATTTTTGTTTTGATCAGACTTTTTGATCACTTTTTATTCATTTTTTAATGGTACAAAAAGTGACCAAAATGCGCTTTTTTTGACTTTGGAATTTATTTGCGCGTACGCCATTGACCGTGCGGTTTAATTAATGATATATTTTTATATTTCGGACATTTACGCACGCGGCGATACCACATGTTTATTTTTATTTTTTTTTACACTGTTTTATTTTTTTTATGGGAAAAGGGGGGTGATTCAAACTTTTATTAGGGAAGAGGTTAAATGACCTTTATTAACACTTTTTTTTACTTTTTTTTTGCAGTGTTTTACACAGATCACAGGCGTGTATTAATACGCCTGTGATCAGTGTTATCGGCGCTTGACTGCTCCTGCCTGGATCTCAGGCACGGAGCAGTCATTCGCCGATCGGACACCGAGGAGGCAGGTAAGGGCCCTCCCGGTGTCCTGTAAGCTGTTCGGGACGCCAGGCAGGAGCAGAACAGCCCGACTGAGCAGCCGGGTCACTTTCACTTTAGAAGCGGCGGTCAGCTTTGACCGCCGCTTCTAAAGGGTTAATACCGCACATCGCCGCGATCGGCGATGTGTGGTATTAGCCGCGGGTCCCGGCCGTTGATGAGCGCCGGGACTGACGCGATATGATGCGGGATCGCGGCGCGATCCCGCTTCATATCGCGGGAGCCGGCGCAGGAAGTAAATATACGTCCTGCGTCGTTAAGGGGTTAAACGGGCGTCCCCTGGGGTCGAGGACCGCACCCCAGGAGTAGCTGCTGAAGGTCCAGAACTAACCAGCGACAAGAAAGGACTGTCTATGTATGTTGCTCCTTGTCCTTATGTACAGGTGATAGTTGAAGGTATCCGGTTACAAGCTCTCATTGATACGGGGTCTCAGGTGTCCACTATTCCGCAGGGGTTTTTCTATAAGTATTGGGGTCCAGAAAGGTTGTGTGAACCTAAGGAAGCGGAGTTTAGAGTAATCGCAGGGAATGGGAAACCAGTACCCAGGCATGGCTACTGGGAGCCCACGGTGAAGGTGGGAGAGCATGTGTTAGAACGGCAGGGTGTGATTGTCACCAATGTTAGGGATGAAGGGGCAGCTGACTTCATCTTAGGAATTAATATCATAAGGCACTGTTTTGATGATATTGTCTGTGCACTGCATGCATCTCTCCCTCACTTGTCACTTCCAGGCCGGCGAGCTGCACAACACCACCTCAAAATCCTTCAAGCAGAACAGAAGTTTGTGAATCATCAAGGAGAAATCTGTCGAGTCAGGATCCAAGATATACGTGCCGTTATTCTACAGCCACAGATGGAGACAATTATTTGGTGTCGTGCCCGACCTGGGGTGAAAAACCAAGATTACCAAGCGCTCTTGGAACCCATCATACTGGAAGACTGTCCCTTAGTGCGAGCAGCTAGAAGCCTGGTAACAGTACGTAACGGGAAAGTTCCGATAAGACTCATTAATCTCTCTGAAGTTGCCATCCAGCTACCCAAGTATACCCCTGTGGCTAAACTGCACCATTTAGACGTCAGAGATGTGGTCTCGAAATCACAAGTGGCCCAACGAGGACCTGATCAGAATCCTGCGGAACCTTGGTGGGGCCAACTACAAATAGGGGATGAGGATACCCCCAGGGAACAGGTGGAAGGAATCATCCAGGTAGCTAAGAAATATCAAGAGGCTTTCAGAAAATTCCCCACAGACTTTGGCAGGACCACGATGATCAAACATCGGATTCTCACTGGGGACAATCCACCCATTAAGGAGAGGCATCGCCCCGTGGCTCCTGGAATGTATCAGACCATAAAGAAGATGCTCGTGGAAATGAAAGAGGCTGATGTCATCCAAGAGAGCCAGCGTCCTTGGGCCGCACCTTTGGTCCTTGTGAAGAAAAAAGATGGGACTATCCGCTTTTGTGTAGATTACCGGAAATTGAACGGCATAACTCACAAGGATGCCTATCCTCTCCCCCGTATTGAAGAATCCTTGACGGCACTGGGGTCTGCCACCTACTTTTCCACACTGGACTTGACAAGTGGTTACTGGAAGGTGCCAATGGCGGAGGAGGATAGAGAGAAGACAGCATTTGTGACCCCCATGGGACTCTTCAAGTTCAAAAGCATGCCCTTCGGACTGTGCAATGCACCGGCTACTTTCCAACGCTTAATGGAGCGATGTTTAGGACATCTTAACTTCCAGAGTGTTCTGTTGTATCTAGATGATGTCATTGTCTATTCCCAGACAAATCAGGAACACCTGGACCACCTGAAAGAAGTTTTCCAAGTCCTTATCCAACATGGGCTTAAGGTTAAACCCTCCAAATGTCACTTGTTAAAGCCGCAAGGACACTCCCCGGGACATGTTGTCAGTGCTCAAGGAGTCCAGCCTGATCCGGACAAAGTGAGTGCTGTGAGAGAGTGGCCTTCACCCAAGACAGTGCTAGACGTCCGAAGTTTCCTGGGATTTGCTGGTTATTACCGACGCTTCATCCCCCACTTTGCCCAAATTTTTGGACCCTTAACCGGGTTACTGAGAGGAACTGCCCGGGAGAATTATAATGGGATGCTACCCATACAGTGGGCCGAAGATCAAGAGGATGCCTTCCGAGCCCTGAAATACCTCCTCATGGAACCCCTTATTTTGGCGTATCCTGACTACAGCCTGCCATTCCGTTTATATACAGACGCTAGCTTCGAAGGTCTGGGAGCAGTCTTACCTCAGGTACAAGATGGCAAAGAGAGGGTAATTGCCTACGCCAGCCGACATCTCCGAGGCGCCGAGAAGAATGACGCTAACTACAGCTCCTTCAAATTGGAGCTCCTGGCCCTGGTCTGGGCCATTACTGAGAAGCTTAAAGACTATTTGGATGCTACTCCCTTCACGGTTTACACTGATAACAACCCCTTGGCCCATTTGAACACTGCTAAGTTGGGAGCTCTTGAACAGGTTGGGAGCTCTTGAACAGCACTGGGCCTCTCGGTTGGCCTACTATGATTTCAACATCAAGTACCACAGTGGAAAAACTAACGTTAATGCGGATGTACTTTCTCGCATGGCCCCGGGGGAAGCACCTCCAGCTGAAGATGTGTGGGAAGATGTGGAGATGCTTCACTTCTACCAAAGGTTCGTGAGCCAGAGTGCTCTAACTGCCCAGGAGGGTGACAAACCTGAATCTCTTAAAGTCCCTGAAGATTTATCCACATGGAAGACACTTCAGGACGAAAGCAGGGTTACTGATGGCCCTATACTGACGTGTTTCAAGTTGTTTGTACATCTTTGTAGAAATCGTTTCTATGTTCATGTTACTAAAGAAAAACAAATAAAAATTAAATAAAAAAAAATAAAAAAAACTGCTGTGGCAGTTCTCCAAAAATTGCCAGAAGAAAAAACAAGTGGAAACTTAGCCTAGGGGTACGTTCAGACGAGCGGATTTACAGCGGATTTTACGCTGCAGATCCACCACTGAAGGCCCTCTGTATGGTGCCTTTACATGTGCCTGCTCGGAGCAGCAATACGCCACTACATGCAGACACACTGAAGCGATGTGCGAGTCACCGCACGGTGTACTCGCACACATTGCGGCCGCTCCCCCAGCTCAATGAGCTAGGCCGAGAGCTGCCACGATGTGCGAGTATACTGCGCATGCGAGCGGCGACTTGCGCATCGCAGTGTGTCTGCTCGTAGGTGCATATTGCTGCTCCGAGCAGGCACATGTAAAGGCAGCATATGGAGGTCCTTCAGCAGTGGATCCGCTACGAAATCTGCGCGGAAAATCCGCTCGTCTGAACGTACCCTAAGGGTACATTTACACATGCATACTTTCTGCTGCTGTATCTGCAGATTTTGCTGCCCATTGACTTCAATGGGTAGCAAAAAGCTGCTAAAAGCAGATCTGCAGCGGGAAATATACACGTGTGAATGTACCCTTAGGTGGCGTTCACACGTGCATATTTTTGCTGCTGCAGATTTTGCTGCCCAATGAAGTCAATGGGCAGAAAAATCTGCAGCCACAAACCTGCAGCAGATCTGTAGCAAAAATATGCACATGTAGGAGTAGTGGAAGGGTGGGAAAGATACAGGGACACTAAAGACTCATGGGAAATGTAATCTACAGTTGGTAAGCAGTGAATGTTGTGGGAGCAAAGGAGCATTATTTACTTATTTTCCTGAGTATCATTATTAAAAATCTTTAAAAATGTCTCTACTAGGCACAGTGACTATTTATTAGTATACCATACGCCTTTTCTCAGGAATGGTGAAAGTCGGATAACCCCTTTTAAGGGGTTACTGGGTCTAAGGGGTCCAGCTTGTTGTTTGACAAGGAAAAACAGGACTGTGTTCAAATGTATGTTATCTGTGATAAAGGCCCATGCAAGTTAACAGGTTAGAGCGGTGACTGTTAGGCAACACTATCTTCATAAGTTTCTCTGTTTGTTATGCTGCCTTTACTTTAGGTTTTGTGTGTGTATATATATACCCGTGTATTAGGCTGTTGTGCCGGCTATCTTTCTTTTTTCTTGTGTGTACAATTCAGGGAGTAATGGCACCCTGTTTAGCTGTGCACCCCTCCCCCTTTCTCACAGGTGGAGTTTTAAATGGATCCAGCAAGTCACCCAGTCAGAGGCTATATGCCCAGCAGAGGTGAGTGGATAGTTGAGTGTTAGGCTCAGAATTTGTGCTAGGTTCCCATCCTAAATGAGGCCACCTCCCCGTGGTGGATGGGGGACACGTTTTGATCAAAAAGTGCGCTAAGAGCCTCAATTTTTTTGACCAATGTGTGCTGCTGCAATCCTCTTTTTTTTGTATACTCTGATGCCATGGCAGTGTGCACCCGTGTATTAGGCTGTTGTGCCGGCTATCTTTCTTTTTTCTTGTGTGTACAATTCAGGGGGTAATGGCACCCTGTTTAGCTGTGCACCCCTCCCCCTTTCTCACAGGTGGAGTTTTAAATGGATCCAGCATGTCACCCAGTCAGAGGCTATATGCCCAGCAGAGGTGAGTGGATAGTTGAGTGTTAGGCTCAGAATTTGTGCTAGGGTCCCATCCTAAATGAGGCCACCTCCCCGTGGTGGATGGGGGACACGTTTTGATCAAAAAGTGCGCTAAGAGCCTCAATTTTTTTGACCAATGTGTGCTGCTGCAATCCTCTTTTTTTTGTATACTCTGATGCCATGGCAGTGTGCACCCGTGTATTAGGCTGTTGTGCCGGCTATCTTTCTTTTTTCTTGTATATATATATATATATATATATATGTATATATACACACCCTGTTCCAAATTATTATGCAAATGATATTTAAAGAGTACCTGTCATCAACAAAAACTTTTAATATGTTGTTCATAATCATTAATGAAGAGATATTGTAATATATCTTCATTAAAAAATATAAATATTTATACCAGTTTTTTCATTTTATACTTTTGGCCACTAGGGGTCACTCTTCTATGCCTGGTCTGCAGGTAGCTTCCTATGCTTTTCATAGTAAGTGTACAGCATTTAGGACTAATGCTGAAAGGGTTCTGGTCCTTCCACCGGAAGTTCAGTACTCTCAGCTCACAGGCTGGGAGCGAGTCCTGAGCTGAGAGTACTGAACTTCCGGTGGAAGGACCAGAACCCTTTCAGCATTAGTCCTAAAAGCTGTACACTTACTATGAAAAGCATAGGAAGCTACTTGCAGACCAGGCATAGAAGAGTGACCCCTAGTGGCCAAAAGTATAAAATGAAAAAACTGGTATAAATATTAATATTTTTTAATGAAGATATATTACAATATCGCTTCATTAATGATTATGAACAACATATTAAAAGTTTTTGTTGATGACAGGTACTCTTTAAGTGTCACAAGGATTAAATATTTTGTTTTTCATTTTAACTCATGGATGGCATTGTGTCTCAGGGCTCTTTTGATGACTGAAACAATTTCGGACACCTGTGATAATTAGATTGCAAGATGAGCCTAATTTAACCCCTTAACGACGCAGGACGTAAATGTATATCCTGGTGAGCTGGTACTTAACGCACCAGGGACCCGCCCGTAATGGGGGACATCCGCGATTGCGCGGATGTCCGCCATTAACCCCTCAGATGCCGTGATCAATACAGATCATGGCATCTGCAGCATCGTGGTACTTTGAATGGATGACCGGATCGCCCGCAGCGCTGCCGCAGCGATCCGATCATCCAGCATGGCGGCCGAAGGTCCCCTCACCTTGCTCCGGCCGTCTACCGGGGTCTTCTGCTCTGGTCTGCGATCGAACAGACCAGAGCAGAAGATGACCGATAATACTGATCCTATGCATAGCACTGAACAGTATTAGCAATCAAATGATTGCTATAAATAGTTCCCTATGGGGACTATTAAAATGTAAAAATAAAAGTAAAAAAAGTAAAAAATTAAACTAAAAAAAATTGGAAAAACCCCCTCCCCCAATAAAAACTTAAATTGTCCCATTTTCCCTATTTCACCGCCAAAAAGTGTAAAAAAAAAGATGTTATATACATATTTGATATCACTGCGTGCGTAAATATCCCAACTATTAAAATGTTAATGATACCGTACGGTGAACGCTGTGAACGTAGAAGTATTAAAAGTTTAATATAAGAAAATATGGTATCAGTAAAAAGTACAGATCCCGGCGCAAAAAATTAGCCCTCATACCACCGCTTATACGGAAAAATGAAAAAGTTATAGGTCTTCAAAATAGGGGGAATTTAAACGTACTAATTTGGTTAAACAGTTTGCGATTTTTTTTTTAAGCGCAACAGTAATAGAAAAGTGTATAATCATGGGTATCATTTTAATCGTATTGACCTAAATTATTAAGAAGAGCACCATTTTCAAGCAATATGGGGAAGAAAAGGGATCTCACTGATGCCACAAAAGAGTGTAATAGTTCAATGACTTGGACGAGGTATGAAAACATTAGATATTTCACGAAAACTTAAAGGGGTTATCCACCATAAGGTGATTTTAGTAAGTACCTGGCAGACAGTAATGGACATGCTTGGAAGGATCTGCGCTTGCCCTGGGGCTAAATGGCTATGTCATGAGATTACCATAATACTAAGGCTAGCTTTTTGTGAACATATATTTCCTGTTTGACTTTTATTTTTTTGACTACAAATCCCACAATTCCATTTTCCTCCCTCCCAAACATCAGCCACCCCACCCATTGAAACAAAAGGCCTGTGGTTTTTAATCAGGGTGCCTACAGCTGTTGCATTAGTTGCAGATTGATCTTTCTCCCACCAAGCAATCGCTCCACCCATTGAAGCAGAGAGGCTCCCTGTCATCAGCTGACTAGTGAGTCAGGTCTCGGCTGCATTGCAAGCTGGGAAAAATCAGAGACAACAGTCATTTTGTATGCTGTTAAAAATAAATAGTGGGGTGAAAATCACAGAAGAATTGTGAGAAAACCGTCACACACAGGTACAGACACTATATTATGAACTACACTAACTTTACAGCCCCTGTAGCATAGTCAAATAAATAAAAATCCTGGAATGCCCCTTTAAGCATGATCATCACACTGTTAAGAGATTTGTGGCTGATTCAGAGCACAGACGGGTTTGTGCAGATAAAGGCACATTGAGGAAGATTTCTGCCAGATCCATGCATCGGATCAAGAGAGCAGCTGCTAAAATAAAATTACATAGCAGCAAACAGATATCTGATGCTGCTGGTGCCTCTAGAGTCCCACGGACATCAAGGTGTAGAGTCCTCCAGAGTCTTGCAACTGTGCAAAATCTTCTATTCGGCCACCACTAACCAATGCTCACAAGCAGAAATGGGCAGAAAAATACCTGGGACAACTCCGACACTTCTATAATACTAACAAACGCCCACTCTCCCTTCATCGGCCTCTGACGGATTTTGAGCGCCTTTGTATATCGTCATCTCCACCCCCCAAGCTGGTTAGCGCCCTTTACGCTCTTTTCCTAAATGACTTTGCCACTCCCCCACTTCATTTCCGCTCCTCATGGGAGAATGAACTGGGACATCCCATCCTAGATGAGGAGTGGAGAAAGGCGCTCTCTCTCTGCCATAGGACGACTGTCTCTAGTAAGGCTCACGAGACTAATTATAAAATACTGACACGCTGGTACAGAGTCCCGTCCTTGCTATCTCGAATCTACCCGGGGGCTTCGGATGTGTGCTGGAGATGTGATGAAGGGAGAGGCACGATGACCCATATTTGGTTCGCGTGCCCGAAACTTGAACGATACTGGAGTGAGGCGCTTGCCCTCATGTCACGCATGGTCTCCAGCGCGCTCCCGAGGACCCCTGAACTTGTCCTCCTGTCGATACTCCCCAGCACCCTTCCTAGAGCTTCCGCTAGCTTACTACACCACATGCTGATAGCAGCACGCACTGTGATTCCAAGACTATGGCGCTCACCCCGACCACCCACCTTCTCGTCCTTACTTCAGGAAATTTCCCGTATATGTAGGTTAGAAGAATTGCTTGCTGACTCTAAACATCAACACGACAGATTCCGGGCCGTCTGGGGCCCTTGGCTCTCGTTTCTAACATCGCCGGAGTTTGATTCCCTGCACTTGGGACACTAACGTGACCTACCTGTCACCATAATGAACTGCTTTTTTCATGATCGCTGGTGCGACCGGCCTGGGCGGAGGACCGGGCTGTTCCGGTCCGGAAGGTAAGTGTCTCCAAAAGTGACCTGCTCTTTCTTCCTTCTCTCTTTCTTTCCTTCCCCCTTCTCCCCCCGACTACTCCTTTTCCTCCTCTTTCTCTTCCCCTCTTGCTGTGATGCATACATCTCTCTTCTCCTCGGTAACTGGGATTAGAATATAACACTCCAAATCCTGAATAGCTTGATTTGAAACTCATGTGATCCCTGAAGAGTGTACACCATTCGCAATGTTATCCCAGCTTTAAAATGGCGAGATAGTATTACTTTCTTTTTTCTTCTTTTCTCCCATGGCTCTCTCTCGCTCTACATGGATATATAGTTCGAACTAGGGAGATTGTTCTACATGACTTTACTGTTATGTGATTGTTCTACAAGGCTTTACAGTAATGTGATATTTGTTACTATATACCGCCATATTGCCTTGCCAATTGTTTTATTACTTTTTCGTATGTTAAAAACAATAAAACTTTACTTTGAAAAAAAAAAAAAAAAAAAAAAAAAAAAAGAAAAATACCTGGGAAAGTCATGGTGTGGCCTCCATCCTCCACTGACCTCAATCCTATTGGGAACCTTTGGAGCATCCTCAAGCAAAAGATCTATGAGGGTGGGAGGCAGTTTACATCCAAACAGTAGCTCTGGGAGGCTATTCTGACATCTTGCAAACAACTCACAAGTTCAAATGGATGCAAGACTTGTGAAGCTGCTATAAAATAAGGGTCCTCTGTTAAAATGTAACGTGACCTGTTAAAATGTTGTTAAAAGTTTGATTGAAATAGCCTTTGATTTCAGTAAATCTACTGCAAACACAACGAATGACAATTTCCAGTTTTGAAACGTACTGTGCGTAATAATTTGGAACAGTGCATTGTAAGTTTTTTATGTTTAAAAAAAATACTGTTATCATTATGAGGTTTTTTTTTCAAAAAAATTTGAATTGTTCTCTTAATAGTAGTTGACATGAAAATTATGCTGACTGTTATTTACATCTATTATTTAGGTAAATGACAAAAATATAATTTACATAATAATTTGGAACAGGGTGCATACCCCCCAAAAAATGTATAAAAAGCGATCAAAACAAAAATAGTACCGATAAAAACTTCAGATGATGGCGCAAAATATAAGCCCTCATACATCCCCATATACAGAAAAAAAAAATTATAGGGGTCAGAATATGACAATTTTAAACATACTAATTTTGGTGCATGTAGTTATCATTACTACAAGGATAAATTAGGTATCCTTGTAACCGTATGGACCTACAGAATAAATATAGTGTGTCACTTTTACCAAAAAGTGCACTGCGTAGAATCAAGAGCCCCCAAAATTTACAAATTGTAATTTTTTTTTTCTTTTTCCCACAAATATTTTTCTTCTGGTTTTGCCGTAGATTTTGTGGGGAAATGACTGATGTCATTACAAAGTAAAATTGGTGGTCGAAAAACAAGCCCTCATATGGGTCTGCAAGTGGAAAATGAAAAGGGTTATGATTTTTATAAGGTGAGGAGGAAAAAAACGAAAGTGCAAAAAGGAAAAATGGCTGTTACGTTATGTGCTCTGGCTGCACACGCTGGCCGTGAGCGCATGGTCCCCTTACCTGCTGCTGCCAACGGGGCTGGGACTCGCATCACAGGACGCGTCGGCATGAGAGCTCCAGTCTGTCACTCTCCTGGTTTTTCTCCTGCCTCCGCCTTTCTGCTCCCGTCCCCTAGAGCACGCCCGCGCGCCGGAGCTTTAAGATTTAAAGGGCCAGTACGCTCATTAGTGTAATCCACCTGTGGCTCATTTATAAATTCCTCCACCCTCCTCAGTTCCCTGCTGGATCTTTGTTGCCTTGTGCCTTAGAGAAAATGTTCCTCAGTATTGCCTTGCCGTGTATCTGAGCCCTTGCTTTGTGACTTGACCTTGCTCCTCTGCCGCCTGCCTACTGAACTCCTGCTATGTCTTGACTACACTACTGTGCCGCCTGCCCTGACCTTCTGCTATCCAGACTACGAGCTGCCTTATCCCTCCTGTGCCTCGCATCTCCTCAGCCACCTGTGTGGTCGAGCCATGGCAGGGGTAGTGACCTGGGTGCCATCTGCCGCAGCAAGTCCATCCTACTTTGCAGCGGGCTCTGGTGAAAACCAGCGGCACCTTAGACTCCGCTCACTGGTACAGTCCGAGTCATCTGCCACACAGGTCCAGCGGATCCTAATCCACCGTTGTTCCTGTCTTCTGAAACATGAGTGTTAAAATGGCCCGGTCCTTAAGGGGTTGATCTGTTTACCGTTCAGGATCATAAACATTAGATTTTAATCATTTGACAATTATGCACTTGGCAATACCACATGTTAATTTTTGAATATTTTTTTTTTTGTAAAATGGGAAAATATGGGTGTTTAAATTTGTTATTAAGGTAGGGTTTTTTTTATATAATTTTAAGCCCAGACTACATAATTTAATCGGAGGCAGGTAATGGACCCCTCTGCTATCTTAGCTCACCGAATCCCCGCAATCATGTCCCGGGGGTTCAGTGAGCACCACTGAGCTACCAGGAACTTTCATTTTCACTTTAGACGCTGTCATCGCTATTGCTCAGCAGTGGAGGGATTGCCACTGCCTGTCATTAGCAGTAAGTATCTGGCTACTGATAGTAGCCAACACTCACTGCTTAGAAGTGAGCGCAGCTCCTGTGCTCGTTTCAAACCCACTTAAGGCATCATGGCATACAAGTACGCCCTTGATCCTTAAACATTTTTTTTAAATCAACTGGTGCCAGAAAGTTAAACAGATTTGTACATTATTTCTATAAAAAAAATCTTAATCCTTCCAGTACTTATCAGCTGCTGTATAATACAGAGAAAGTTATTTTCTTGTAGAATTTATTTTCTGTCTGTCCACGGTGTTCTCTGCTGACACCTCTTTCCATGTCAGGAACTATACAGAGCAGGAGGTTTTTGTTATGTTCGCAGCGGTGTCCTGCCTAAGCCTGTGATTGGCTAAGCGACACTATGACAGAATGACCCTCAGCACCAGGAAGAGCAGCATGCTGGTACCGGAAGCAGCAATACTGATGCAGCTGGGAATGCACATATTTGTTTGTCCAGAAGCATTGGCATATTTGTGTTAAAAAAGAAAACGGTCAGTGTAACCTTTAAGAATTTGGGGTTTAATTGTGGTACTCAAATGGATATTGGGTGTAATAGTACAGGTACAGGATATTGGGTGTAAGGCTAGGTTCAGACTACGGAATTTCCGACAGAAATTACGATGTAAAATTTACGTCAGAAATTCCGCTTGCTAAAATGTCTAGTGTAGTGAATGTTTTTCCGTTCACAAATTCACACTTCGGAATTTGTGAAGCGGAAAATCCGCTTTGAAAATCCGCTTAGAAATTTCCGCCTGAAGAAAGGGGTTGCTCTTTCTTCAGGCGGAAATCCGAGCAGAACACATAGCAGTCTATAGGAGACTGCAGTGTCCGCGCGGTCCTAGCGCCGACTTATTCAGTCGGCACAGGCGGAACTCGGAATCTCCGGGCGGAAATTTTCTGCCCGGAGATTCCGTAGTCTGAGCCTAGCCTAATAGTACAGGTAAGCTTAGAACAGAAGTCTTGTAAACTAGCAGATGATAATGTCACATGACAGGGTGGTGCAGCTAACCTGAGGGTCCCCTGTGATCCCAACAATCCTTGTTGTTGTCCCCATTGTGCAAAGTGACTATAATCTCTGCATACTAAGGCCAGGTTCACACGGCCGAAAATGTTGACTCTTGACATTCCACACATTTGAATAATCCGGTGGACGCTAGGACCGTTCCTAAAAATGCACCCTCTCATAGGCGGTAATGCATTTCTGAGTGTAATTCACATAAAGAATAGAAAAGTTTATTCTTTCTGCAAACCCTGGAATCAGGATTTTGGAAATTCCACTGTCCCATTGAAATCAACAGGACTCTGCTGCAGTGAAATGTCTGTGGGGAATATTCTTGCGGAATTCCCCACAGACATTCCGCTGTGTGAACATAGCCTCAGATTATGTAAAATAATTTGAACACCAATACTGAATCTTCAATGCAAATCCAAATTTAATACAGTCTTTTGGCACAGAGTGGAACATTACAGTCTTTAGAGCAGATGAATGAATATTCAGTCAAAAGTTGCTTTTTCTTGCAGTTATACCGGTATTTCCCAACCTATGTGCTTCTAGCTGCAGTTTGCTTTTCACACATGTAAGTAAAGTTACTAATATGGATGCCTTTTGGCTGCAGATAGGATACAGCCCAATTAGCTTGTACTCTTCTGTAGATGGCCTACACAGGTTGGCTAACTAATACTTGCTTACTGTTATGTATATTCTGGTGCTTTTGTGGCACAATCCTGGTATGTAGGGCATATACAGGAAACTTCTGTGACTCTAACTCCAACCATAGCTTATTGAAGAGATTAGCGTATGCAGAGGGTCCCTTGTTCAGCATTATTCTTCTCTGGCTAAGAAAATACTCAAAACCCTGGATCATTTGATCCTTTTTCCAATTTTCACTCACCCCAGTATTATTTTTAGAACACGGTGGGATTTGGTGAGAGGAGTGGGCTGCACAATATATCACAGTAGATGGGAAGAAGAGGGCCACAGCATGGACCAGGCACTTGAGGAGATGGCAACAGCTGGGGATCAGGCCTGGTAAACATAGTTTTTTTTATCACTTTAACTGCAACAGGAAAAAAACCTCTTTGCCTGGAAACCCCCTTTAGCCAGTAGACTATAGTATTTATATATATTTTTTAAATACCTTTTGATTTAAGCCTTAGGATAAGCTATAGACTTCAAGATGTTTGTATAGTGCTCATAGTCACACCCTACTTAGAAATGCATTTTAACGTGTCAAAAATAATAAGGGGGAGCAAAAAATGACAACTGCTCTGAGCACATTTATGGCATATAAAGGTGGCTATCACTACGGATGATGCTTTTTTTTTTTTTACCTGGGGACAAAATTCAGTTAGATGCCCCTTCCACACACTGTAATACTGTACAAACTTACAAATTGACTAGTTATTAGTCACAAAGTGGAGCTGATAAGTTGTTTTGAATAAGGTCTATACTTCTCCTACAAATGTGGTGCCCATAACTGAGTGCTAGCCATTGTACCATACTATGTATATAATGTCTGTCGCCAAAATAATCCACATTATTATTAGTTCTGTGACCCTAGGTATAGCTAAACTCAGACATACCTCCTAATAGTCTCGCCAACAAGCAAGTCAAGTTTGTTGCCTAGCTGAAAGTCTAGTTGAAAGGACTTGTCAAGGATTGAGTAACTCGTGCATTTTGGAATGCTTTGCACAGTAAACATTGTTTTAATATATTTAGCAAAAGGCTGTAACAATCTGTCTCCTTTAAAAATGTTACTGTTATTAGTTGTAAAATCTCCAAAAATGCTAATGTCCACAGTATATGGTGCAAGTCCAGTGAGGCGCAGAATGAGCAGAGCAGGGAGATAACCCCACCTTCCATGCCAGGAAGTCTGTCCATTGTTGCTGTAGTTAGAACACAGATCATACTAACAGACCAAGGTCTGATGACAAAATGAAAGAGACCTGAGCACTAGTAGCCGTTTTTTTTTTAAACAAGTTTTTCACATCTTTAGCAAATACATTTTTTAATGAAGTTTATTAAGAAAATGCTTATTTTTTTAAGGCAAAAAATTCTAAGGACAGTTATAATTTAAGCTCATCCTGGGTGTTTTCCTAATATTGCCTTTAAAAGATGAGAGATGTATAATGGTAGTCAATTCTGTGACTAACAGCACCAGGCTGTGCTTGAAACATGTTGGAGTACTACTAGTAACAAAGCAAAGTATCAAGCTCACCACCCCAAGCAACCCCAGCGCATAGAAGTGCAGGGCAGCATCTTTAATCAGCGCACAAGTATAATAAAATGAAGTTTATTGAGGTTCCCTGACATGGACAGAGGTGTCAGCAGAGAGGACTGTGGTCAGACTAAAAAGAACAACTCAACTTCCTGTGGAGCATACAGTTGTTCACACAAGCTGGTTAACTCCCACACATTTTGGGCACAATGGTCCCTTAATCATGGCTGGGGAACCAGTGTGCCTGAAATGTGTTGGTGTTTTTCAGCTTGTGGGACCTGTGTTGTACAGCAACTGTAAAGGGGTACTCTGCTGCTAGATATGTTAACCCGTGGGTCCGGCCGCTGGGGACCCCAACAATGGTCTTCCGCAGTACCTCAGACATCAGTGCACGGAGCAAACTCCGTTCTGTGCCGGATCACTGGTAATCATATCCGCCATGCCCCCTCCATTTAATGTCTATGTGGGGAGGAGTGACGGCTGTGACATCATGATCACCGAAGCACCAGGATTACTTAATTGTAATGCTACAGCACCAGCCGGGAGAAGGCGGGGGTCCCATCGGCCGGAGCCCCTGCGATCAGACATGTTGTCCCCTATCCTTTAGATAGGGGTTAACATGTCTAGGGGCGGAGTACCCCTTTTTTTTTTTTTTTTTTGCCCAGACGTTTCTTCTTGTTTGCAGAGTATTATTAGTATGCTGAAAAGATCGTTATGATGCTGCTTTTAACTTTGAAGAAAATAAAAACCTAAGAATTTTAAGCAGAAGTAGTGAGTGATCTGGACTGTGTTTCTTTGTGCTATAGGGTGGCTGTGTACATGATTGAGGGCTGCTCTATACAAAATTCTCACCCCGGTCATGCTGAAAAGTGAAGATGTCCACACATATGTACTATTAACCAGTGGGGCCCCAATTGAACAATAATTTATCACTTATCCTCTGGACAGGTAATAAATGTTTATGGTGGGAAATTCCTTCTAAGCCAGTCATACATATGAGATATCTCAGCAGTCCGTTCAAAGTTATCTCTTTAACTCCTCATAAACATTCACACTTAGATCAGCTGAGAATGCAAGTTTATATAGCGAGAGGGTGCAAGATGCTATCATTTATGTTGGTGAATGCTTGCTGAGATATAGGGTAAACCGCTCCAAAAGACCAACTCTTTGAGATGACCACCCCCTTATCCAGACTAGTGTTGAGCGGCATAGGCCATATTCGAATTTGCGATATTTCGCGAATATATGGATGAATATTCGTCATATATTAGCAAAATTCACATATTCGTAATATTCGCGTTTTATTTTCGCGTATGCGAAAATTTGTATATGCGAAAATTAGAATATACAAAAATTAGCATATGCAAATCTTCGCATATACGAAAATTCGCACGCCAGTCTCACACAGTAGTATTAGAGCCTTCTTTACACCACACAAGCTGGAAGCAGAGAGGGATGATCACTGTGGTGTGTACTGTGAAGAAAAGAAAAATGAATATTCGTAATTACGAATATATAATGCTATATTCGCGAATATGCGATATTCGCGAATAAAATTCGCATTGCGAATATTCGCGAGCAACACTAATCCAGACCAGATTATCTGTGACATATTCTCATTTCCATATTTATCATGCATTCTTTGAGAAGACCACCCCCCTAGAAGACCAATGTGCAGTTTTGAGTAGTTGGTTTTAACTGTAAAACTCTGTAATTCGAGAACACGATCAGATCAGAATCTACAGAGGAATGTCCATAATATAATAAATCACGTGACATTTGTAGCTGCTAAAATCTGGGTGTGGTTACACCCCAGGAAGCTGTGACCATAATGGATACACTGGGTGGAACATCCCCGTATATATGTGTATAGAACACTGTAAGGAACTTTGCTCTTTTTCAATAGACTCAACATGACACCTGGGTGGCTGGCAGCGGTGCTCCTGTGTATGCTGTATATCTCTGAGGGTAAGATTCATCTCTATTATACAAAGAAAGTGTGAGCTAAATCAGAGAGATCACATTTTCCACCAATGACCTGTTAGCAACCTCTATTATATAGATAGATAGATAGATAGATAGATAGATAGATAGGAACAGCACATCCCAAAAAAATAAAAAAAAAAAGATGCAGCGGGTGCACTCTGGCAAGGTGATCCAAACTTGATAACTTGTGAATAAATGCTACGCACCAAACGGAAAGTGCAATTTATTCCATGGTGTAATGATACAATGTTTCAGTAGCCTGAAAAAGGTGACATAAGGCTACTGAAACATTGTATCTTTACACCATGGAATAAATTGCACTTTATTGGATTTCCGTTTGGTGTGCTGCATTTATCCACTAGATAGATAGATAGATAGATAGATAGGATATATATATAAATATATATATATATATATATATATATATATATATATATATAATAGCAACATATAACTAGATGACAGATAGATATACCTAGATGATAGACCCATAGATAGATAAATAGATAGATATAATGAGATGAAAACTAGATAGCTAACTAGATAAGATAAAAAATATAAATAGATAAATGATTATAAATAAAATATAGATATATAAATATAAATAGATTGATAGATATGAGATAGATAGATAGATATGAGATAGATAGATAAATAGATAGATGATGGGTAGATAGATGGATAGAATTAGATGATAGATACAGTAGATATAACTACATGACAATACATCCTAGTGAAGGAATGCACAGAGATCAGCAAGTACACCGCAAGACTTAAAGAACTGCCTCTTGAAACGCTTTCCACCTGAAGCATTGCTCTCGCTCTCTCTTCACTTCTCTCTTTCTCTTACCTACATACTCCAGAACTGGCTAAAGCTGCATTCACATCTCGTTTTTGCAATACGGTTCCCGTATCAGGTTTTTTGTAAAAAAAAAAAACAACATATGTCTCAAAATCGGACCAAACCGTATACAACCGTATATACTTCTGTATGGTTTTAAACCGTATACGGTTTGAAAACTGATATCCGGTTGCATACGGTTTAATACATTTCTTTTTAAACCGGATACGGTTTTATGTTTGTCATTAAATAAAGTTCTTCTTGTTCTATTTGTTGGAAGAACTTTCGGCGTGCACTGCGCATGTGCAAACTGCAAAACCATATTGTACAAACCGGATGGAACCGTACGTACATACGGTTGAGTACAGTTCCCATAGGGTTGTATCCGGTTTTTCACCCGGACATAAAACCATAGTAGACTACAGTTTTGTGTACGGGAAAAAAACTGATAAAACCGTAAATGTTGAAAACGTACACAACCGGATGCTACGGTTGGCATACGGTTTTCTATGAAATGTCTATACATACGGTTTTCAATACGGTCCCATACGTTTTTTTCACTGAAACCGGATACGGGAACCGTATTGCAAAAACAAGATGTGAATGCAGCCTAAGAAGTGCTGTATTGTGTGTGTGTGTGTGTGTGTGTGTGTGTGTGTACACCAGCAGGGTATTTGTTCAGATGGATTTACAATATGAATAAATGGCTTGAAGGTTATCACCTGATTGGAGTGGTGTTCCATTCCTCCGGAAGAAGCCTTGGAGCAAAACGTTGGGTGGTGGAGGCTGGTTCATCCCTGTAGTCCACTTGGTAATGATTGTTTTTATTCTTTGCTGCTATTATGTGGGTCATTTCTGTTCCCTCTGCCTTGTAGCACTTTAGGTTATTTCCTGTATTATGCACTTTGCATTTATTGCTGCTATTCAGCTTCTTGATAAAACTGATGATTGCTGGGAAAATAATATACCCTTGATATAGCCAATTACATTATGGTCACATCCCATTGCCAGCCTCCATTTCAGTTCAGTTTCTCACCAGCTGTGCTCTCTATTAGAGATGAGCGAATTTACAGTAAATTCGATTCGTCATGAACTTCTCAGCTCAGCAGTTGATGATTTATCCTGCATAAATTATTTCAGCTTTCAGGTGCTCCGGTGGGCTGGAAAAGGTGGATACAGTCCTAAGAGACTCTTTCCTAGGACTGTATCCACCTTTTCCAGCCCACCGGAGCACCTGAGAGCTGAACTAATTTATCCAGGAAAAGTCATCACCTGCCGAGCCGAGAAGTTTGTGACGAATCGAATTTACTGTAAATTCTCTCATCTCTACTCTCTATCTCTATATGTAATTTTACATGTTTTTAAATGTACGTCTCTTTGAGTATTTATGTTTCAATAAAGCAATTGTTGTATCTGATCTATACAACTTTTTCTCTTGTTTATGATTTGGTTCCGGCGTGGATCTGTCACGCATGGGGAAACTTTGTATATTTTACTGTGAAATATTCATAATTCCACTAAAATTCCATTCGGCAAAGCTTGCTGAACAGAATTATGGAATTGCAGTGGAATTTACACGGAATTCTGTCTTCTCCAAACACAGAGGAGGAGATTTATCAAAACCTGTGCACATTAAAATTTGACCAGTTGCCCATAGCAACCAATCAGACTGCTTCTTTCATTTTGCAGAGGCCCTGTGAAAATTAAAGAAGCGATCTGATTGGTTGCTATGGGCAACTGAGCAGCTTTTCCTCTATCTCCCCCTCGGTGTTTTGAGAGCACAGAATTCCATCAAAATCCCACTGCAATTCCATAATTCTGTTCAGCAAGCTTTGTCGAATGGAATTTTAGTGGAATTGCGAATATTCCACAGTGTGAACATAGCTTTCGATAGAAAGTGGTCAGCCCTCCTGGGAATGTGCACCCGCACGTATGGACACCCTAAAACATGGATCCCGTGACCAAAACAGTGTCCCTTTAACTTTTACTTAAAATACCACTCCTTTATAATAAATATTATCCGAAACTGATGGGAGACGGTCTATATGATGTGTACAGTGCTGCTGCATATGTTAGAACTATAGAAATAATGGTAAAAATAACTAAACTAAAAACGATATAACTAATATTATTACGTCTAGAATTGTTATTAGTATAAGGCTAAGTCCATTCCTTGTTTGACCATACAGGTCACAGTACTGTTTTCGGATGTTCATTGTAAATTATTCTTAGCATTCTATGGGGCAAGTGTATTCTAAAAGAGCATCCTTTCAGCATGTTCTGGCAGGTTTATATCTGGATACCATTATTTTTCTTTCTTATTTTCTTTCTTTCTTTTTGTATTTTGTGTTTTAGATGCCTATCTTTTCCTATAGCTACTGGTGTTGATTGAAATTAAAGGGAAATACACTTATTAAGTTGTGACTAGCTTCCGTGCTAGAATATGAAATAGATATCATCCTTGTAGATCTCTTACTTTATTTACATCAGTGTTTCTTAACCAGGGTGCCTCCAGCTGTTGCAAAACTACAACCCCCCGCATGGCCGGACAGCCTTTGGCTGTCTGGCCATTCTGGGGGTCGTAGTTATGCAACAGCTGGAGGCATCCTGGTTAAGAAACACTGCTCTACATATAAATTAGGGCTGCACGATATATCGCAAAAGCAATCAAATCACGATTTTTGCTTTTTGCGATATGGCGATACAGCCCCCCGGGAAAACATGCGATTATCTGCGCGGACTGGCTCCCGTGGCGGGGAGCTGCCAGAGCAGGTAAAAACTAATTTAAATACTAAAAGTCAGTGTTTCCCAACCAGGGTGCCTCCAGCTGTTGAAAAACTTCAACTCTTAGCATGCCCGGACCGGCAAAGGCTGTCCGAGCATGCTGGGAGTAGTAGTTTCACAACAGCTGGAGGCACCCTGCTAGAAAAACACTGAGCTAAGGGCGCAGGGAGAAAAATAAAAAAAAACTTCTGCTCACCTAGTCCCTGCAGATTCGTCTCCGTGCACTCCGAAGTGTCCTCTATTAGTACAGTAGGACCTTTCCCTTTTTATCACTGGCCATAGTGGTGTCACGTGTCAAGCCAGTGATTGGCTGATGGGGAAAGGTCTTGTACTGCAGCAATACACTAGGTTTCCCGGGTCCCACAGAAGATTTAAAATCCGCTCGGGAAACCTAGTGTATTGCTGCAGTACAAGAATACAAGAAAGTGACAGGAGGAGGGGAATGTGACAGGGGGGGATGTGACAGAAGGGGGGGGGGGGGAATGTAACAAGGGGGAGGAGGAATGTGACAAGGAGGGGGGGGATGAGACAAGGAGGGGGGGAATGTGACAAGGGGAAGAGGAATGTGACAAGGTGGGGGGAATGTGACAAGGAGGGGGGGAATGTGACAAGGGGGGGATGTGACAAGGGGAGGGGGGAAGGTGACAAGGGGAGGGGGGAATGTGACAATTGGGGGATAATGTGACAAGGAGGGGAGAATGTGACAATGGGGGGGAATGTGACAACGGGGGAATATGACAAGGTGGGGAGAATGTGACAAGGGGGAGGAAAATGTGACAAGGGGGGAAATGTGACAGTGGGGGGAATGTGACAAGGTGGGGGAAATATGACAAGGTGGGGGGAATCTGACAAGGGGGAGAATGTGACAAGGAGGAGGAGAATGTGACAAGGGGGGATGTGACAGGGGAGTAGAATGTGACAAGGGAGGGGAATGTGACAGGAAAGGAGAATGTAACAAGGGGGGGGAATGTGACAAGGGGGAGGAGACTGTGACAAGGGGAGGAGAAAGCAACAAGGGGGAGATGTGAAATAGGCTGTGGGCATAAAATGGGTGGATAGATGTGAAATGGAGGTGATTGGACATGAAATGGGGGATTTCACAATTTTTTTCTATTATATCGCATCGCTTATCGCAATCCTAATATTTAGTCTCAAAATCGCAATCACACTTTTCCCCATATCGTGCAGTCCTAATATAAATATATATTATGTTTAATGTCCAGGAATGTGCGCAAGCCCTTTTTTTCGCATTTGTTTGCACAAGTTTTGGTAGAGCATGTCCTCCAGATGTGGCCGAATCAGGGTACCTTGGAGTGACATCTATAGTACGCATGGATTCCTTTACACCAAAAACTTTGCCGAAAGAGCTGTTTTTTTTTTTTGCGCAAATATAAGCCATCTTGGACTTAACATAGCAAGATGCTCTAAATCATCTATTCTATTTTCCAAAGAGTGGATTGAGGAGACAACTATATTTACCCGCAATTTATGAAGCTCATTGCGCTGGATTGATAAATTTAGCGCTTCTGCACATAATTTTGAATTCGGGAAAAGGGGTAAACTGCTTCTACCATACACAAATAATGATACATTTCCTCCATTGACTTTTATTTATATAGATTGCGACAGTGTCCGTTTTTGTTTTCTTTACTATTGTATGTTATCAGGTGCCAATAAAATGTATCATCCATTTCTTTATCTGTGTTACACCTCATGTAAATGGCAGAGCCATGTGCAAGGAGACATTAAAGAGACATACCTCTCACTCACTCACTCATACCTCTCACTGGCCGCATTATTAGGTACACCTTGCTATTACCGGGTTGGACCACTTTTTGCCTTCATTCTTTATGACATACCGTATTTATCGGGGTATAGCACGCACCGGCCTATAACACGCACCCTCATTTTACCAAGGATATTTGGGTAAAAAAAGTTTTTTACCCAAATATCCATGGTAAAATGAGGGTGCGTGTGTGCGCGTGTATACCCCGATATACCCCCAGGAAAGGCAGGGGGAGAGAGGCCGTCGCTGCCCGCTTCTCTCCCCCTGCCTTTCCTGGGGTCTAGAGCCCTGCTGCCGGCCCTTCTCTCCCCCTAGCTATCCGCGCCGCTGCCCCGTTGCCTCCCCCCATCCCCGGTGGCATAATTACCTGGGTCGGGTCCGCGCTGCTGCAGGCCTCCGGCACGCGTCCCCTGCGTCGTTGCTATGCGCTGCGCGGCGCATGACGTCAGTGCGCCGTGCATAGCAACGACGCAGGGGACGCACGCCGGAGGCCTGCAGCAGCGCGGACCCGACCCAGGTAATTATGCCACCGGGGATGGGGGGAGGCAACGGGGCAGCGGCGCCGGCAATGGGTGCCCCTTCTCTCCCCCTGGCTGTCGGCGCCGCTTCTCTCCCCCTGGCTATCAGCACCGGCAGTGGGGCGCCGGCACCGATAGTCAGGGGGACAGAATGGGCAGCGGCGCCGATAGCTAGGGGGAGAGAAGGGCCGGCAGCAGGGCTCTAGACCCCAGGGAAGGGAGGGGGAGAGAAGCGGGCAGCGACGGCCTCTCTCCCCCTGCCTTTCCTGGGGGTGTATCGGCGTATAACACGCACATAGACTTTAGGCTAAAAATTTTTGCCTAAAAAGTGTGTGTTATACGCCGATAAATACGGTACTTTCAACAATGAGCTGGAAATATTTTCGCACAGATTTTGGTTATTTGAGCTACTGTTGCCTATCTGTCATCATGAACAAGTCTGCCCATTCTTTTCTGACACTAACAAGGCATTTTTGTCTACACAACTGTCACTCACTGGGTATGTTCTCTTTTTCAGACAATTCTCTGTAACCCTAGAGTTCTGTGTGAAAATTCCAGAAGTTCCTAAAAAAATAACCATGTTCCTTTCCGAATCACTTCCTCCTTCTGATGCTTGGTTTGAACTTCAGCAATTTGTCTTGACCCCTTCTACATGCCTAAATGCATTAATTTGCTGCAGTTCAACAGGTGTAGCTAATAAAGTTAGTGTGGACACAATAAGGCTATGTTCACATTGTTGAATACCTACATGGAAAATCTCTGTGCGGCATTCCACTGACAGCGGAGCGCCAGCAGAACATGCCGGCGCTATGACCACTCAGAAATGCGCCGACAGAATTGCATTTCCTTGTGGACCCCACATAAATGCGGACGCCGGAATCTAAAATTCCGCAGCAGAAACATCTAGTGCGGAAATTCTGCCATGTGAACAGTGCCGCAGAATCCCATTGATATCTGCAGAATGTCCACACTGCTGCAGAATGTCCATGAGGAATATTCATGCTAAATTCCGTGCGGACATCCTGCCGTGTGAACATGACCAAAGGCTTCATAGAATTCGCTGAGAAATTGGTGCAGTAGTATGTTCATGTCAGACATATGCACTCTGTGTGTCGCCATATGGTGCCTCCATACCTCACAGTATCACAGAAATATTTATTACTAAAATGCAAGCCAATAAGCTTTACAGCTGAAAACATCTTTACAGATGAAAAGTCTGATGCTATTGTTTACTGATACACAATATAGTCTGCGACAGTGTGCAGTAGTCTGGCATTAGGGGCACATTTTTTATATTCCCCCCACCCTTCACTTTTCCAGTGCTCTAAGTTTCTTTAGGTTACCAATACCCTTTACAATATGACTGCTCTCTTCAAACAACTTTACAACACTTTTGTAGCTACATATATAAGTGGTCTCCAAACCATGGACCTCTAGTTGTTGCAAAATTTCAACTCCCAGCATGCCCGAAAAGCCAATGGATGTCCAGGTATGCTGGGTATTGTAGTTATGCCAAATAGCAGAGGGACTCCGGCACTACGTGATCAGACCTAATTCACACTGGGTCCGGTGGTGAAACCAGCACTTGACCAGCATCAGTGAGCCAAATAAGTTGGTGTTCAGCAATGGGAACAAGACATGTAGCAGCAAAATGAAAGTGCATAACAACAAGACAAAGCAGGAGATGGTACAGATGAAAGTGCATAACAACTAGGGATCGACCGATACCGATTTTTTTAGAGCCGATACCGATAATCTGTTGAGGTTACGGCCGATTGCCGATAACTTATACCGATATTCCGGTCTAAGTTATCGGCTATTTATCTACAATCCCCCCCCAACGACGCCGCTGCAGATCATTGATTTAAAGCGGGCGCTTTAAATCAATGAAGTGCAGCGGCTTTTGCGATGCCAGAGACCGCCGCCACCACCTGCTTCTCTCCCCCTGCCTGTCCTGGGGTCCTGAGTTCTACCACCGCCGCTGCCCCTTTGCCTCCCCATTCCCGGTTTTATAATTACCTGTTCCCAGGGGTCCACGCTACTTCTGGCTCAGGCGGCGTCCTGAGCTGTCACTGTGCGCACTGACGGTGACGTCGCATTGAGGACGTCACTAGTCATTGTGCAGCACAGCGTAACACAGGACGCCACAGGAGCCAGAAGTAGCGTGGGCCCCGGGAACAGGTAATTATAAAACCGGGGATGTGGGAGGCAATGGGGCAGCGGCGGCGGTCTCTGGCCAGGGCGGTGCGGTACGGTGCGGTGGTGGGGGGCGGTGCGGTGGGGGGCATTATCGGATTATCGTCAAGGTAATTGCCGATACCGGTAATGTCCAAAATCGCGAATATCGGTCGATAATATCGGCCAAACCGATAATCGGTCGATCCTTAATAACAACAAGACAAAGCAGGAGATGGTACAGAGGACAGGGATGTTCCCGAAAGCTCCTGCCATCTGTACCATCCCCTGCTTTGTCTTGTCGTTATGCACCTTTTCTGAAGAATAAAGACAAACTTTGCCTCTCATGGTGAGTGCCACTTTTATTCTATATGCTGCTACATGAGTCATAGTTTTGCAACATCTCACGGTCCACAGTTTGTAGACCACTGCAATAAATGTTACTGAATTCATCTATTGGCACAAAATATTACAATTATCACTGAACTCATTTACATAATCTGAAGCTTCATATTGTTGTAAATTACCAGCCTGATAATACTAGGCACCAAAAACAAACATTCAGTTTTTATGCATTTTCCCAATTTCATTTTTTTTTTCAGCAGCATATTCTGTTTCAAGCACAAGATGTTGCACCCAACTGGGAGAAAACATTTCGAAAAGTCTTTTAAAGCAAGTAAAGGGTTATGACATCCAGAGACAGGATGGTACTTGTCACCTTCCAGCTGTGCTGTAAGTATATTGTGTCATCATTGAACTGTGCGGATACTAAAGCTCAGACAGGCATGCATGTTCCTTGACACTCAACTTGCCCCCACCCTCAACCACAACTGAAGCTCTTATCTGACTTACCTGTCAATCAAGGATTCCTCAATGAACATGAGGACACTGTATCTACAGATTATTAATATTATTATGGTAATTTCTTTTAGAGCTGCTAAACTTTATGGTAAGGGATTCAAATACAAAACATAGTACAAAAAGAATGCATGTATACTGCTTACCCTTCAGTAGTAGGTACCCCATATGCCTTCCTAGACCAGTAAAGAATACATGGACAACCATTAACAATTTGCTGAACTTTGGGGTCTGTCATAGAATTTAATTAGTTAACCAGAATTTACTAAAACTTAAACAAACATAACCACATAAATTCCGTAAACCTCAATCAAATTAGGCAAAGTGTAATGCCAGCCACTGTCATTTGATAGGCAAGGCCTCCTTCAACCTCTGATCCTTTCCAATTTTCCATCTCAACCGCCAGCTGTGACAGATGAGCACCAACAAACAGCTCAAATGTCAATAGAAAGTACAAGGCAAATAGGAGAAAAAAAAAAGGTTGAAAAAAGACCAGAGTCCATCAATTTCAAGCTATATCCCTAATGACTGAGTTGCTATATCCCTAATAACTGAGTTGATCTAAAGGAAGGCAAAAAACCCTCATACTAGAGGTAAAAATTCCTTCCCGACTCCCAATATGAATAGATCAGAATAGATCCCCTGATCAACCTTCTGTCCCTATAGATCTAGAATCCATAACCTGTAATGTTATTATTCTCCAGAAATGCATCCAGCCCCTTTTAAATTCTTTTACAGAGTTTACCATGACCACCTCCTCAGGCAGAGAGTTCCACAGTCTCACTGCTCTTACAGTAAAGAACCCCATCTGTGCTGGTGTACAAACCTTCTTTCCTCTGAACGTAGAGGATGTCCCCTTGTTATAGGTACAGTCCTGGGTATAAACAGGCCATGGGAGAGATCTCTGTACTGCCCCCTGATATATTTATACTTAGTTATTAGGTCTCCCCTAGGCCTTCTTTTTTCTAAACTAAATAACCCCAATTCTGAAAATCTTTCTGGGTACTGTAGTCCTCCCATTCCCCATATTACTCTGGTTACCCGTCTTTGAACCCTCTCCAGCTCGTCTATATCTTTCTTGTACAGTTGTGCCCAGTACTGTACACAGTATTCTATGTGTGGTCTGACTAGTGATTTGTACAGCGGTAGAATTATTGCCTTGTTGTGGGCATCTACTGTATGGTCACTACAGCTAAATTTACTATTGCCTAAGACTCCTAAGTCCTTTTCCACATCAGTCGTCCCAAGTGTGCTCCCATTTAATACATAATCCCATCCCGGATTTTTCTTCCGGTGCATAACCTTACATTTATCAGTGTTGAACCTCATCTGCCACCTCTCAACACAAACCTTCAACCTATCCAGATCCATTTGTAATAGTGCACTGTCCTCTATAGTGTTTACTGCTTTACAGAGATTAGTATCATCTGCAAAGATTGCTACTTTACTATTCAACCCCTCTACAAGGTCATTAACAAATATTTTTATTAGGGACCAACCAGGGGACAGGGAGAATGAGCCCTAAACTGACCCTAAAACTGTCCGTGGTGAAACTGTTGAGGGGGACCTGAACTTACAAATTTTAAATAGCATGATAGCCAGACATGTCCTAGCGTACTGCGGACGCTGGGACTGTGTACTTATATGATACAAACACTGCAAGTCTAGCGGCTTGTATAACAGGCACTTAATACAGGCATATGAAATGTAGGGCTATTCTTGTGTTTTTAAGTCACTCGGTGTGTGAGTTAAATAATAAAGTATACGGTTTTAAGTGGTGTGGGATTTAAAAAGGTTTTTTTTTGGACTACCTAATAAGTTGGTCTATGAGATAAATAAAGATCAGTGAGCAGCACAGAGGACACTATCAGCGGACATGTACAGAGGACACTATGGAGCAGCGGACATGAACAGAGGACTCAGTGGTCGTGAACAGAGGACACTATAGATCCATGGTCATGAACAGAGGACACTATAGAGCAGTAGTCATGTACAGAACTCCAGAGATCCGAATAAAGAACTAATAAACATATAGAGTTCAAAACAGAAAACGGATAAGTCAACAGACTTGAGGAACAGACATGAATATAGCATAATCCGCCAGAACATCCAGTAGAAACAAAGTCCCCATGGACCAGAAACAGGGATCTATCGCTAATCAGGAATATACGCATTCCCTATGCAAACCTCCAGTAGACACGAAGTCCCCATGGACAGGTAATAGGAATGCCAGATACACAGGATATATTTATAGAACACTGTTCACACTGAACACAATACAGGAATAATCGTAATCCCTTCAGAACACCTCCAGTAGACAAGGAGTCCCATGGAGCAGTAACAGAGATGCCAGATAGGACACTGTTCACACTGGACACACAAACTGGACACTTCACTCCACTAATGAAGTAGCCATTAATTACAAATTCAAATATACTACTGACCAGCGGCACACTCCACCTAGATCCGGATGCTGGCCCAGTAGGAAAAAAACAACATAAAACACAAAACTTCACATAAATGGATACAAGAGAAAACACAGTGTGAACAGACACATAGCAGAAAGGATAAACAAATCCTAAAACCGACTAAACAAACACAGCTTAAAATCCACTAAGAGCATGCCACCTAACATGGCTAAAACCAGAAAATTCAAAGTGCATGCTAAAACAGAGATAGTAGATCAAAAGCTCAAATAAGAAGTGTTTCACCCAGCCTCCATTAGAAGCATAGCCAGCATGTTAGCAGCAAGATATCAGGAAGACCATAAGTAAATGAAGTCAGGAAGAAATTAAGACAATCACCAGCCCTGAGACTAGGCTGGGCTGACTTTAAATAGACACACCCTAAAGGCTATTGGCTAACAGAGGCTGAGGCTGAAAAAGCCAGAGACATTAACTATTCCCTGACCAGGAAACATAAAACTGTTCACACACAGCAAATCCAATAGCTGTGTGTAAACACAGACCAGGACAGACATGACAATATTAAATAAAACAGGACCCAAGACTGACCCCTGTGGTACCCCACTAGTAACAGTCACCCAATCAGAATAAGTACCATTAATAACCACCCTCTGTTTACGATCACTGAGCCAGTTACTTACCAACTTGCACAAATTTTCCCCCAGTCCAAGCATTCTCATTTTATGCACCAATCTTTCATGTGGCACTGTATCAAATGCTTTAGCAAAATCCAGATATACGACATCCAGCGATTGCCCCTGGTCCAGTCTGGTGCTCACCTCCTCATTAAAGCTGATCAGGTTAGTTTGACAGGACCGATCCCTCATAAAGCCACACTGATATCTCTCAGAAAACCCTCAAACAATTTACAAACAACGGAGGTTAACCTAACAGGCCTATAATTCCAGGGGTCACCTTTTGACCCCTTTTTAAATAATGGCACCACATTTGCCATGCGCCAGTCCTGGGAAACATTCCCTGTTACTATAGAGTCACTGAATATTAAAAATTGTGGTCTGTCTATTACATTACTTAATTCCTTTAGAGCACGGTAGTGAATGCCATCTGGACCTTGTGATTTGTCTATTTAGATTTTTTGTAAGCGGCACTGTACTTCTTCCTGGGTTAGACAGGTGACCTGTACTTCTTCCTGGGTAAGACAGGTGACCTGTGTGGGAGTTTACCTTATCTCACTGTATTTCACCTGGCATTTCGTTTTCCTCGATGAATACAGTGGAGAAGAATTTGTTTAATATATTAGCTTTTTCCTGATCCCCGTTTATAATTTCTTCGTTATTGCTTTTTAAGGGGCCATCACTTTCATTATTAACCTTTTTGCTATTTATATAGTTAAAGAAATTTTGGTGTTAGTTTTACTCTCCTTGGCAATTAATCTTTCTGTCTCTATTTTTCTGTCTCTATCTTTTATCAGTTTTTTACATATTTTACATTTTTCTCTATAGCTTTTTAATGCTTCTTCACTGCCGCCCTGTTTTAGTGGTTTAAATGCTTTATTTTTGTCATTTATTGCCCCCTTAACCCCTTAAAAGGGTATTCTGGTGGAAAACTTATTTTTTTAAATGAACTGGTGCCAGAAAGTTAAACAGATTTGTAAATTACTTCTATTAAAAAATCTTAATCCTTTCAGTACTTTTTAGCAGCTGTTTGCTACAGAGGAAAATCTTTTTTTTTTTTTTCTTATTTCTTTTTGTGTTGTCCACAGTGCTCTCTGCTGACACCTGATGCACGTATCAGGAACTATCCAGAGCAGGAGAAAATCCCCATAGCAAACCCATGCTACTCTGGACAGTTCCTGACACAGACAGAGGTGTCAGCAGAGAGCACTGATTAAGATTTTTTAATAGAAGTAATTTGCAAATCTGTTTAACTTTCTGGCACCAGTTCATTTTAAAAAAAAAGTTTTCCACCGGAATACCCTTTTAAGGGGTTAAGGGGGCAATAAATGACAAAAATAAAGCATTTAAACCACTAAAACAGGGCGGCAGTGAAGAAGCATTAAAAAGCTATAGAGAAAAATGTAAATTCATTTTTCTGTTTTTTGCACTTTAGTTTTTCCTCCTTACCTTTCAAAAATCATAACCCTTCCATTTCTACGCACTACATTTCTCGGTAAAAATGACACTTTATCATTATTCTGTACGTCCATACAATTAAAGTGAAACCCTACTTATATAGGTTTGATTTTGTCGTACTTCTGGAAAAAATCACAACTACATGCAGGAAAATTCATACATTTAAAATTGTCCTCTTGTGACCCCTATAACTTTTACATTTTTTCGCATACGGGGCTGTATGATAGCTCATATTTTGTGCAGTGATCTGAAGTTTTTATCTGTATCATTTTTGTTTTGATCACTTTTTGACTTTTTGATTGCTTTTTATTCATTTTTATATGGTATATAAAGTGACCAAAAATACGCTACTTTGGAATTTTTTTGCGCATACGCCATTGACTGTGCGGTTTAATTAACGATATATTTTTATAGTTTGGACATTTACCCACACGGTGTTACCACATATGTTTACTTTTATTATGTTTATATATTTTGTATAAGGAATTTGGGAAAAGGGGGAGATTTAAACTTTTAAAGGAATGGGTTAATATGTGTGTTCTTAAACTTTTTTTTACACTTTTAGGAAGAATCATTTGATTCCTCATACAAATCAATGTGATTCCATAAAACCACATTGATCTGTGTGCTCTGCACTTGATTGATAAAGCCATCAAGCTACCTCAGCAGTGGATCGGCCACCCCCCCCCCCCCCCCAAACGTTAACGGCACATGGACGAGTATATTCATCATATTGGTTTTCTTTCATTTCTGACCCTTTTATGCCCATAAGGTATATACAGTGGTCCTCCAACATACGATGGTAATCCGTTCCAAATTGACCTTCGTTTGTTGAAACCATCGCATGTTGAGGGATGTAAAGTATAGGACAGTGGTCTACAACCTGCGGACCTCCAGATGTTGCAAAACTACAACACCCAGCATGCCCGAAAAGCCGTTGGCTGTCCGGGCATGCTGGGTGTTGTAGTTTTGCAACATCTGGAGGTCTGCAGGTTGTAGACCGCTGTTAGAGGAAGTTGTACTCACGAGTCCCCGCTGCTCTGGACCTTCACCGCTCGTCACCGCTGCCCGGGATGTCGCCGTCCATCGCTGTCGCCGCGTCCCCGAGGTGTCCCTGACTCTCCGGTAAGGTCTCTTCTTCCGCGCTCTCCGTTGCCGCCATCACGTCGCTATGCATGCCGCTCCTGTTGGATGATGGGACAGCATGCGCAGCGACGTGATGACGACGATGGAGAGCGCTGACGATGCAGGGGATCCCGAAGAGGACGCGACGGAGCCCCGATGACAGGTAAGTGATCGTCAGCGGACCATATGGGGCACCATAAACGGCTATCCGGTGGCAGCTGAAGCAGTCAGCGCTGCTGGATAGCCGTTTATGCGATGGCCCCGACATACAAAAGCATCGTATGCTGTTGCTGCATTCAACATGCGATGGCCTCTGAGAGGCCATCGCATGTTGAAATTATCGCAAGTCGGGGCCATCGTAGGTTGGGGGGGTCACTGTACATCTTGAGTGAGAATTTAAGATATTTTTAAAAGTCTGCCATTTAGTGTCAGCATTCTTGTTTTTGAGGGCATTATCCCAATTTCTATTGTTAAGGGCTTCTCTGAGTTGATCAAACTTTGCCTTCCTAAAGTTCATTGTTTCTGTGGCCCCTCGAGAGATTCCCTTATTGAAGAACAAGTTATAATGTATTATATTATGATCATTATTTACTAGGTGTCCTTCTACTTGCACATTAGTTACTCTGTCAGGTCTGTTGGTTAATATTAAGTCTAGTAGGGCGCCCCCTCTGGTCGGGCCCTGCACCATTTGGGACAGATAATTGTCTTTAGCTATAGTCAGAAACCTGTTTCCTTTATGAGATTCACAGGTCTCAGTCTCCCAGTTCAGGATCAGGATAGTTAAAGACCCCATTATTATCACCTCGTTCTGATTTGCTGCCTTGTTTATTTGCCTCAGTAATTGATCTTCTGCCTCTTCCATTATATTTGGTGGCTTATAGTAAACCCCTATCAGAATTTTTTTTATTTTTATGTCCATATATTTCTACCCATAATGACTCCACATTATCGTTTCCCTCCCATATATCCTCCCGTAGTGCAGCCTCCAGACTCGATTTCACATTCTCAGACATAAACCTCAGACATCCTCAGACATCAACCACTCTAGTTCCTCTGTTTTATTGGACAGACTTCTGGTGTTAGTCAACATGCAATGCAAAGGTGTGAGCTATTTCTTCCTATGAGGCCTATCCCTATTAACTATTCTAACCCCTCCCTCCGCTCCACCCCCAGGTACATTAATAAGTCCCTCCTCTCTATCTACACTATCTTTCCCCTCTATGTTGTAGGTTCCCTCCCCCTCCCCTCAGTCCCCAGTTTAAACACTCCCCCACCCTTCTAGCCATCTTCTCCCCAAGCACAGCTGCACCCTCCCCATTGAGATGCAGCCCGTCCCTATATATATATGTATATACACCCTGAAATGCCCATACCACCTGTTCAGAACCTGCCAATGAGCTGTACATCTGCTCACTATAGGAGGAGCTATAACCAGCAGCCCACTTTACATAAACTTAAATGGGCAGATCCAAAAACTTTTTATATGCTGTTACTGATAAAAATTTAAGACCTTTTGTAAAATGTTTGTTTAAATTTTTTTAAACTTATAATAAAGAAAACAGCCCATGAAAAAAAAACACCACTAGGGGTTCCCATACATATTGGGGCACTAATCTGTCCTGCAGCAGCATCAGTTTGTCCATGAGTCATGAAAAAGAGATGAGTCATGGACAAGGCTAGATGAGCAGACACACCAATCACTTCCCACCACCACAAGGAAGAGACACGCCCCTTCCCCTGAGAACATCTATAACATTGTGAGCTAATGAACAGAGGTATTTTTATATAATAAATATAGGTGATAGAGGCATAAAAACAAGATGTACATGGTCAGGATTAGGTACTGAATAACATATTTAATTTTTTTTTTTTTTTGTGGGATCTGACAGGTATGCTTTAACCTATTTCTACCCCAGCTCCATTATTTAAACGTTTTGGTATCGCACAGTACAATAACATGGAAGAAGTGAATAACAGACTGTTATAGAGGAAGAGAAGACCCTGTGCATGGGGGCTTACACTGTACAAGGCACATAACTGTCAAGGTCCAACTTTGTCGCACCCTAACACTATACCTACATAGAAGCTGATGTTATCTACAAAGAGTGTGTTTTTAAACTTAGAAGTATGATAAACTGCCTAATAAATACCAAAAATGAGGAAATCCAATTATTACTTAATTCAAAGGTTTATACTCAACTTTGAGCAAGATTAAATAACATACCATGTAGATGTACAAATAACAGTAACAAAGTGCCAAATAAAATGTAACTTTCATTGATATAAACAATTTAAAACTAGTGACAAATGTGCAAAGTAGGTCTATGGAAATGGATCATACAGGGGGAAATGTATCATTGTTGTCTTTAGAAATGTGTTTTGAAGTCATTTATTTTTTCCTTTGGTTTTGCTAATGTGTGACATATTTATCATACTATCAAGGGAGATTGATACATTTGCTGCATGTATGTAAAAAATAAATCACTTCAAAACACCACTTCCTCATATGCTCCTTCTTTGCAACTTTTTACCATGTTGTGCCATTTTAAACATGTGTTCCGCATCCAGTTTTGTAAGCCAGGTCTGGGCTGGTGTCGATTTTAACCTTGTTGTGACATTTTTTTTTATCTTGGTGCGACATTCGCACTTGATAAATAAGTTACTATTGCAAATTGAAAAATGAAATTGACTTTAGTAAGACCATTTGCAGATTTTTGCTAACTAACCTCTCTGGCAGAAAAGTCGCACATGAGACATTTCATGCAACATTTAGAAGCCCAAAAATGTTATTAACAAAATGATAAATCTCCGTCATAGTGTCATAATAACAGTGTCTTCAACTTCATTGTAAATACAGGATGTAAAGGGGTGTAAATACAGCTATTAAATAGCTCCAAATAGATACAAAGAAGATAACAACCAAAACATCCCAATTCCTTAAAAGGCCAAACTCAGAGATTTTTCCCAGACATAAAGGGGATACTCTGCCCCAAAACTTCTTATCCCCTATCCAAAGAATAGGGGATGAGATGTCTGATCGCGGGTGGCCAGCCTGCGATCTCCCTGAAGCACCCTGCGTTCGTTTAGAAAGCCTGCTGCTGCACTGGAGGCTCGTGACATTACGGTCACGCCCCTCGTGACATCACGGCCATGCCCCCTAAATGCAAGTCTATGGGAGGGGGCATGGTGGTGTGACGTCATGAGGGGGCATGGCTGTGACATAAGAACAGCATTGCTAGTCATCAGGCACGGAGGAAAATTCACTCCATGCACCTGATTACTGTGGTGCTGCAGCAGAGATCGTGGGGGTCCAAGCGGCGGGACCCCCACGATCAGACATTTTATAAGATGTCTAAGGGCGGTGTACCCCTTTAAGTGTAACTTTTCATTTAAAAAAACTTTTAACATTTCGTAAAGACATGTGATACATTTTGATTAGTCGGGGTCTGTGTTTGGACCCCAACCGATCGCAGGAATGAATGGGGAGAAAAGAGCGCTGCTCAGAACCTCCCATTGATTAACAATAGGAGTCAATTTTGGTCACGTGGCACAGAGCCAAGAGAGAGCACATCGGTCAGGGCTCCAACTGATCAAAACCTTTTACATGTCTCTACAACATGTAATAAGTTTTTAAAGTGCCCATTTAATATTATACTAACCAGGCTCATGGTTGAGCTATTTACACATAACCCAATGTTAGTCAATTTGCACATTCAGTTTTCTGCTCAAAAACATGGACAACTCCCACCTATCTCATTTTTAGGATGTGACGGCCCTATAAATGACCTTCTTTTGAGTATGTACATGACCTGTATTTTATCTTGTAATGTCAATGATAACAACAGAAAGAATGAGAAAATGGCACTCACCAGATCTAAGCAAAAACTCTTTAATCTTCTTAAAAGATGCAAACAACAAGGCTCAGCAGGGTATGATACAGATGGCAGGGGCATTCCGAACACCCCTGCCATCTGTATTATACCCTGCTGAGCTTTGTCACTTATATCTTTAAAGCAGATTGAAGAGTTTTTTCCTGGACCTGGTGAGTGCCATTTTCTCATTCCTCCTGCAGTTTTCATTGTTGTTATTACACATAGTTGAGCACCACCTGTAAGGCCCCTTCATGTTCATTGAGTGCGGTTCCTGTCATCATTTCCAATGTGAACTTTGACTAATCGTGCAGTGCCAGATTCTATATTCTGGTTTATCTTGTAATATGTTGTATTTTTCAGCTTGCACTTAAAACATAAGACCCTGTGTATTAGTTCTAAGAACAAGCGGGTACAGCAGTGGATAAAAAAGCAGGAAAATGCACGTTCTGGCAAACAAGAATCAAGGAAAACTCGCCCAGGAAGAAAAAAAAGACGTGATAAACCGAAGAACAAGAAGAAAATGATCAAGAAAAAAAAATTATGCCCAGTGTAATCTGTTTCATTGCTCAAAAGAGGATGTCCATATATCTGCATTTATCTGCAAAAGCCTGACTGACCATGTGAACAATACATTAAATGAAATTCATAACTTGCTTAATATCGATTGCCCTTCACCAATCTCAACAAGAAAGATTTTTTTTTTTTTTTGGGGGGGGAGCAGTATAGCAATCAGCAAACAGTTTATATATAAATATTGTTTACAGAATAAAGTCATGTTATGATTACATAGAACTTTTTATCTAATGCTGATTCATAGATACAGCTTGTATAGAGTCCAGAGCTGCCCTTACAATTGTATAGGCTTCAGATCTGAAATCTCCCAGAAGTTCTCTCAGACTTAATGCACACAACTTGCTTTGGTAGCCTACATTCTTAGATGAATAGTCTTTCAATCCAATACTGTACAGCTGAGGTTCTCAATTGATTGTACCGTGTAAGTTACATTTAAAGGGGTTATCCATGAATAGATAAACAGAGCTAATTTCTTCCAAAAACAGCACCATACCTGTCTTCAGGTTGTGTGAGGTATTACAACTTGGCTCCTTTCACTTCAATGGAACTGGGCTGCAATACTACACTTAACCTGAGGACAGGTGTGATGTTTTCTAAAGAAATTAGCTTTGTTTCTCTATTCCTAGATAACTCATTTTACTTTTATTGATGATGAGTTTCAACTCAATAATAGAGGAAATTTTTTTTGAATGTGGACAAACATGAAATCATAAAATTGCAAACATTTAAAAAAATATATATTTTTAACCATTGCCATAGCTGGAGCAGAAGTTTGTTTGCTGTGATTGTAAAAGTATATTTGTCTACAAGCGTGTTTACAATTCCATTAACTTCATAATGAGCAGCCATTAAGGGTACTAATTCTAGCTGCAATGTTTTCTGTATCTCCACTGCTGGTATTTTAACCCTTTACATGCCCTGGTCATATCATGACCATTGCATGTGAGGATCGTCTGTGTGCCACGTACCCCAGTCAGCTTCTCGGCGACATGATCACTGGGGCC
Organism: Hyla sarda; assembly: GCF_029499605.1. Lineage (NCBI taxonomy): Eukaryota > Metazoa > Chordata > Amphibia > Anura > Hylidae > Hyla > Hyla sarda. The sequence continues at coordinate 535,353,205 of NC_079189.1, forward strand.
AATTGGTTTCCATGGCAGCTGGGAGTCTTGTGAAGGCCCTCAGGCCTGCCATGATTGTCTGTGTACCTGGTTGTGATCTGCAGCATGGCCCAGGACATTGCCTGTCAGCATTATAGTCACAGGCAAAATACACTGCACTGATGATATATATTCTATGAATATGCACATATGTTAAAATTAGTACTCGATTGTAAAACACAAGAGTACGAGTTTGTTACTACTGAATTATGCAGAGGAAAAACTTAGTTGCGCACTCGCCTGACTGAAAAACAATATGGGGACTTTATGAATAAGCTTGACAAAAAAGTATTGATTATACAAGCTATAATTTATGAAGTAAAGCACAAGTTTTTTGCGATAAAAATGATTACTATACAAGCAATGTGTTTCTAAAGAAAAGGACTGAGTGTACAAGAAGAAGATAGAAAAGAAAAACAAAGAGGAATGAAAAGAAAAATGTGTCTGATTATTGGACTACAGACTCTGATACGAGTCTCTCAGATGAGAACCGAGGAGAGACCATAAGGGCGAATACTAGCCAGAACCAAAAATGGAAAATAATTCAAAAAGAATGTGAAGTACAGAACTTCCCTTTAGGAGGAAGAATATGACCAGAGGAGGAAACCAAGAACAACAAAAAAAAAAGGAATAGGGTTTAGTGGCGGAAATAAATAATGGGACTGTCGCTACCTCAGATTGTGTTTCAAAAGTAGTGAATTTGACTGATATCATTTTTGCTGATAACGTGGTTATCATGACCACAGACAGAATATTATCAGTATGAAGCCAATTGGCAACTTTCAGATATAACAACATATGAGAATTTTCCTATAATCCAACTCAGAAAAACAGATCTAGTTTACAATCCCTATTGAGAAAGTATGTTGAACTTAATGGCCCTGATTTGTTGGGTTATTTTCAGAGTGTTTTTTTTTCCCCCGACTATTTTTTCTCACACGTATTAATCAATGTTTCGTACATGTCTGGAAAATTCTGTCGCATGATATTAAATTCTGTTGCATGGGGAAAAAAAGTGTCACACAAGAAAAATAAAAGCAAATAAATAAAGCAAAGTAACTCTGCACCAGGACATAACATTACATTCATGGCCGTTAATGAGTTAACAAACAAAAAGTAAAAAAGGAAAAAGGAAATGAAAGCCAAGATTTAAAAAAAAAAAAAAAAGAGAGAGAGAGATTCAAAAAATAAATAAATAAATAACTAAAAAATGTCATTAAAAAAAGCTACTAAGGGGACAAAGTAACAGGATTTTCAAAAAACCCACACTTTTTACGCGTTCGCATGCGGGGATGTATGCATACGTCCTAGCGATCTCTGACACTGCCGCGGGCAGTGTAGGAGATCGGCGGTGGGACCCAGCTGTCAATCACAGTCGGAGTCCCGCTGCAGCTGCCAGAGCCGCGATCGTGCCAGTCAAGGCAGCATTAACCCCATAGATGCCGTGATCAATCCTGATCACGCATCTATGGTGTAGAAAGGGGGAGCTGTTCACCAACAGTGGCGCCGCAATACGATCGCGGGTTGCCATTGGTTGCTATGGCAGCAGGAGGTCAGATCATGACCTCCTGTCTGCCTGCTACAGAAGCCTGTGAGATCCAGCCACAGGCTGGAACGCACAGGTGGTACAGTGTGTAGCTCTGGGTCATACTGTGCTGCAGTACAAATGTATTGCAGCATAGTATAACTTGTAAAAAATAAAATAAAAAGTTCTTCAATAAAAGCCCTGTATTATCACCAAAAAAGATCAAAAACACAAATCATATACATAATAGGTATTGCCACATCCGTAATGAGGTGTACTATAAAACTATAATGTAAATTATCCTGCACGGTGAACGCCGTAAAAAAAAGAACAACAACAAAAGCGCAAAATTTGCATATATCACAAAAGTGATACCAATAAAAAATATAGCTCATCCCGCAAAAAATAAGCCCTTACTCAATGGTGTCGGACTAAATGAATGGCAGAAAAATAATTCTACTCAGAAAAGGAAAAAGAACATAGAAAGCTATATAAAATGGGTATCGCCATAATCGTACTGATCCATAGAGTAAATATAACATCACTTTTACCGCACAGTGTACACCATAAAAAAATTTTTTATAGAACGCCAGAAATTTTCTAGTTTTTCACAATATATTGGAGTTTTTCACAAAAAATGCTGCATGTGTCAACAACAAAAATGCACCACTTATATAAAGTACAATATGTCACGAAAAAACAATCTCAGAATCGCTCTGCTCAGAAAAAGCGCTCTAAAGTTATTACCAAGAGATTCATGTCAAATAAAATAAAAAAGAGCCTGGTCATGTAGGTAAAAAATGGGTCCATCCTTAAGAGGTTAACAGATTCCCCACACCTCAAGGCAGTCAGGTTTTCAAGTTCAGTATTTCCCTATTTTTCTGGTGGGTTTTTAAATACAACTGTCGGGTTTTCAGGAAAATGTTGGCTTTTCAGGAAGAGTCAGGATCATGTCAGTAAATCAGGGCCAATGTGTTATCTATAAAAACTGCAGAAAAGTTGTTACCTGATTTTCCAAAATACCCTAGTTGGTATTTTTTGCCAAAAAATCATAAAAATTTGGTGACCACACCTGGGAGACCAATTATCTCCAGGGTAGGGTCACTAACTGAAGGATTATTGCAGTATGTAGATTGGCTATTAAAACTGTTATTGAAAAATATGCCGTCTTTGGTAAATGAAGACATGGTGTGAGGGTTTTCTCTTGGCGTCAATAGACGTAGAGAAACTCTACACCAGAATTCCACAGCAATTGGGCACAGAGGTGATCAGAGAGATACTTAGTAAAATGAATAAGATCCCTACATACATTGATTTAATCTGCAATGCAATTTTATTTATTCTTAATCACAATGCATTTCAGTTCAACAGGGTATGGTATACCCAAAGAAGTGGCACGGCGATGGGTACTCCCACCACTTGTACATTCACTAATCTGTATTTAGACTCATTTGAACAAAAATGTGTGTTCTCAGTGGAGAACAAATACCTTAAACATGTCCATTGCTTCATTAGATATGTGGACGACATTTTCATCCTTTGGTCGGACACAGAAAGTGAATTTCTTGAGTTCATCACATATCTGAATGAAGTCAACGACTACAGTATGAGGTTTACATCAATACTCAGCAATGAATCTCTGGAGTTTCTCGATGTACTCGTGTGTATAGAAAATGGTAAACTTGCCACATACATTCATACATACAGTAAGCCTACCTCCTCCAATACAATTTTGCATTTTGACAGTTCCCATTCCTCACATGCAAAAAAGGGTCTCCCATTTAGCCAGTTTTAAAGATTAAAAATAATTAATAGCAGTGAATTTACCTTTAGACAACAAGCGGTAGAGTTGGGAATAAGGTTAGAAGAACGCTAGCAATAAGTTTAGAAGAACGCTAAGGCTAGCAAAATCTGACCAAAAAAAATGCTGACAAAAAATCTCACCACGACTTCTAACCTTTCTAAGGAAAAAAGAACCTATAAAAAAGGAAACTCAGCGGTTTGCTTTTTCGTTTAGGTACAGTCCCTTGTCCCAGGTTATCAAGCAGACTAGTTTGACTAACTGGTCCATTTTAAAAAAAGAGATCCTTCCTTAGAACAAATAACACAACAACTTAATTTTGTTTCATTCTGTAGAAATAAAAATCTTAAAGACATATAGGTCTGAAGTAAATTTGAAAGTGAAAAATCTAAGGATTGGTATCTAAATCTACCATAACTGGAAATTATCGCTGTGGTAACTGTACTTGGTGTAAACAGCTGACTCAGAGTAGACCAATTAATATTTTACATGTTAAGTGGTATACGTAATAAGCGGCCCTTGTGGACACTTTTACATTGGTAGAACAATCCGCACTTTAAACACTATCTTTAGAGAACACTGTTGGTCCATCAGGTCAGGTAAGGGTTCGCCGTGTCTAATCCAGCATGTTAAAAAAGCACATAATGGAGATCATACCGTGTTAACATTTGCCGGGATAGAAAAAGTTAATGTTTCAGATGGGAGGAATAGACAGAGGGAGTTACTGAGAAGAGAAGCGTTATGGATTTTAAAACCAGAGCACAGGAATGGCTAGGACTGAACAACAAGATAGATATGAGCATCTTTTTGTAAACTTTGTATTTTGTAACATTGTACATTGGTTGTTTGTACCACTGACATCACAAGTGGGCTGATATTTCAGTGCTGACGTCTAGTGGAACTCTAGCTCTGTAAAAGCGCAGCAATTGCAGGAAACAGCTGTCACCTATTTGCATGATGAATGAACACTAAGCTATCCAGCCTTAAACGCTTGTAGCATGGAACCGTTTTATTGGAATGTCTTTGCTTCTGAATGAAATAAGGAGATCTTAAAGGGCTTTGTGAGCGGCTGCCCTCTATTTAAATTTTTGCACAACCTGCACATTTATAGAAACCCTTGTTCCGATAGCTCTAATAAAAAAAGGGACAGTGATCAGCCAACACAGCGATGAAAAGGGTATTGCTGGGTCCCCTTGCTGGTGAAACAACATTATTACTAACAAAGTCTTGTGTGCATCCACATGTGGCTACCACAGCACCAATACCTGCATGGTGCACACAAAAACTCTGCAGTTCATGTACAAAATGACCATGTGAGCAATAGAGCAGTGCTCTGGGGCCAATGATCACTTAATCAATGACAACACATTGTAAAATTTAAAGGGCACCTGCCAGCAGATTTTTTTTCAGTAGATGTGTTTGATATGTACCACCTGCCTGAGGATTGACAGCCCTTCCTTCTGTAACATCAGCACTAGCTCATCTGTAATCAAGCAGGGAGGGCTGTCAATCATCAGGCAGGAGGCTGGCTTAATGGGGTACTCCACTGCCCCAGCGTTCGGGACATTTTGTTCCGAACACTGGGTGAAGGTTGCAAGGGTCATGACGTCAAGGACCATGCCCCTCATGACATCATGCCACACCCCCTTAATGCAAGTCTATGGGAGGGGGCATGGCAGTTGCCATGCCCCCTCGCATAGACTTGCATTGAGGGGGGCATGATGTGACATCACGGGGGGGGGGGGGCGTGGGCATGGCATAGGACCCCTCAGCCCGCACCCAGCGTTCGGAACAAAATGTTCCAAACACTGGGGCAGTGGAGTACCCCTTTGAGGAAGTGCAGAAAAAATATGAATCGAGCAGTACTAAAAACACTAGTCTTTATTGGAATCTATTTAAAAGTTGTGTCTCGTCCAGGACATCGTTCCACTGTACTTCAAGGTGATAAAAAATCCGCCCTTAGGGACAATTCACACTGTGCAAATTTTGTCTGAAAATCTGTAGTGTGAATGAACCCTAAAATGGATAAGCAGAGCTGACAGGCATATATAAAATTGAGTTATTTGTGTTGTTTCTTTTTCTTCATTTTAGTGTCTGTCATCAAAGCTTTTAAATAGAAAAGGTTTGATAAAATATTTTACTGCTTAGCGTTTTTACCTAGATGCATACAGTAGAAACACAACATTATATGCACTATTGGTGGTTTCCTACAGTAGTAAGCTCTGAACCAAACTTACTCAGGCTATGGTCCCTAACTACTTGTAACACCCCTCCCACTGTTAGAAAAAAAATTCTGAGCTTTAAAAAGCTCTGTATCATATATTTATTCTTGCTCTTATAGTGAAACCTTCCGCCCTCACATTGTTGAAGTGCTATGATGAATAGAAGACCTCAAGCTCCGTGCAGCAGCTTTCAGTCTGTGCTTCTCTCGTTGAGCCTCTGTTCATCTTTTAGTCCGTACAGCTTTCAGTGAGGCTCTTTGCAGCCGTCCAGGGCCGCCATCAGGGGGGTACAACCCATACTCTAGTAAGGGGCCTGAAACTTCAGGGAGGCCCGGCCGGCCTTGTTTTTTTTTGCTTGTCAGTGAGTGACTGTGTCTGTCACTCACTGACCACTGGGGGCCCACCACTGTATGCTGCTCACTGACTGATTAACTGACTACATACAGTCAGTCAATCAGTCAGAATCCTGTCCTCGCAGGCAGATGTAAGTGGCGGAGGCCGAGTGAGTGAGTTTGTGTGTTAAGGGTGTGTGTGTGCTTGTGTTGGGTGTGTGTGTGTGTTGGGGGGGGTGCCCTACCTGATGTGGGGAGGCTACCTGATGTGGGGGTAATACCTTATGTGGGGGTGCTACCTTATGTGCGGAGGCTACCTGATGTGGGATGCGACCTGATGTGGGGGGTCTACCTGATGTGGGGGTTCTACTTAATGTGTGGAGGCTACCTGATGTGGGGGTGCTACCCAATGTGGGGAGGCTACCTGATGTGGGGAGGCTACCTGATGTGAGGGTGCTACCTGATGTGGGGGTGCTACCTGATGTGGGGAGGCTACCTGATGTGGGGGTGCTACCTGATGTGGGGAGGCTACCTGATGTGGGGAGGCTACCTGATGTGGGGGTACTACCTAATGTGGGGAAACTATGCTATGCTGTCTAATGTGGGGAAACTATGCTATGCTACCTAATGTGGGTAAACTATACCATACTGCCTAATGTGGAGAAACTGTGCTGTCTACCTTATGTGGAGAAACTGTGCTGTCTACCTTATGTGGAGAAACTGTGTTGTCTACCTAATGTGGAGAAACTGTGCTGTCTACCTAATGTGGGGAAACTACGCTACCTAATGTGGGGAAACTACGCTACCTAATGTGGGGAAACTGTTACCTAATGTGGGAAAACTATGCTACACTACCTAATGTGGGGAAACTGTGCTATGCTACCTAATGTGGGGAAACTATGCTATGCTGCCTAATATGGAAAAACTGCTACGCTACCTAATGTGGGGAAACTGTGCTACGCTGCCTAATGTGGGGAAACTGTGCTACGCTGCCTAATGTGGGGAAACTGTGCTATGCTGCCTAATGTGGAAAAACTGTGCTACGCTGCCTAATGTGGGGAAACTGTGCTGCGCTACCTAATGTGGAGAAACTGTGCTGTCTACCTAATGTGGAGAAACTATGCTAAGCTGCCTAATGTGGGGGAACTGCTGCCTACCTAATGCAGATTAATGTGAGTTTTCTGTGAGCTGTCTGTGTCTGCCCCTGGCGCCAGGCATAGGCTCCATCCCTCTAGATGGGGGTGCAGCTCCATCCCCTGAAATAAATCTTTCCCCCTGCCACGCTGGTCCATCAGCAAAGGACTCTGATCAGAGAAGACGCCCCCTGTGAGTATATAACTATAGTCACTTATATGGTCTGCAACACCTGTGTACAGCTCAAATCTACTCCTATAAAGGGTTTATTGATCTTTTGTATAGTGGTATATAGCGGTATTAGTCAGTGGTCATGGTGTGACAGAATTATATGTCCCTTGTATTGTGGTGGTCTGTGTGTAGTGGTTTTTATTTCCTTACAGTATGGTGGTATTATTTAGTCACTCTAGAACTAATATGGTGTGGCGCTATTATTTTATGTTTCTAAACCGTATACTAAGATTAAAATCCAGCATGTGCCACAGTGAGGCAGACTACAAGCCGTGTAATGGGCCCCAAAATTTCTGATGGCAGCCCTGCAGCTGTCAATCAAGCTCAATGCAGAGAAAGACTTCCTGAGTTTAGTCTCTTGCCATTACACCTTCTTTTTCTTTTTTTTTTTTTTGCTGACCGAAGATCGATGCTTTATCTACTCGGGACAGACATCCTCTTTGACTGAGAGTGCAGCTTCAGGAGAGAAGCACATGGAAGCTGTGAGGAAGGAAGGGGACACCCGCCTAGCCGGCCAGATCAGCTGGATCAACCCTAGCGATTGATTGACAGATGTTGCAGCCAGATCATCCTCACGTCCACCACCATCTTTTTCCATCTGTCCCATGAGTTCAGTTAGATTTAGTTGGCCTCTTGCTGAAAATGGCACAGTTGGGATTCATTGTATGATACACTCTTTTTCAGAATCCTGTGTTAAGGTAAATTAATCTGTTTTTACAACTCACTATATTAGTACATCACCAGCAACATTTGGACTGTATATGGAAAATGTAATGTGAGAGGGGTCTTAGCTGCACAAAACAATTTCTATTTGACAATTTTTGCCCAATGTTTGGTCCAGTTCTGATTATAGTTGTGGTTGGGGGCCAAGATGAAGAGTATGTGACATGAAACAGCCATCGCTTATGGCAGTGATTCCCAACTGCGGTGCCGCGGCACACATGTGCCGTTTTTCACTGTCCGTGGCGCCACAGGATTTTTCCGCTGTGAGCCGAAAATGGTGCCCTGGGGCAGAACGAGCTGCGTCTGCGCCGGACTCCCATGCCTGCCGTGGAACTGCAAGCTTCGCGGGCCGACTTGCTTAAGGTACCGTACCCTTTCCACCCCTCTGTTACCCCTTCTCAACCCTGTCCAAACCCCCCACCACCACCGTCACCCAGGTCCACCGTCTACCCCCCCGTCACTCATGTCCACACCCGTCACTCATGTCCACCCCCCCTGTCACCCATGTCAAACCCCCCCTGTCATCCATGTCCGCCTTGTCCACCCCCCCTGTCACCCATGTTCCCCCCCTGTCACCCATGTCCACCCCCCCTGTCATCCATGTCTGCCTTGTCCACCTCCCTGTACATCAATGTCACCCATGTCCGCCTTGTCCACCTTCCTGTCACCCATGTCAACCCCCCCTGTCACCCATATCCACCCCCCCTGTCACTCATGTCCACCTTGTCCACCTCCCTGTCCATCCCTGTCACCCATGTCCACCCCCTCTGTCACCCATATCCACCTCCCCTGTCACCCATATCCACCCCCCCTGTCACCCATGTCCACCACCCCGTCACCCATGTCCACCCCCCTGTCACCCATGTCCACCCCCCCTGTCACCCATGTCCACCCCCCCTGTCACCCATGTCCACCCCCCCTATCATCCATGTCCACCCCCCCTGTCACCCATGTCCACCCCCCCTGTCACCCCTGTCCACCCCCTGTCCACCCTCTGTCACCCCTGTCCACCCCCCCTGTCACCCCTGTCCACCCCCCTGTCACTCATGTCCACCCCCAGTCACTCATGGTTACTCCACTGTCATTCATGTCCACCCCCCCTGTCATCCATGTCCAATTTGTCCACTCCCCTGTCCATCCCTGTCACTCATGTTTACCCCCGTCTACCCCCGTAGTCTACCCTGTCACCCATGTCCACACCCTGTTCACCCATCTGTCCCTTTGTCACCCCAGTCAACCCCTCTCTGTCACTCCTGTCCCTCTTTTACCCCCTTGTCACCCTTGTCCACCCCTCTAACCCGCTGTCCCCCATGTCCACCCTCCTGTCATCCATGTCCACCCTTCCATCCAACCCTCTGTCACCCCTGTCCCCCATGTTCACCCTCCATTGTCCACCCCTCTGACCACATCCTTGTCACCCATGTCCACCCCCTATTCACCCCTCTGTCACCCCTGTCCACCCCTCTGTCACCCCTTATGCCCCCGTCACCCATGTTCACTTTTCTAAACCCATCTGTTACCCTGTACACCTCCCTACACCCCTCTGTACACTCCTCTACACCCCTCTATCACCCATGAACACTCCTCTACACCCCTCTGTCACCCATGTACACTCCTCTATACCCCTCTGTCACCCATATACACCCATCTGTCACCCATGTACACCCCTCTATACCCCTGTCACCCATGTACACTTTTCTACACCCCTCTGTCACCCATGTACACTCCTCTATACCCCTCTGACACAAATGTACACTCCTCTACACCCATCTGTCACCCATGTACACTCCTCTACACCCATCTGTCACCCATGTACACTCCTCTACACCCCTCTGCCACCCATGTACACTCCTCTACACTCCTCTTCACCCATCTGTCACCCATGTAGACTCCTCTACACCCCTCTGTCACCCATGTACACTTCTCTACACCCCCCCTGTCACCCATGTACACTCCTCTACAACCATCTGTCACCTATGTACACTCCTCTACACCCCTGTCACCCATGTACACCCCTCTACACCCCTCTGTCACCCATGTACACTCCTCTACACCTCTCTGTATACATGGGTGACAGAGGGGTGTAGAGGAGTGTACATGGGTGACAGAGGGGTATAGAGGAGTGTACATGGGTGACAGAGGGGTGTAGAGGAGTGTACATGGGTGACAGAGGGGTGTAGAGGGGTGTACATGGGTGACAGAGGGGTGTACATGTGTGACAGAGGGGTATAGAGGAGTGTACATGGGTGACAGAGGGGTATAGAGGAGTGTACATGGGTGACAGAGGGGTATGGAGGCAGCACTGGGGAGGCAGCCCTCTCAATCCAATTGGGATCCTTCTGGATTTGGAATTAAGCTAATATGGATGAGCATGTACCTTGTGAATTTTGGCTGTTATTCTCATAAAGGGGTACTCCGCCCCTAGACATCTTATCCCCTATCCAAAGGATAGGGGATAAGATGTCAGATCGCCGGGGTCCCGCTGCTAGGGACCCCCAGGATCTCTGCTGCGGCACTGCGCTATCATTACTGCACAGAGCGAGTTCACTCTGCGCGTAATGACGGGCAATACAGGGGCCGGCGATAAGATGTCTAGGGGCGGAGTACCCCTTTAAGGTGCCAGCATGGATGGAAAAAAAGAAGAATATTTTTGAGTGAAACATATGTTCAGGTGATAAGCTTGAGTAAATGTGTCCTATAGATGTACACCATTTGTGTGTATTACAGTGCCACACTCTTTTTTCCCATTATTACTAAAACATGAAAACATTACCAAGTGTTGTAAATCTTCAGTAATGACACTGAAAGATAATGTTATTGATGTGCCATATTTTATATGTCATCAATCCATGAATATCTTGGCACAGCATCATTTGAGTGTGTTCATACATTCTAAATCAGGCGAGGGGAAAGAGGAAGTGACACTTCTTATTGTGGCTTATCTCACTGAAAACAATAGTAAATTGGACATGAGCAGTGGAGATCCAACATTTCCAACCCTTTTCTCCCCCATACGCAATAAATGAAATTGGTGAGTTCAGTGAACAGTATTCTGATATACATGGGCAGCTTTGCTGACATCACAAACAGTCTATAGGGGGAATTTATGTTGGTCTATGTTTATTTATTTATTTATTTATTGCGCAATTCTTATTTTGAGCACTTTTTTGTGCTACTAGCTAAATACTTTTTTCAAACTGGGTTTGGTAGACACTTTTGGATGCAGTGGTCATTATTTTTTTTATTTTTTAATTATCAAAAAGTCCCAATTTTACACCACAAATTGTGAAAATAAACAGCAACTGTAGACCCCCTTTAGTGCTGCTTTAGAAACCTGCATTACAACATGAGAAATGGTGTTGTAGAGTAATTTTGTTCCTTTTGGTGGACCTGCGCATTATGAAGAAGATAAAGAAGGGGCATGTATGATCTCTTGGGTACAAATAATAGATGTCTTTGACTAGGATTCCACTGAGGTTTTGTCCTTGCGTTTTTTTATGGTAAAAAATGCCAGAAGAACTGCCACTGATTTTCCATGCTTTTTGGCATTTTTTCTGGCGATTTTACCATTGTGTGGAAATTTCATTTTTGGCCCCTTTGACAATTTCCCTATTGGCGTTTTTTTTTTAGAATTTTGTTGTGTACCAAAAAAATAAAAAAAATTATGCAGGAGGGATGGAAAAAATTGACAGGAACTAAATTAATATTTTTGATAGCAAAATTAATTTTCAGTCAAGGACCAATTTATGTGAACAGGCAGGGACATAAAAATGTAGCCGGCAATCACCCGTTGCGATTGTCCTTTACAATCGGGAGAAGCGGGCGGCACAGCCAACCCTTCTCTTCTACCCTGCGTGGCACTGTACTCTACTGTGATGTTCTCTTTTAATATGACAGATTCAGATATGCCACTGAGAGTTGTGATTGGCCGACACCATTTGGCTAATCACAACTCTCAGCACCAAATATGAATCTGTTATGTGAAGAGAACTTCACATCACAGAGGAGTACAGTTTCGTCAGAAGTGACACCCGCTGCCATCTGTCTATTAGTGCAAGTACTACAGCTCCAAGCATGGAACAGTCTGTTCCATGCAGAGAGTAGTAGTAGTAGTACCTAAATAATGTCTAATATAAATAGAATAAAGTTTAAAAGTAGTAAATATCACACACACTTTATAAAACACATAATTAAAATATATTATTAATAAAAAAAGTTTCATAAATATATTTCAAAAATATATTATTTTTACAATTACAAGGCCCCTGTATACATTTTTAATATTTCCGGCTACATTGGTCCCTGATTGAAAATTATTTTGTAATAAAAAAAAAACTATAAATTTAATTCCCATCAATTTTTCCATCCCTACTGTATCTTTTTTTTTTTTGTTTTTGTTTTTTAATGGTAACCTATGAAATTTTATTTGAAAAAAAGCTAACTCCATCCCTTTTTTGCATCGCTAAAGTAAAAAAAAAAAAAAATTAAAAACCACCCACAAAAACACCAATGTTAAAACCGACATGTTTTTTTTGGGGGTGTTTTTTCACTTCCATAGACTTCTGAATGCCAAAGTCTTAACAAGAGGTCGTTTTTTAAAAAATGCCAGGGTGCCCAAAATGGCATTTTGCAGTTCCCTATTGACTTGCAGCTAACACCTGAAAAAACGCTGTGTGGCAGAATGGGCGTTTTTTTTAATATAAAGTAGGTAAGTGCCTATTTGTCTTGACTTTTACCTATAAAGCCCTTAGAGGTATTACATTTTATTATCACCTTTGTAGCAGCAACATGACATTGAGTCACTTTGTTTCTTTTCCTTACTAAAATTCACATGTACAACAATGTTAAAGGTTACATTCAAGCTGCCTGAATCACAGGTAGTATAAAACAGGTACTCCCAGTAGGTAGGAAGTTCCCCTCCTTGGGGCAGTAGCTTTTTTCCCCCCTAAGTCTTCAATAGAAATCCTTGAGACACATGAAAGAATCACATGATTTATAGAAAAAAAAACACCAAGACTAAAATACACAATTTTTAAGAAAGCACTACAAAAAATGCATCATGGGAGTTCAAAATGACAGGGTACTTTTTGTGGTGTTTTTTTTTTTTTTTACCCGAATAACAGCCTTAAATACTTATCCTTAGAGAAACAGAAATAATTTCTTAAAACAAACTGCACCACATTTGTCTGCAGGTTGGGTGTGGTTTTGCAGCTCACTTTCATTTAAGTAAATGGAGCCAAGTTGTAATACCACACAGAACCTGCGGACAGGTGTGGTGCTGTTTTTGGAAGAATAAAGGTCTTCTTTATATTGCTGGATAATTCCTTTAATAATGCCCCCATTTGCACCAACATACTTCAATGCCTGTGAGCATTAATGCAGACAGATATAATACACTGCTATTCAGTAGTTATGTAACAATCATATAGTCCCATAATGGGACTAGAAAAAAGTTATCATGTTTGAAAATATCAAGTAAAAATGAATTTTTTTAAATAAAAAGTTCCTTTTTTGATAAAAAAAAATGTATTATGTCAAAAATATATATATGTAAGTAAAAAGGTGCACATAATTGGTATAACCGTGTATTTAACAACCCAAATTATAATATTACCAGGGTATTCAGCCTACTCAGCCAATTCTACAAGAAATAGTTACACTATTTTGCAGTACGACTATGTATGAGCTGAAGCCCATTACTGGGTCCCCAACTGCCATGACAACCCCATGACTGCATGAAGGGGAGCATTAGGTGATGACCGGGCCCTACCTCCCACTGTCTAACTGCCTTAAAGGGCCTTTTTTCTTATATCAACTGGCTCCAGAAAGTTAAACAGATTTGTAAATTACTTCTATTAAAATATCTTAATCTTTTCAATAATTATCAGCTGCTGAAGTTGAGTTGTTGTTTTCTGTCTGGCAACAGTGCTCTTTGCTGACATCTCTGCTTGTCTCAGGGACTGCACAGAGTAGAAGAGGTTTGCTATGGGGATTTGCTTCTAAACTGGGAAGTTCCCGAGACACGTGTCATCAGAGAGCACATGGATAGAAAAGAACAACTCAAGTTCAGCAGCTCATAAGTACTGAAAGGATTAAGATTTTTTAATAGAAGTAAATTACAAATCTGTTTAAATTTCTGGAGCCAGTTGATATATAAAAAAAAGTTTTTCTCCTGGATAACCCCTTTAATCTAGTAGTCAATATTGACTAAAGCATCTAGGTGTATACACTTTCTTTGGTCAATAGCAAACTTTCATCTCTGATCCCGGCCACTGACATTAACAGGGATTAATTAGGGATGAGCGAATCGAATCTCACTAGAGGGCAGTGAGCAGCTACTGCCCAGCCAAGAAGTGGAAGAGACATCCGCTGCTTCCTCCGCTAGGCGGGCAGGTAGTGATGAGGAGAGTGGCGTGGGAGGTGATGTTGCGAGTGTTCAGGCTCCTGAAGCAGACACTGTTGAGGAACCTGAGGAGGACATCAGTGATGTGCAGAAACAACTCGATGATGATGAAGCCGATCGCAGTTGGGAGCCGGGTGCAAAAGGGGCTTCATCATCATCAGGAGAATAGGGTTGCAGGTTGCCCGTGAGGCAGCAGCTGAGTCAGCAAGTTGGTAGCATTGTTGGCAGTCAGCATGGTGGCAGAGGTGGAAAGTCTAGAGCCAAACGTGTCCGGGGTAGACCACTTGCTTCGCGGCAGCCTAGCTTCCCGGGAGGTAGTGGAACAGGGGTTCCTGGAGTCGGCTGCAGTAGCAGTCAATCAGTGCAGACTGTTGGTAGGAAAATGAGCTACTCTGCGGTGTTCCAGTTTTCATCAAGCATCCTGAGGAGGTTAACATGGTCACATGCAAGATGTGTAGGCAGAAGGTGAAGCTTGGCCAGGATTTCAATGTTGGCACCACGTCCCTTTGTCAACAAACGCAGCGTCACCATAAGGCAGCCTGGGAGAACGGTGGCTACAATATGGTGGTCCAGCCTGCTGCATCACCCAGTGATGTGTGTCATACCCATCTTCATTCGCTCCAGATGCTCCTGCTCCTCCTACTTCGAGTCAGTCATTCTGTCAGCAATCCATCGGCAAAGCCATGTCCAAGAGACAACAGTGTGCACCCACTCATCCAACGGCGCAGAAGCTGTATGTGCTCCTGTCAAAGTTGCTGGTGCTGCAGTCCCTCCTTTTTCAAGTGGTGGACTCTGCACCTTTCAGAGAACTGTTGGCTTGTGCTGAGCCGTCATTTCTTTGCGAAGAAGGCAGTACTAGCCCAGCACAATTTTGTGAAACTGAAGGTGGGCCAGTCCTTGAGCGTGTCGGTGTGTACCAAAGTGCACAGCAGCTATGACGTCTGGAGCTGTAACTATGGTCAGGGACAATACATGTCCATTCCAGCCCACTGGGTGAATGTGGTTCCTGCACAGCCACAACAGCAACTTGGACAGGTCACGCCGCTTCCGCCTCCACGCTCTCTGACCATTGGTCCTGTGATAGTGTGCGACTCTGCCTCCTCCATCGTGTCCGCAGCCTCCACTGCACGGACAAGTCTTGGTGCCCCTCCAGCATACCATGTGTGTAGGGCACGGCGTTGTCACGCTGTTCTTCACATGGTTTGCCTTTGTGAACGGAGTCACACAGGAAAGGAATTGCTTAAAGTCATTCATCAAGAAATTGAATCATGGTTTACTTACACTAAAACTGGAAATGGGAACCATAATGACCAACAACCGGAAGAACATCTTGTCTCCGTTGCGACAAGGAAGTCTGAGCCATGCGCCCTGCATGGCACACATGTTCAATCTGGTTGTCATGCGGTTCATGGAGTATTCTCCTCATCTGCAAGACATTCTAACAATGGGAAGGAAACTTTTCATGACTACAGCCAGTCATACACCGCAAAGCACACCCTCCTTGAGCTGCAGCGTCAGAACGGTATCCCCCAACATAGTCTGATTTGAGACGTTTCTACATGTTGGAATTCCACCCTCCATATGTTGGACCAATAAATATATATGAGCAGAGAAAAGCCATTACCGATTTATTGATGATCCAAGTGGATCGGGGTACTCCCCTGTGTAACTTCAATGTCAACCAGTGGCAGCTCATACGTGACACCTGCCATTTAGGCCCTTTGAATAAGCAACATTATTAGTCAGTCGCCAGGATTACGAGATGAACTACATCATTCCACTGCTTCGTGTTGGAAACGATGGCTGGTCAGGGTACTAAGGACATGGCACCTACATCTCACGGCCACATGAGCCCTGTGGGGGCTTAACTGGAGGAGGAGGAGGGGGAGGGGCACAGTGGAGTACAGTTTAGGTTTCCCAAAATGGGTGGTTTTTCTAGTCATCTGACCGGAGAGGAGGAGCAGGAGCACCCAATGGATCTAGAGGGTTATGAGGAAGGCAAGACAGAGGACCCAGACACACCGTGGCAGTATGCAGTTTAGATGGAGGCATGGAGTCCCTCGGAGCCACTTGCACAAATGGCACAATGCATGCTCAATTGCTTGCGTAGTGACCGCCGAAATGTTACCATTCGGCAGTGGGATGACTTCTGGCTCTCCATCTTATTGGACCTCGCTACCGGCACAAAATGGGGGCCTTTTTTACACCCACTGAGAGAGAGAACAAACTGACCTACTACAGAGGCATCCTACGTAGTCAGTAGGCCGATGCCTATCTGCGCCATCGTCCATCCTCTTGCAAGTCTGATTCGGGGGCCCTCTGCGCTCAGCTTCCACTGCCACGGCTGCTGGGGGGAGGAGCAGGACCTAAACCAGCAGGTGGTGGCATACCTTGATATGGCCATGCCAACACACCTTGAAGATCCGCTGGTCTTCTGGGCAGCCAAACTTGATTTGTGTCAGCATCTAGCAGAGTTTGAAATGGAAAAGCTGTCTTGCCCGGCCAGTAGTGTGCCATCAGAGCGGGTGTTTAGTGCGGCGGGGGCCATAGTAACCCAGAGGAGAACTAGTCTGTCCACGAAAAATGTGGAGAGACTGACCTTTGTGAAGATGAATCAGGCATGGATCAGCCAGGATTTCACCCACCAATGCCTGATGCACCAGAGTAGATTGACCATGGTGCCACACCAACACTTCACAAATATGGATAGTGCAAAAATATTTAAGGTGCTGCTCCCCAGTTACAGACATTCCTCCTCATCAGACCACAAGTATTGAGGATATGCATTAGCTAAAACTTAACTTTTCTTAAAATATACGGACCCCAATTTTATTTATATCTAACAAAAGGAAAGGTGTGCAAAAAAACACCATGTGCTACCTACACCACCAAGTATTGATGTGATGCAAATACCTCTAAAAGGTGGAAGGGAACAACATATGGTCCATTGTAACCGGTGGCAGGGCTGTGGAATCAATAGATAAATGTTCCGACTCCGCAGTTTTTTGTACTTCCGACTCCGACTCCCCGACTCTGACTCCTCTGTATTAATATGCGAAAATATTTTATGCATTCCTTGAAGGAAAGAAGGGCAACATACATGTCATTACCACAGGACTACTGGCTGGGAAGCCAACAGTCTACTGTATTGAACAGTTTGTGTGCTGATCTGCTGCTGAAGATAGGGCAGTGGGAGGATCCAGGAAGGGGCATTTATTATAAAACATGATTTCCCTAGTAGAATCCCATAGTCATGTTTAAAGTTTAAAGGGGAACTCCGCCCCTAGACATCTTATCCCCTATCCAAAGGATAGGGGATAAGATGTCAGATCGCCGGGGTCCCGCTGCTGGGGACCCCCGGGATCGCCGCTGTGGCACCGCGCTATCATTACTGCACAGAGCGAGTTCGCTCTGTGCGTAATGACTGGCGATACAGGGGATGGAGCAGCGTGACGTCATGGCTCTGACCCTCGTGACATCACGGCTTGCCCTTAATGCAAGTCTATGGCAGGGGGCGTGACGACCACCATGCCCCCTCCCATAGACTTGTATTGAGGGGGCGGGTTGTGACATCATGAGGGGCGGAGCCGTGACATAACTATGCTCCGCCCCTGTATTGCCCGTCATTACGCACAGAGTGAACTCGCTCGGTGCAGTAATGATAGCGAGTTGCCACAGCGGCGATCCCGGGGGTCCCCAGCAGCGGGACCCTGCCATTCTGACATCTCATATCCTATCCTCCTATCTAGGGGCAGAGTACCCCTTTAAGCTAACAATCGAATTTACAAGTTTTTATAGCCTTAGCTGAATGGCAGCAGTTTTTCCAATGGTTTACAGCTTCAGTCTTGAACTAATGACCCTCCATTCCCTTCACTTATACAAGTGTCTCTAGTCCTGCAAAAAACATTATCAGTGAGATGCTAGGTTACCCATGGGTTCCCTGTGACAGCAGAACACAACACTATGGAAAGTATAAGTATTGTCGCTCCAAATTGTGCGTTGCGTGCCATATAGTGAAGCACATGAAAACCATGCTTCTTCACGGTCACTTAACGTGTTCGTTTTGAGGTTACGTGAGGCACTGCATGCATTGGTCTTTATTCTTAAAGTAGAGAAGTCATTAATTATATCTTTTTGTGAATTGGGACATTTAAACTTGCATTTTTTTTTTTTATTCCAATCTAAATTTAATAGGAGTCGGAGTCGGTGCATTGTTTGCCGACTCCGACTCCAGGTACCCAAAATTTCGTTCAACTCCTCGACTCCGACTTCAGAGCCCTGACCGATGGGGGTCAAAAACTTCTCCTCTAAGGCCCTACTCTCGCATTGTTAATTCCCTTCTTGGCAAGTGTTACTCACCATAAAAAGGGCGGCCCCACACATGAACCTCTCCTTAGTTCCACCTACAAACACTGCCATTTCCCAGGGTTTTTATGTGGAAATAGGGAGAGTTTCCTGTGTGGGGCCGCCCTTTTTAGGGCAAGTAACACTTGCCAAGAAGGAAATTAACAGGGCGAGAGTAGGGCCTTACAGGGGATGCCCCCCCCCCCCCCCCACCGGTTACAATGAACCATACATTGTTCCCTTCCACCTTATAGAGGTCTTTGCATCACATCAATACTTGGTGGTGTAGGTGGCACATGGTGTTTTTTACACACCTTTCCTTTTGATTGATTTCAAAATAATTTGGGGCCATATATTTTATCCTAAGAATATTATTAAATGTTACGTTTTATATAATGCATATCCTCAATACTTGTGCACACTAACACTTTTACAAAAGAAACCGTTTTCTTCTGCCTACCTGCCTCAGCTACTATTCTGATCCTGCTACCCATCTGATGTCACACATCTGATGCCAAGTTCTCCTTTTTTCACCCACCTACGTCACCATGTACTGGTATTGCCACCCACCACCCCAATTTGTCACCGGGTCACTTTCAGGACTCCACCTCCAGGCTGTCTCATTCTGCCACCATATGTTCTCCTTATGCTGCTGCCACCTCCAAGCTGTCTCATTCTGCAACTATATGTTCTGATCAAGCTGATGCCACCTCCATGCTGTCTCATACTGCCACCATATATTTTCCTCATGCTGATGCCACCTCCAGGCTGTCTTATACTCATACTGCCACCATATGTTCTCCTCATGCTGATGCCACCTCCAGGATGTCTCATTCTGCCACCATTTGTTCTCCTTGTGCTGCTGCCACCTCCAGGCTGTCTCATTCTGCCAACATATGTACTCCTCATGCTGCTGCCACCTCCAGGCTGTCTCATTTTGCCACTATATGTTCTGCTCAAGCTGATGCCACCTCCATGCTGTCTCATATTTCCACCATATGTTTTCCTCATGCTGATGCCAGCTCCAGGCTGTCTCATTTTGCCACCATATGTTTTTCTCATGCTGCTGCCACCTCCAGGCTTTCTCATTCTGCCACCATATGTTCTCCTCATGCTGCTGCCAGCTAAAGGCTGTCTCATTCTGCCACTATATGTTCTCATCATGCTGCTGCCATCTCCAGGCTTTCTCATTCTGTCACCATATGTTCTCCTCATGCTGAAGCCCACTCCAGGCTGTCTCATACTATCACCATATATTCTCCTCATGCTGATGTCACCTCCAGGCTGTCTCATTCTGCCACCATATGTTCTCATGCTGATGCCAGCTCCAGGTGGTGTCATTCAGCCACTATATGGTCTCCTCATGCTTCCAACACCTCTAGGCTGTGTCATTCAGCCACTATATGGTCTCCTCTTGCTGCTGCCAACTCCAGGCTGTGCCATTCAGCCACTATATGGTCTCCTCTTGCTGCCGCCAACTCCAGGATGTGTCATTTAGCCACTATATGATCTCCTCTTGCTGCCGCCAACTCCAGGCTGTGCCATTCATTCACTATATGGTCTCCTCTTGCTGCTGCCAACTCCAGGCTGTGCCATTCAGCCACTATATGGTCTCCTCTTGATGCTGCCAACTCCACACTGTGTCAATCAGCCACTATATGGTCGCTTCATGATTCCGCCACCTCCAGGCTGTGTCATTCAGCCACTATATGGTCTACTCATGCTTTCGCCACCTCCAGGCTGTGTCCTTCAGCCACTATATGGTCTCCTCATGCTTCCACCACCTCCATGCTGTGTCACTGTACTGCCATGTGGTCTCCTCATGCTGCTGGCACATTAAATAAAACTTTTTAGGTTAATCTATTTGAAATATTCAATTTAATTTTAAAAAATATCTTTAATCTTTTCAACTGTGAGACCCTATGGTCTCTCCAGGCTGTTGCCACCTCCAAGCTGGGTCATTCAGCCACTATATGGTCTATTCATGCTGCCTCCAGCTCCATGCTGTGTCATTTAGCCACTATAAGGTCTCCTCATGCTGCCGCCACCTCCATGCTGTGTTATTCAGGCACGTCATGATCTCCTCATACTGCCGCCACCTCGACGCAGTGTCATTCTGCTACTATATGGTCTCCTCATACTGATGCCACCTCCAGGCTCTGTCATTTTGCTGCTCTGTGACAGTGATTCTAATAGCGAGGCCTCTATATAAATAGCAAAAACTTCAAAAAGGAAAATGTAGGCCCTTTAAAAAATGATGAGGAAGAAATTATTGACAGGCATCAGAAAAAAATTTAATATATTAAACAAATTCTTCTCCACTGTATTCACCGAGGAAAGTGAAATGCCAGATGAAATACAGCGAGATAAGGTAAACTCCCCAGTACAGGTCACCTGTCTAACCCAGGAAGAAGTACAGTGCCACATACAAAAAATGAAAATAGACAAATCACCAGGTCTAGATGGTATTCACTCCCATGTTCTAAAGGAATTAAGTATTGGTATCGGGGCCGATACTAGTATCGGTATCGGGGCCGATAGTAGGTATCTGCATGGTATCGGGGACTCGTCTAATGTCCCCGATACCAAATCGAATACCTGGTGGAGTGCTCCACTCCGCTGCCCCGTACTCCGGTTCGCATCATTACTGCTGCCCCCGTTCTGCCGTCCCCATTATGGCGTCTTATGGAGGAGCATGTGACATACACGTCACTCCCCTGTGCCCAGTGTAGCACTACGGAGGAAGTTGAGTGACGTGTATGTCACATGTTCCTCCATAAGACTCCATTATGCGGACGGCAGAATGGGGCAGCAACAGTGATGAGAACAGGGCTGCGGAGCGGCGACACCAGACAGTGAGCAGCTACAAAGGGGGCACTGCTGTCTACAGGGGGGTGCTGCTGGCTACAAAGGGGGCACTGCTGTCTACAGGGGGGTGCTGCTGGCTACAAAGGGGGCATTGCTGTCTACAGGGGGGTCCTGCTGGTTACAAAGGGGGGTCCTGCTGGCTACAAAGGGGGGCACTGCTGTCTACAGGGGGATCCTGCTGGCTACAGACGGGGGCACTGCTGTCTACAGGGGGGTCCTGCTGGCTACAAAGTGGGGCACTGCTGTCTACAGGGAGTCCTGCTGGCTACAAAGGGGGCACTGCTGTCTACAGGGGGGTCCTGCTGGCTACAAAGGGGGGCACTGCTGTCTACAGGGGGGTCCTGCTGGCTACAAAGGGGGGCGATGATGTCTACAGGGGGGTGCTGCTGGCTACAAAGGGGGGCACTGCTGTCTACAGGGGGTCCTGCTGGCTACAAAGGGGGGCACTGCTGTCTACAGGGGGGTGCTGCTGGCTACAAAGGGGGGCACTGCTGTCTACAGGGGGGTGCTGCTGGCTACAAAGTGGGGCACTGCTGGCTAAGGGGGGGGAACTGTTGGCTATAAAGGGGGGCTTTGCTGTGTAAAAGGGGTCCTGCTGGCTACAAAGTGGGGCTGCTGGCTACAAAGGGCGGCTGCTAGCTACAGGTGAGGGTCCTGTTGTCTGTCTGCAACTATCTATACTACCTAGAAGGGGATACTACCTACTATTAAAGGCAATCTTACAGAAGAGTCACCTGCACTAACTTGAATTTATAGGTAGATAGTGCAGGTGACCCGGTTTCTATCGCTGCTCACAATGTGAACATCAGCGCAATCGCTCCGGAGACATCGGTCTTGCTGCCAATGCAAATTCCCTGTTCTGCCCAATGGAGAAGAGATAAATCTTGGCTCTTGCTACAGCAGCCACCTCCATTGTACACAGCAAGGAACCCACATATCAGCAGGGTAAGCAGCGCAAGAAACCGCGTCACCCTGCTGTCAGATTCCATTTAAAATAAAAGTACTCGTACTTGGTATCGGCGAGTACTGAATTAAAGTATCGGTACTCGTACTCGGTCTTAAAAAAAACGGTAGCGAGACATCCCTAGAATAAGTAATGTAATAGACAGACCCCTATTTTTGATATTCAGGGACTCTAATAGAAACAGGGACTGTTCCTCAGGACTGGCGCATGGCAAATGTGGTGCCAATATATAAAAAGGGGTCAAAAGGTGACCTCGGGAATTATAGGCCTGTTAGTTTAACCTCCATTGTATGTAAATTGTTTGAGAGTTTTTTTAAGAGATGCTATTTTGGAGTAACTTGATAAAAATAAATGTATGACCCCATATCAGCATGGCTTTATGAGGGATCGGTCCTGTCAAACTAACCAGATCAGCTTTTATGAGGAGGTGAGCTCCAGATTGGACAGGGGGGAATCGCTGGATGTTATATATCTGGATTTTTCCAAAGCATTTGATATGGTGCCACATAAAAGATTGGTGCATAAAATGAGAAGGATTGGGCTGGGGGAGAATGTGTGTAAGTGGGAAAGTAACTGGCTCAGTGATAGAAAACACAGGGTGGTTATTAATAGAACTTATTCTGATTGGGTGACTTTTACTAGTGGGGTACCACAGGGTTCAGTCTTGGGTCCTATTCTATTTAATATATTCATTTTTTTTTATTAAATATTTTTATTTTAATAATTACAAAAATACATTGTACAAATCCGATAAAACAACATCACCATTGTACAAATCCGATAAAACAACATCACCAATCGGAAGAAAAGCAGAAGCCATAGAAGCCAAATTAATACATGTTTACATAGTATGTCTAATCAACATCCCCCCCCCCCCCATCCCCCCCCCCCCCCCAACCCACTGGCACCGAGAAGAGCAAAGAGAAAAAAAAATAATAATAAAAGAAGGAAAGAAAAGAAAAAAGGAGGAAGAGTTTTTTAAATCTACCATAAATTCCAAATTTTTCGACATTCTCTTTGCCCACCCCTACTCCTCATCCATCTAAACTCCTTATTGTTCATGATTTTCAGACCTTCCTTCCATTCCTCTATTTGCAGTTCTTTAGGGGATATCCAATTCCTTAATATAATCAGTCTGGCGAAGAACAAAATCCGATGTAGTAGGCACTCAAATTTGCCCATATTACCCATAGCTCCCAACAGTATAAACTCTATCGTACGAGGTACCTTCACAGAGATTTTACTTTCTACCTCTTTTATTACAGATTCCCAGAAAACAGATATCTTCTCACACGACCAAAAACTATGTAGATAGTCCGCCTCTTCCAAACCACATTTGACACACTGTGAAATGATTCTCACCCCTATCCTATGTAAATGAAGCGCGGAATAGTGGGTCCTGTGTAATATCTTAAATTGTGTAATTTTATGTTCCATATTACGAGAAACCTTACTTATATTTTGGGCCATAATATCCCAGTCTTCCTCAGACACAGTACCCACTATCCCAGACCATTTGTCTTTAATTCTGTCGATCCCCCTTACTCCAATAATCTGATTTAATTTCTTATACAAAATTGAAATTCCTTTTTTTTTTAAAGTGCTCTATTTGAGTTAGTGCTTCTATCAAATTGTGTTTCTGTGCTACATATATCTCCTTATCTATCGTGTTATGGACTGCATGACTAACTTGCCAATAGTACAGCCAATCATTATCACTAATATCATACCCCCTTTTTATGTGTTCAAATGAAAAGAGTTGTCCTTTATCAAATAGTTGTTCTAGTCGTTTTATACCCTTACTATCCCAAAAAGTTGACTCACAATTCACCAATTCTTTAAATTTATTGTTACCCCATAGGGGTGTGAACCCAAAACTATTTCCTACATGTAATTCTCCCTTTAACCTTTCCCATACTTTCCTATATTTATACCATAACATCGTGTTGTTTGACCCACTCTCCTCATAATCATCTAATTCCAACACCTTATACATGTTCACTTTCTCCTTATCTACTACAGTCTTCTCCAGATATCTAGAATTTCTCCAATTCACGATTCGTACCAACTGCGCGGCCATGTAATAAACAAAGAAGTTGGGCATATCCAA
This sequence comes from Hyla sarda, assembly GCF_029499605.1. NCBI lineage: Eukaryota > Metazoa > Chordata > Amphibia > Anura > Hylidae > Hyla > Hyla sarda. Next base: position 535,377,880 of record NC_079189.1, read on the forward strand.
TCCCCCCCTATCTCCAGGGGCCATAAAATATCTGTACTTCAGACGGACCCTTTTTCTTCCCCATAGCAATCTACCCAGTATCACTTCTATCTTCCGGAACCAGCAATTGCCGATCCACACTGGCGAGGCAGCAAGAAAAAAAAGGATCTGTGGGAGGACCACCATTTTTATTATCGCCATCCTTTCTGACATAGAGAAGGGCATTTTAATCCATACTTCTACTCTCTTCGCTAAACTATTCAAAAGGGGCCGTATATTGTTGCTCACAAACCTATCATTCGTGGCTGCTATTTTTACTCCCAGATACAGGAAATATTCATTTTTTTTTAACACGGATAGTCTTCCCACCGTCTCCCCCATATCTTCATCCAGGGGGAGCATAGTAGATTTACTCCAATTTATCTCCAACCCAGATAGAGGGGCAAATGCCTCGAACATCTTAATGATACAATGTATTTTTTCTTGTGGGTTAGTTACAAAAAGGAGAATATCATCTGCAAATAACAGGATCTTACTCTTCTCTCCGTTTACTCCAAATCCCTCATAACATCATTATCTCTTATCCAAGCCGCTAAGGGTTCAATATAAATTAAAAATAAGAAGGGTAAGAGGGGGCAGCCCTGCCTTGTTCCTCTGCTTAGTTTGAATGGGTAGGAGGGAGTTCCATCTACCACCACACTCGCCTCAGGGTTAGTGTATAGTAGCTGAATATAACTCAAAAACCTCGGGCCCACCCCAACCCTCTTCAAAACTTCCCAGAGGTATCCCCACTCCACCCTGTCAAAAGCTTTAGTAGCATCCAATGACAGAATGGAGCGGGGGCCCCGGGATCCACTCTGGATTGCTTCATACACCTGATGGATATTGTCATGAACCATTCTTCCTGACCTTAACCCTCCCTGGTCACCGCCCACCACTTCCTCCACTACTTTTTCCAATCTCTTTGCCAGTGCTTTCGCTATTATCTTTATATCTGTATTAAGCAAGGAGATAGGACGATATGAGCCCAAATCCAAGGGATCCTTATCTTTTTCCTAATGAGTCTAATATTAGCCTCACACATAGATTTAGGGAGAACCCCCCCCCCCCCCCTCCAGGATTCATTAATGATACCCAGCAGTTTTGGAAGTAGCAGAGTTGAATATATCCTATATATCTGGAAGGGAATGCCGTCAGACGCGGGGGATGTATTCCCTTGGATTGATGCCAATGCCTCCTCCAATTCCTGGAGGGAGATTGGGTCGTCCAGGGAATCCCTGACATCCTCTGTCAAACTTGGAATATTAATTCCCCTCAGGAATTCCGCTACCTCCGCCCTATTAATATCGCTGCTCATATAGAGATTGGAGAAAAAAGAGCTAACCATTTGGGCTATTTCTTCTCTATCTGTGGTTATGCTACCATCCTCCCTCCTCAGAGCCATAATACCACATTCGTCGCCTTGATTTTTAAGTAATCTTGACAGTGTCTTATTTGGTTTCCCTTTCTCAAAGAAGTTAAATTGCCCACTGAAGAATAGTTTATTTTGTGCCTTTTTTAGTAGATATTCTTTATATTCCTCTTGAGCTGCCTTCAGTTTTAACAGCTGTTCCCCCCACTATCCTCTTCTATCCCTGCTTCTAATGTTGCCACTTTACTATTCAGTACTGTTTCTTCCTGTGAGAATTCCTTTTTTTTTTTATTGATTCGCCTTATATATAGGCCCCTCAAATATGCCTTCATAGTGTCCCATACCACCTGAGGATTTGCGGACTTATGATTAATCTCCCAAAATGCCTCTATTTCCTGTCTAAACCAGTCCTGATCGCCCACTAATTCAATCCAGTGGGGGTTGAGCCGAAAGCCCAACCTTTTTCCCACCCATTACCTTGCCTCCAATTTCCACCACCACTGGGCAATGGTCCGATAGGGTTTTAGCTTTATACTGCACCCTGCTGGTCCAGGTCATTGCATTCTTATCACACAGGCATAAGTCAATTCGGGAAGCAGTGTTATATGAGGTACTAAAACATGAGTACTGTCTTACTCCTGGGTTTAGTTTCCGCCACCCATCAACCCAATTCATCTCTCCACAGTACCTCGCTAATGCTGTTTCGTTCCCCCCCTACATTCCTACCTAATTTGTATCTGTCCATACTAGGGCCCATTACATTGTTCAAATCTCCAACTATCCATAATGCCGAATGTGTCTTACTTTCGCTATAGCTCACAAGGTCCCTCAGAACATCCACCCTAAAAGGTGGAGGAATATAAACAAAACCCAAGATGACTGCCCTATCTTCCCATATTCCATAAAGAAATACATATCGACCATACTTATCTACTTTTGCATTCTTAGTCTCAAATGGTGCCCTCCTGTGAACATATACTGACACTCCCACGGAGTAGGAAGAGAATCTGGAGTGGTATTCTTCTTTGGCCCACTTCCTTGGAAGTATCTGCTCATCTCTTGACCTATGGGTCTCAACTAAACATATGATCGCAGGAAGGCACCTCCGAATATAATCGAAGATTGCACAATTTTTAATTCTATCCGACATACCTCGTACTTTCCAGGCTAATAGTTTAAGCATAAATATATTTGCCTAAGAGAAAAGAGAGAAGAAGGAAAGAGAGAGAGAGAAAAAAAAAAAAAAGAAAAAAATAAACAAAACCTCTTTTGATCATCCCGTGCCATCCCTCCCTCCTTTCCCTTACCCTTCCCCCCCCCCGCACCCCCCCTCTCCCCATAATGCACCGTACTTCTACTATGCACTCCTATCCTAGTGACACCCCAGAGAACCCCCGACCCCTCCCCCCCGAGACGTAACATTATTACTCAACTAATACTTCCAACCCCTAATGCCACAGTAGTGCCTTATATTAGATGCCTTCTTTATCCATCCAATCTAAGACTTCTTGTGAGGTTCCAAATATTGTTACCTTTCCCTTATGCTCAACCCGGAGTCTCGTTGGAAACAGCAGAGAGAAAGGCATATTATATTCATTAATGACCTCGTAGAGGGGTTGAATAGTAAAGTAGCAATCTTTTCAGATGATACTAAACTCTGTAAAGCGATTAACACTATAGAGGACAGTGCACTGTTACAAATGGATCTGGACAGGTTGGAGGTTTGGGCTGGGAATTGGAATACTGTGTACAGTACTGGGAACCAGTGTACAAAAAAGATATAGTGGAGCTGGAGAGGATTCAAAGGCAGGCAACCAGAGTAATACGGGGAATGGGAAGACTACAGTAAGATTATCTGAATTGAGGTTATTTAGTTTAGAAAAAAGAAGGCTTAGTGGCGACTTAATAACTATGTATAAATATATCAGGGGACCGTACAGAGATCTCTCCCATTATATATTTATAACCAGGACTGTATCTATAACAAGGGGGCATCCTCTACGTCTTGAGGAAAGAAGGTTTCTACACCAGCAAAGATGGGGGTTCTTTACTGTAAGAGCAGTGAGACTTTGGAACTCTCTGCCAGAGGAGGTGGTCATAGTGAACTCTGTAAAAGAGTTCAAAAGGGGTCTGGATGCATTTTTGGAAAGTAATAACATTGCTGGTTATGTATACTAGATTTATAGGGACAGAACATTGATCCAGGGATTTATTCTGACTGCCATATTTGGAGTCAGGAAGGAATTTTTACCTCTAGTATGAGGGTTATTTGCCTTCCTCTGGATCAACTCAGTAGGGACTGATTAGGGATGTAGTTTGAACTTGGTGGACTCTGGTCTTTTTTCAACCTTATGAACTATGTTAATCTGCATGTCATACTGGATAACAGTATTATTTCACTAACCCAGCACACAACCTATGTGTGTTACAGCAAGGCAACGTGTTCTACACCCCTACTGAGGCTCTCTGTAGGCCAGAAATAGCCGTTTTTAATAGTAATTTGCCGTGAATAAATTCGTAACGAAACTAATTTTTTGGGAAAATTTGACGAATCAACCAAATCAAATTTTTCAAAAATTCCCTCATCTCTAAAAATAATATTTCAAATTCTGGTCAGTCAGACGTCCTGGAATCACAAGAGAGGGCCTTATATATGGTAGAGTCATGTAATTGTCTCTGGATTTAGCAGTGGAGCTTTTGGATGGTGAGGTTGTGGTTATGGACAAACTACAGCCTGCTGCTTTCACCCTAGGATGTTTTAACCTTGAGCTCTTAGAACATCAATGTCCTTCTTAAGCAGAATAACAAATTATGGAAGGAAGAAAAACAATGTTTAACTTAAATTCACTCTTAGGTTTAATAGGTATAGATAGCATATCAAACCACACTTTAAAAGTTAACCTTCTAAAAAAAACATTGACAGGTCAAGTTCAATTTAAAAGCAATCTGTATTCTGAATGTAAATATATTTCCCAGTCTGCTAATATATTTCTATTTTGTTGGCACTTTCAGACTGGGCCTTTTGAGGTTCCTCAAATTTCAGTTTTTTGAGAAACAACAGAAGTGCAAACCCAAAAGTACCAGTAAAGGAAAAAATAAGTCAATAGACTGTAAGAAATATCTACAAATAAACTATTAGAAGGTTTGATATTATGTCCAAAATACAGATTGGTTCAAACTTTATCATGACCTTATTAACCTGGATTTTAATCTGGATTTATTTACTGATTCAGGATCCTACCACCTCTTTGCTGTCTGTATTGCCAAGATTCATTGGTCATTGTCCGACCTTTCTGGCCGACCCATTGTATCAGCCAAGTAATGTTTTCATTTTACTGGACAAGGTATTAAGAGAGTATGAATCTAATGTAAAATGTTATATGTGACACCACAGTTTGTTTTTACCCAATTGAACAACACACAGGTGCTGGAGGGAGCCATTGTGGGTTCTTTTGATATTGGGAGCCTGTACACTTCAATTTTACTGCCATTGAAGTAAAGATAGGGACCATGGCAGAAACTGGGCACCTGGGTAACCAGCAGCAGTGGGGGACTGAGCAGGGTAAGTATGCCGCTTTGTTATTTCCATTGCGGCCTGGATAACCCCTTTAATATTTTCTGTTTACAATTGCAAGTACAATAGATCAAGATATTTGTAGCCCTGCCGAAAGAGATGTGTCTGTGTAACAAAAGTCTCTGTGTAGACTGTGTAGATGCCAAAATGTGGATATTCACCACCTCCACAATAGAATCATGTATAGAAAGGCATGGGCTGTATGTTTTTAGAAAAAAATTCCAGCACTCACTTTTAGACGGTTCATCTTTTTCTTGTTTATTCAGATATTTCTGCAGTTTTATTCAGCTTTTCAGATGGGATGTCGGCACACATCAGTTGGTATTAGGTAAAGGAACAAATTATTTTTTCTATGTGTGTGCAATCCAATAGGACATACAATCCATTACAGTTATATAGTAATATATATGAGATTTCATATCTAACTCTGGATTACATAGTATTATCTCTTTATTAAAAAAAAGCTATAAAACTACAGACTTCATTTAAGCCTGATAGGGAAGTCGTTTCCATATAGGTAATCCAATAAGCCAGTGGTTCTCAACCTTTTTTGCCTGAGTACCCCTTGACAGCCCATTCTCAAAAAATTGTACCCCCATATTAGAGACATTTTGTAATGATTAATAGTATAATTCGTATGCTTTACTTTCCTATATAACAGTTCCTCTCCCTATCTCTCCAGTCCACCGATTTACAGGTGACGTCTTCTCTAACCGGAGTTGTTTTCTTTTCTTCACTATCTGGCCTAGACCGCCATTAAGATTTCTCTTATGCAAGACTTCTCCACAGAACCAGCCAAACAAACATTTTAGGCTCCTTTCTGAAGTATAATACCCATCTATTTACAAACTTCCCATGTTTATTGTCACACACAGTAATATTACCCGCTTTGCATCCCCATGAAGTTGTTAGGCCCCCTCTGTGCCCCAAATATAGCTGTAGGCCCCCAAACTGCCCCCATATATAGTTGTAGGCCACGATACTGTCCCACTTTAGTGCTCCACTGCTCCTCTGCTCTGGGGACCTATTGCTGTGGCTCATAGCAGTAGGCCCCCGGTCTGCAGGGGCAGTGGAGCAACAAAGCTGATGGTAGTTACTGCCCACAGCAGCCCAGTGCCCACACTTCCCCTTTGCTATCCTCCTGCTCCACTCCTCGCTACCATTTCTTTCAAAGTGGTCCAGACTAGTAACCAGTGGATGCCATTACTGATTTTTCTTCATGTACCCCGTGGAGAACTGCTAAGTACCCCTGGGGGTATTTGTACCCCAGGTTGTGAACCACTGCAATAAGCTTCCCTTTGCAAGAGACACTTGTGGTTCTGAATGTCATTCGTCTCTGTGTGAACTTGTTCTAAGATTTGCAAACGAAGTTCATTCACATTATGGTTAGCTTCTAAGAAGTGTCTCGCTACTGTTTTCTCGCTATATTTAGTAAAGTCTCCCACTATTTTAGTTGTTAATACTTTCCTGATATTGTTCTTATGTTCTGCTATTCTTATTTTAATTTTTCTACTGGTTTGGCCAACTTTTGCCACAAGGGCATTTTAACATATAGATCGCGTTTTCAGTGTTACATGTGAAGAAACCACGGCAAGGAATTTTTTAACCTATTTTGGGATGGTGAATATTCTCTCCTTTAATTATATTATTACAATGAGGACATGATAAGCATGGGTATGTACCTTTCTGTTTATTTCCTAGAATTGTCTGATAATCTTTTTTCTTTTTTGAAATGTCACCACGTATTATCATGTTTCCTATTGTTTTTCCTCTGTTATGTATAAACATGGGGGGTTCTTTAAACAGTTTGCTGTATTTGGGGTCAGATTTTAATATTCCACAGTATTTATTAATTGTTTTTTTTTATTAAATTAGTGTGTCTGTCATATGTACTGATGTACATTACTCTTTCAATGTTTTTCTTATTTTTTTCTTTAATAAGTCTACTCTGTCTAAGGAGGACACTTCATTTTCTAGTTTTTCTAGTTTTTCTCGAGAGTATCCTCTACTTTCAAACTTCTCTGTAATATTTCTCTTATTTCTTTCATATTCCTCTTGTATCAAATTTTTTGTAATTTCTATATCCAAGAATTGTATTTTATGGGAATCATATGTAACAGTAAATTTGATTGTCGTGTATACCATGTTTAATTTATGTACAAATTCCAGGAGAGATTTCTCTGTTCCCCCCCAGAGCATGAAAATATCATCCACATAACGTAACCACACCAGTGGAGTTTCCATGTTTGGGGAGGAAAAGACAAATCTCTCCTCAAATGCATGCATGAAAATATTAGCAAGACTTGGGGCGACGGGGGACCCCATCGAAGTTCCCCCCACTTGTAAATAAAATTTTGCATCAAACCGAAAGTAATTTCTATGTAGGACAAAATCTAATATATTCATCAAAAATGCTATTATTTGGTTGCTCAAAATTTAGTTTTTACATAGGACTTCTGTCGGCCCCTTCTGTTTGAGGGATATTAGTATAAAGACTTTGTACGTCCATTGTACACAAAAATTTGACATTTGCAGTATATATTTCATTAAGACACTGTAAAAAATGGGTAGTGTCCTGGAGACAACGATCTAATTTTTTAATCTCAGGTTGAAGGAAACTGTCCACAAGGATCGCGAGTGGCTCCAACAGGGAGCCTGTACCCGAAACGATTGGGCGCCCTGGGGGCCGGTCGCGATCCTTGTGGATTTTGGGGAGGAGGTACAATGTAGGAGTCCGGGGGAAATCAACCAATAGGCTATTGTACATTCTTTTAGAAATAACACCGTTCTCTAGAGCTTGACTAATAAACGTGTCAATGTCTGTTTTCTATTTCGGAGTAAGGTCATTTTTCAATAATTGATGTACATTTTTATCATCCAATTGTTTGTTGGCTTCCAACATGTAATCGTCTTTACGCATTGAAAGAGTAATGTACATCAGTACATATGAAAGACACACTAATAAAATTTTTAAAAAACTATTAATAAATAATAGGGAATATTATAATCTGACCCCAAATATGGCAAACTGTTTAAAGAACCCCTCATGTTTATACATAACAGAGGAAAAACAAAACATGATAATATGGGGTGACATTTCAAAAAAGAAAAAAGATTATCAGACATTTCTAGGAACTAAACGGAAAGGTACATACCCATGCTTATCATGTCCTCATTGTAATAATATAATTAAAGGAGAGAATATTCACCATCCCAAAAAAGGTTCAAAAATTCCTTGCTGTGGTTTCTTCACATGTAACACTGAAAACGCGATCTATATGTTGAAATGCCCTTGTGGCAAAAGTTACATCAGCCAAACCGGTAGAAAAATTTAAATAAGAATAGCTGAACATAAGAACAATATCAGGAAAGCGTTAACAACTAAAATAGTAGGAGACTTTACTAAATATAGCGAGAAAACAGTAGCGAGACACTTCTAAGAAGCTAACCATAATGTGAATGAACTTCGTTGGCAAATCTTAGAACAAGTTCACACAGTGATGAATGACATTCAGAACCGCAAGCGTCTCTTGCAAAGGGAAGCTTATTGGATTACCTATATGGAAACGACTTCCCCATCAGGCTTAAATGAAGTCTATAGTTATAGAGCTTTTTTTTTTATAAAGAGATAATACTATGTAATCCAGAGTTAGATATGAAATCTCATATATATTACTATATAACTGTAATGGATTGTATGTCCTATTGGATTGCACACACATAGAAAAATGTATTTGTTCCTTTACCTAATACCAACTGATTGATATTACCAGGTGTGAGATTCCTATATCTTCCTCTGGAACTCCAGGATCTAGTACGCTAGAGTACGGGGAGGACCCCCGAAATGTCACGTCATGACCCTGATGGCTCCCAGTTAGTAAGATAAGACCTCTGCTAGACTGGATGTGTGCCAACATCCCATCCCATCAGCTAATTAAAACTCCAGAAATATCTGAATAATCAAGGAAAAGATGAACCGTCAAAAAAAAAAAAAAAAGACTGGATGTGTGCCGACATAGCATCTGAAAAGCTGATTAAAACTGCAGAAATAGCTAAATAAACAAGAAAGAGATGTGTCTGTGTGTTCCACCACTTTAAAGGGGTACTCCACCCCTGGACATCTTAGCCCCTAGGAAATGTGCCACCTGTCCTCTGCCCTCCACATATAGAAATAATGCTTCCTGTCCTGTGCCCACAAATATAGGAATAATGCTCCCCGTCCTGTGCCCTCCACACATAGGAAAAATACTCCCTGTCCTGTGCCCTCCACATATATAAGAATAATGCCACCTGTCCTGTGTCCCCACATATAGGAATAAGGCCCCCTGTCCTGTTCCCCCCACATATAGGAATAATGCCCCCTGTCCTCTAACCTCCACATATAGAAATAATGCTTCCTGTCCTGTGTCCCCACATATAGGAATAATACTCCCTGTCCTACACCCTCCACATATAGGAATAATGCCATCTGTCCTGGGTCCTCAACATATAGGAACAATGCCCCCTGTCCTCTTCCCCCACATCTAGGAATAATGGCCATAGTAAAAATTTTCATAGTCCTCCAGACAGAATAAAAAAAAAAACGGCAACAATACTTATCTAGTCCAGGCTCCAATGAAGCATCCAGCAGCTCTCTCTTTATCTCTATTACTGCAGCATGTGAGCCACAGTGATGGAATCCCAGCAGCTCACATGTTGCAGGCACATTAGAGTGAATGGTGGATTGGGAAGCTGGCAGACAGAGAAGCAGGGAAAGGTGGCTGGGGTGACACTACTGCGAGATTACTTCCCACTTGGTGGTGTCACTCTGCTTAGGGGTGTCACTTGATTCTGTCCGCACCCCCGAACCCCCTAGCAATGCCACTGGTTGACCTTACTAAATGGCTTCATCTTCTTATAGAATTTCTAAGGACAGACAGAAAGTGAAATAATTTAGGGAACCAGTCTACCTTTTTCCCACATGTTTTCTTTTAATGGATATGCTGGAGTCTCTTTTTTTTTTTTTAAATCCTTTATTTTCATTCAACAAAAATACATGTTATACAGCAGTCAGAATTGCATTCATTGCCGCTGCATGCTATTTATATATATTCCTACCCTACCCACCCATCACCCCCCCCCCCCCCCCTTTACCGATGCCAAGGAAAGACACACACAAAAAAAACAAATATAAAAATAAATAAATAGTAAATAAATAATAAAAAATTAAGAAGTATAATAATTTTCTCCTTTCTTCTCCTCTTCCCCTACATACTGTAGCAAAGTACTACTCTTCCAGCCAACCAGACCAAATTTGAGAGAATATATTATTACGACCTCTCTTATTATATATCGCCTTGTCCCAAAGTATAACTCTTTCCATTTTAGCTTTATACTCTGCAAGGGTCGGAGGCCTGGTCTCTTTCCAGTTTTTAGCAATAAGAAGCCTAGCATTAAAAAGTAGCCTACTCACAGTTACTTGAGTACTTTGATCAATACCAAGGTCTTCAACATACCCAAGGACACAAGTCCGTAAATCTGCTGGTACCCTGACCTTGATCTTTTCCTCTATAAATTCCAAAATTATACGCCAGTAGGTCTGTATAATTGGGCAATAGTGGCAGCGTGGGCACCTGGAATCTAGCCCGGGGCCGTACTTAGCTATTAAGGAAGGTGACTGATATGATCTGTATAGGATGTATAGCTGAGATAGACGGGGGCCTTCTCCCAGTGTTTGTTGAACTACTGATCTTAATGCAGACCTCCACTCTAGCTGGTCTAGACCTGATATTAGTTGCCACTTGGTAAAAGATGGTACACTATATATGGGGCATTCATAACCAAAAGTTTCTTAGGAGCCAGTTCTGCTATACTGTTTATATACAATGTTTGCACCGCCCTGTGGAGGCATAATTTCTACATATGGTTGCCTAAGATAGAGTAGGGAATATTTTACTCAACAAAGGGTCCTTTGTATGATAATAGATATGTAACAGGTGTGTTCATCCGAAGTGCAAAGAAAAATCAACCATGTGAGACAAAGGTTGGTTAAAAGCTTCCTACCACTGGCTCCAAATAATGAGTCCACAAACTCATAATTTGTGTGTACATGACAGGATACAGTAGGCAGCAATATATACAGTATTTCAGTAATATCATCATAAAAACATACCAAGTTTTGAAAGTACATTTCAAGAGTTGGGGCAGGTGTGACAAAATTGTTGCACCTTAGATAGAGATTTATGTTTTCTTACTTAATTTACTTAATATACTTAAGAATTCATACATATGATATTCAGATGAACTTTATTAATTATGTCATTTTTATTTATCTGTATAATTTGTGAAGAGACATCCACAGGGCATGGAGCGACACCTACTTGCAAAAATTTCTTTGGATGATGGGAGAAATCAATGGGCAATTATAGAGGGCAGAAAAGGAACAAAAAGCTATTTGACATACATTTCTTAAAGGGGTTATCCACCATAAGGTGAGTTTAGTATGTGCCTGCCAGACAGTAATGGGCATGCAGGAAAGATCTGTGCTTGTCTCTGGGCTAAATGGCTGTGTTGTGAGATTACCATAACACTGTGGCTAGCTTTTTGTGAACTGGTATTTCCTGTTTGAGTTTTCTTCTTTTGCCTACAAATC